>NC_066525.1:13652860-13952860 GCF_024679095.1 Eriocheir sinensis
TAATACCTGTTTGATTCTCTTAAAAAAAAAAAAATAACGTGAAAACAGAGAAAAGCCCAGACAGACACGTCTCTAAAATGTCACGTCACCGCCAGGCTGATGAAGTGTCCAGGTGTGGCGGCCACCTGTCGAGTAATTAAGAAGGGAAACGGAAGGGAAAGAAAAAAAGTAATCAGGGGTTTAGTAAATAAAAAAAAGATGAAATGTATAAAAAGTCACGCTACACATTCATCCACATTTAATGAGAAAAGTAAACTACAAAAGTAAAAAAAAAAAAAAAAGTATGTTCGTAAGTTGTCTCGTTGCCCGTTTAACCAGTTAGTAAAGAAAATCAACTAGAACAATCCGCTTCGTAATAGAAAAGAAACTAAAAGCAGGCGCAAATAAACTACTAAAAACACTTCGTAAGGAAAATAAACTAAAACACTTTGCGAGAAAATATGAACAAAAAAATATGTAAGAGAAAATAAGCTAAAAAAACACTTGGTAATAGAAAGAAAACTGAACTCGAACAAAAAACAACAACAACCTCGTGAGAGAAAGTAGATCAACAACAACAAAAAACTAAATAGTTATAGTTTCGTCGCAAAAAAAACTACCGTGCAAAAAAAAAAAAAAAGTATATATAAGTTGGCTCGTTACGCGTTCATTCACGTCATAAGACAAAAAAAAAAAAACTTCAAAAAATAATGAAACTAATGAAATTGCCCCGAACAGAACCGATTATTTTATTTTTAAGGCCAAACTATTTTCACCGGACGCCGGAAGCATATCAACGGGGCGGCCATGATACTCTCTCTCTCTCTCTCTCTCTCTCTCTCTCTCTCTCTCTCTCTATTATTTTCTCTCTCTCTCATTCTTTCTCATTTTTCTTATTTTTTTTCATCTTCTATTCACATTTTCACATTTTCTTTCTTTCCTTTCTTTATTTCTTCTTTCCGTTTCTCTCCGGCTTTATTTCTGTCTGTCTTCTTTTTTTTTTCTCTCTTTTTCTCTTTCCTTTTTCCTTTCTCCCACCTACCAACTTAGCGCCATTCCTTCTCAAATCAACGAAGACAAAGATGTAGATAGATAGATAGATACTGAGAGAGAGAGAGAGAGAGAGAGAGAGAGAGAGAGAGAGAGAGAGAGAGAGAGAGACAAGAGGAAGAACACATGCAGCACAATGAGACAGAGAACACAGCCCACCCTTTCCTCCTCCTCCTCTTCCTCCTCCTCTTCCTCCTCCTCCTCTTCCTCCTCCTCTTCACCAGGTTCTGCGTCACATTTCAGACTTTGCTGATATAACACAAGACTCAATTCGTTTCCCAGAAGTCCCGTGTGTGTGAGAGAGAGAGAGAGAGAGAGAGAGAGAGAGAGAGAGAGAGAGAGAGAGAGAGAGAGAGAGAGAGATTGGACATGAAAGAAATCAAGAGAGGAAAAAAGGAGAATAAATGAATGAAATAAAGAGAAAGAAAAAAGGGAGGAAGTAAACAGAGGAATAAAGGAAATAAATAAATGAGTATACAGTAAAGAAAGAACAAAAGCAGAGATAAAGAAAAGAGGTAAAGAAAGAAAGGAAGGAGGGAAAAACAAAGCAAAATTAGAGAAAGTAAGGAAGAAAAAATAAATGAAAAATGAAAAAAATGAAATTAACAAAAGAATTAGATAGACAGAGACATAAAGAGAAACTGAAAAACCAGCAACAAAAGAAAGAAGGAAAAAAAATCGTACCTACACATTATACAACTTTTGCCATCAACACTAATATTTTCCCCTCCTGCCGCACTGAACAGTTCTATCGCTATTGTTCAGTATTTTTGTTCTACTTTACTCGTAACTTTTAATTCTTCGTGTTTATTTTTCACTTCCCTCCCTTCACGGCGCTTCGGGGAGTGTTGGCGAGCTTGCAGCGATAATGGGGAGGGAGGGGAGAGGCGAACAGAGGAAGGTAGAAAAATATTGGAAAGGAACGAAACGGAGAAAGAAAAGGGAAAAGAAGGGAAGGAAAGAGAGGCGAGTAGAGGAAGGTGGGAAAATAAAGGAAAGGGAACGTAACGGAGAAGGAAAAGGGAAAAGAAGGGAAGGAAAGAGAGGCGAGTAGAGGAAGGCTGGAAAATATTGGAGGGGAACGGAAGGGAACACGATGAAGGAAAAGGGAAAAGAAGGGAAAAAAAGAGAGAGGCGAGTAGAGGAAGGTGGAAAAATAAAGGGAAAGGAACGAAACGGAGAAAGAAAAGGGAAAAGAAGGGAAGGAAAGAGAGGCAAGTAGAGGAAGGTGGGAAAATAAAAGGAAAGGAACGAAAGGGAGAAAGAAAAGGGAAAAGAAGGGAAGGAAAGAGAGGCGAGTAGAGGAGGGTGGGAAAATAACGGGAAGGGAACGGCGAAGGAAAAGGGAAAGGAAGGGAAGGAAAGAGAGAGGCGAGTAGAGGAAGGTGGGGAAATAAAGGGATGGGAACGGAACGGAGAAGGAAAAGGGAAAGGAAGGGAAGGGAAGAGAGAGAAGACTTGCAAGAGAGGGTACGGAAAAGGAATTATAAGGAAGTGATAGAAAGGAAGGGAAAGAGAGAAGACGTAATGGAAAGAACAAAAAAGAATAGGAAGAGAAGGGACAGAAAGGAGAGAAAAGAGAGGAAACTCGTAAGGGAGGGAATGGAATGGAAAGGATAGGTAAGAAAGAGGAAGGGAAGAGAAAGAGACAGAGGAGAATATGAAGGAAAGATAAGGGAACGAAAAAAAAATAGATGGAAACGAAAAGAAAGAGAAGGAAAGGGAAAAAAAATGAGAAAAAGGAATGCAACAGGAATGGAAAGAAAGCGAAAAAGGAGGAAAGGAAAAAAAAGTACAGAAGGATAGAAAGGAAGAGAAGGTGATGAGGAAAGGAAATGGGAAAAAGAGAAAAGGAATCAAGAAAGGAGAGCAAAGGAAAGGAAGAAACAAGTATGGAAGGTGAACGAAAGTGAAGGGAACAGGAAACACACGAAAGAAAAAGAAGTGAATGGTAA
Source organism: Eriocheir sinensis (assembly GCF_024679095.1). NCBI lineage: Eukaryota > Metazoa > Arthropoda > Malacostraca > Decapoda > Varunidae > Eriocheir > Eriocheir sinensis. Next base: position 13,655,845 of record NC_066525.1, read on the forward strand.
AGGGAGGGGAAAAAAGGAAGGGGGGCGGAAGGGAAAGAGAAAAAAATAGAGGTGAGAAAAGAATATGCAAAGTGAGGCGAGAAAACAGGAAATAAGTCACGTACGGCGCCGTCCCTTAAATGTATTGGAGGAAAAACGTATTATATATATTCTCTCTCTCTCTCAAACTAATAAAAAACAGGATATCGTTCCCGTATACCTGACCATCACCTTCCTCCCCTTCCCTCCTCCCCCTCACCCCTTCCTCCCCACACACACACCTCCCCTTTGCAAACACCGCGGCCCTCTACCATCAACAACGTGTGTGTGTGTGTGTGTGTGTGTGTGTGTGTGTCCCAGCTGTCACCTTCATTACAATAGTGTGAGTTGATTTACGGGACTCATTTGTCTTTCTTAATTAATTCACTAGCCCACTTACTCACTCACTCACTCTTTCAGTCACTCACTCACTCTTTCAGTCACTCACTCACTCACTCTTTCAGTCACTCACTCACTCTTTCAGTCACTCACTCACTCACTCTTTCAGTCACTCACTCACTCACTCTTTCAGTCACTCACTCACTCACTCGCTCACCCACATTTTACCTTCACAGACACACACACATGCACATACACACACACTTGCACGTTTAAACTCACCATAGATACCAGACGAACAAACTCAAGCAAACAAACAAACAAACATGTATCGTAAATATTAAAAAAAAGAAGTTTGCGGCGTACAAAAATACAGCCGTGATATTAGCAGAGGTAGTAGTAGTAGTAGTAGTAGTGGTAGTAGCAGTAGTAGTAGTGCTGTTGTTGTTGTTGTTGTTGTGCTTAAATATAATAATAATATTAGTAAATATGATAATAATAATGATGATAAAGTAGTAGTAATAATAATAATAATAATAATAATAATAATAATAATAATAATAATAATAATAATAATAATAATAATAATATTAACGGTAATAAATTATTTAGAAACCTTGCAAATTGAATTAAATCATGCAAAGGATACTGATTGGAAGTGTGTGTGTGTGTGTGTGTGTGTGTGTGTGTGTGTGTGTGTGTGTGTGTGTGTGTGTGTGTGTGTGTGTGTTTTCTACCGTTCCAGACATATTTATTGCTTGTAAATAAATAACGCAATTTTAGGTATCCAAATATATTGTGGCGCGGCGTAGAATGACTTATTAGTATAACTGTTGTGGTTGTTGTCATTATTATTATTATTATTATTATTATTATTATTATTATTATTATTATTATTATTATCATTATTATTGTCATCATCGTCATCGTTGTTATTGTTGTTGCTCTTGTTGTTAATTGTTTTATTTTGCTTTTCTCTTATTTTCTTTTCTTTTTTTATGTTTGCGTTATGAAAAAACGAAGAGAGAGAGAGAGAGAGAGAGAGAGAGAGAGAGAGAGAGAGAATCATTACCAGATCCGAGTTATTGTTCATTTTTTCGACGACTCGCAACGACGATAATGGTGATGAGCCGCACATCTCTCTCTCACGGCTCTCTCTCTCTCTCTCTCTCATTAATACCTTACATTTACGAGGTCACAATTTTCACATTACGACACGACACTCTCAACTCTCACTAATGACCCCCCCCGTCTCTCTCTCTCTCTCTCTCTCACAAGTAGCACGCACGAAGGACCTTTAAGCGAGGGTGAGAGAAAGGGAGAGAAAAGTCGAAAAAAAGAGAGAAAATAAAGAGAGTGAGAAAGAGAAATGCCTGTTAGGTTTGTGCCGCGCGGAGGACAAACGGTAAGCCTTGTGTCGTATGGTATGTTTTTTTCTTTGTTTTATTTTCCTTTATTCTGTATCGCTCTTTATTTACTTCCTTTTTTACTGATTTTATTTTCTCTTTGTTCGATGTAAGGTTGAAGCATTTTTTTATATTTATTTTATTGTTAAGTGAAATGAATTACCACGTTCTCGTCAAGATTATTTCGTGTAATTTAATCATTATGTGTATTTTGTGTCTAATTATTGTTCTTATTTCTACTTTCGTCTAAAGATTAAATATTTGCCGTTTCGTTGTTGTTTTTTTATGTACTTTATCTCACTTCTTTAAACACGATCTTCTCATCCTACTCTTCTTCCTTCACATTTTTCTTTTCTTTATGTTTTTCCTCTTTTTCAATCTTATCAGTAATGTCTCCTTCTTTAAGTTCTTGATCATCTTGCCCTTATTATTTTCTTGTTTCACGTAATTTTTCTTCGTTTTTCATCTTTTTTTTTTTCCTCCTCAGCCATCCTTTTTAATTTTCTTAAAACGTTAGTTCCTCCTCCTCCTCCTCCTCTTCCTCCTCCTCTTCCTCCTCTTTCTTCGCCTTCCTCCTCCACTTACGTCACATCCACTTTTACACCTCCGTTTACTCTCATGTTTCCTCCCTTTTTTTTTTTTTTTTTTTTTTTTTTTTACTTCCTTTCTCAAACCGAAATCATGCCCCTCCCCGCCTTCCCTTTCTCTTCCGCCTCCTCCTCCTCATCCTTCGTCTTCCTCTTCCTCCTCTCAAGGGTCTCAGGTGTCTGTTTTGCACTCCCTTTTCGCTTCAATAAGATAAGCAAGGTTGGAGTCGGGCATACAAACACACACACACACACACACACACACACACACACACACACACACACACACACACACACATCAAAGGTGACACACGCACAGCAGCGGCAGACGCGGCTACTTTCACCGAGAATCTCAGTTTTCTTGACAGCGAATGGCATTACTTTCACCCGGGATGCCATTGTTCCCAGGCCAGACTCTGCTTGTTTTTAAGTCAGACGCGGAGGTAATTTTCGTTTGTCAATTGTTTATTTTTTTCCTTAGTGTCATTATTTTCACCGAGTGCCAGTGTTACCAAGACGAATGTTAATATTTCCTTTCATTGACATGTTTTTATTTTTTTATTTATTTAAGGCGTTATTTTTGCGTCGTGTTCATGTGTATTATTTATCAACAGTCAATATTCTCGACATGGAACTAATTTAAACTTACATGTATATATATTTTTTTTCGATAGTTGTACTCGACGTGTTTTTTTTTTTTTTAATCTAATTGTCATTTTTTTGGAGAATTTCACCAGCGAATATGGTTTTCCCTGAGTCACTCTTCTCCTCGAGTCTGCCTCTGTTTACTTCAAATAAACTCAAAAACATTCATGGGGTCGTCGATTGCCAGTATCACTCTTGTAGATTAATAACTTCTTATCGCAAATCTTTACTTATTTTTATTAATATTTACTTGTGGGGATTCTGTCACCTCAAGCTTTTTAGGGTGTGCAGTATGTTATTGTTGAGTGTTTTCTTACATTGGAACAAGTGTAGGGTTATCGTCCTAAGAGTAAGACGTACAATGCTTTCATAGACTTGAGAATGCACTCTATACCAGGACACAAAAGCCGGTGCGAGTTTGACATGCTCACACACTTCCCGACGCGCAGTAAAGCGTATTCCAGGAAGGTGGCTCCTCCTCATGACATTCTAATATCCGTCTTCACCCAGTGTGTCATGATTGTTATGCGTCACTTTATCACCCACCTCAATATTGCAACGCCTGGTCTAATCCTTCGCCTTGAGACTCTCAACGCAAGGAGGTGACTCGACACAATTTTTTTTTTTAACGCGGAATATCATAATTGTTTTCACCGAGGATTTTTTTTCTTCTATTGTTGCTTACTCCAGAATTCCTCCCTCAAGCTATATCCCACGGCTCGAGAATGTCATAAGGTCAACTTCTTTTTGTTATTCATTTTTCAACCCTTCATGATTGTTTTCACCGCTGTATACTTTTCCTTTTTATTGCCTATTCCAAGATTCCTACCTCAAGCTTCATTCCACGGCTTAATACAGTAATACCAAATTGACTCGCTCTTATAATATCGACTAACTATTGCTATTCGTTTTTGTTTTACCTGGAATATCAAGCTCTTCTACCGTCTATGTTTTTCCCATTACTACCTACTCCCAGATTCCTGCCTGAACCTTCACTATATATCCCACGGCTTGAGAGTGTAATCCCAGACTGGCTCATCCTCATAACGTCGACTTCTTATATGTATTTTTCACCTCGGAATATCAAGATTTTTTTATTCGTCTATATTATTCCTCTTGTTATTCTACCTACTCTAAGGTTTCTGCCCCACGCTTTATCCCGCGGCTTGATAGAGTAATACCAAACTGACTTATCCTCTTAACGTTGACTTCTTATTGCTATTTTTCACCTCGGAATATTAAGATTTTTATTATCGTTTATATTATTCCTCTTATTACCTACTCTTAAGATTCCTGCCTCGACCTTCATCCCACGGCTTGATAGAGCGATACCAAACTGACTTATCCTCTTAACGTTGACTTCTTATTGCTATTTTTCACCTCGGAATATTAAGATTTTTATTATCGTTTATATTATTCCTCTTATTACCTACTCTTAAGATTCCTGCCTCGAGCTCCATCCCACGGCTTGATAGAGCGATACCAAACTGACTTATCCTCATTACGTTGACTTCTTCTTGCCATTGTTCACCTCGGAATATCAAGATTTTTATTAGCGTCTATATTATTCCTCTTATTATTCTACCTACTCTAAGATTCCCGCCTCGAGCATCATCCCACGGCTTGCTAGATTAATACCAAAGTGACTCACCTTCATAACGTTGACTTCTTATTGCTGTTTTTCACCTCGGAATATTAAGATTTTTTTTCGTCTATATTATTCCTCTTATTACCTACTCTTAAGATTCCTGCCTCGAGCATCATCCCACGGCTTGAGAGAGAAATTCCAAAGTAACTCGTCCTCATAACGTCAACTTCTTTTTGTTATTCATTTTTCAACCCTTCATGATTGTTTTCACCTCTGTATGATTTTCCGTTTTATTTCCTATTCCAAGATTCCTACCTCAAGCTTCATTCCACGGCTTGATACAGTAATACCAAATTGACTCGGTCTTATAAAATCGACTAACTAATTCGTTTTTGTTTTACCCGGAATATCAAGCTTTTCTATCGTCTATGTTTTTCCCATTACTGCCTACTCCCAGATTCCTGCCTGAACCTTCACTATATATCCCACGGCTCGAGAGTGTAATCCCAGACTGGCTCATCCTCATAACATCGACTTCTTTTTGTTATTCATTTTTCAACCCTTCATGATTGTTTTCACCTCTGTATGATTTTCCTTTTTATTTCCTATTCCAAGATTCCTACCTCAAGCTTCATTCCACGGCTTGATACAGTAATACCAAATTGACTCGCTCTTATGATATCGACTAACTATTGCTATTCGTTTTGGTTTTACCCGGAATATCAAGCTTTTCTATCGTCTGTGTTTTTCCCATTACTACCTACTCCCAGATTCCTGCCTGAACCTTTACTATATATCCCACGGCTCGAGAGTGTAATCCCAGACTGGCTCATCCTCATAACATCGACTTCTTTTTGCTGTTTTTCACCCGGATCATCGCTGTTGTTTTCACCGGGTATGTGTGTCGCCTTATTTTTCACCGCCCAGAACGTCATATTTTTTCCCTCTCGCTCCGTCAAATATTGCCACCTGGAATTTCATTATTGTCTACGGTGCGAATACTTGGCCAGGACGTTATTTTCACCGTGAGGGACGACGTGGACTGCCCGGGGGTTGAGGGGGTGGGGAGTGGGGGGTGGCAGAGAGAGAGAGAGAGAGAGAGAGAGAGAGAGAGAGAGAGAGATTGGTGTTTACCTCGTTTATCTTTTTTGTTTATATCTTCATATGTTTGATTTTTTCTGTGTGTGTGTGTGTGTGTGTGTGTGTGTGTGTGTGTGTGTGTGTGTGTGTGTGTGTGTGTGTGTGTATGTATATATGTATGTATGTATGTATGTATGTTTGTATGTATTCGCATTGTCATTTTTGAAGGTATGAAGATTTATTATTATTATTATTATTATTATTATTATTATTATTATTATTATTATTATTATTATTATTATTATTATTTGCTGCTGCTGCTGTTCTTTTTTGTTGTTGTAATTCTCGTTGTTGTTGGAAGAGGAAGGAGAGGATGGAAAAAAAAGAGGAGTAGAAGGAGAAGGAGGAGGAAGAGGAGGGGGAGGAGAAGGAGGAGAAGGAAAATGACAAGTGTCCTGTCCAGTTTGTCGTCTCATTAACTTAACAATGTATATATGTGTGTATGCATGTGTACGTGCTCTGTATGTGTGCATGTATATGTTGCTTAAGTATGCATGTAGTCTTTCGTTAATAGACTCCCTCACGTACACATTCATTTATTATTCAACCCTCAGACTTGTTTATTAGTTTATTCATGAATGAAGCACAATTTTTATTACCGGGTATATATGGCAACACATTTTTTTTATATATATGACAAGCACATTTTTTTTATTTATTTGTATTTCTATTTATCACTCAAACACATTTTTTAATGCACATGACAAACACATTTTTTAATACACATGACAAACACATTTTTTTATCATTATTTACGAGTCAGGCACAAACTACCTCTCCACGGCGCATCGCAGCTCACTAGACTAGCGGGTCGGGTCGGGTCGGGTCGGCGGTGAGTTCGCGGAAAGCCTCAACCGCGAGCACGAAGCGGCGACGTTATTAAAGAGGCGAGCGTCCGTTAGAATAAGAAACTCACCTGTAAATCAGCCCTAATTGACGCCTCTCAGGTAGTCAAGCACAGAGTCTCTATCAAACCTTCCGGGAAACAATTGATCACTTTTTTTTTTTTTTTTTTTTTTTTTTGCTGTTATTTTCTTTTCTTTCATCCGTGGTACCTTTTGATTGTTTTTGTTTGCCGTTTGGTGTGTGTGTGTGTGTGTGTGTGTGTGTGTGTGTGTGTGTGTGTGTGTGTGTGTTTGGCTCGTAAAAGATGTGCTGGCTCCCCTTTCACCTGTATTGTTCATTTCCTCCTTCCTTCCTTCCTCCTCCACTTTATTGTTCTTTTCCTTCTTCCTTCCTTCCTTCCTCCTCCTTCACTTTATTGTTATTTTCCTTCTTCCTTCCTTCCTTCCTCCTCCTTCACTTTATTGTTCTTTTCCTCTTTCCTTCCTTCCTTTCTTCCTTCCTCCCACTTTATTGTTCTTTTCCTTCTTCCTTCCTTCCTTCCTTTTCCACTTTATCGTTCATTTCCTCCTTCCTTCCTTCCTTCCTCCCTCTTCCACTTTATCGTTCATTTCCTCCTTCCTTCCTTCCTTCCTTTCTCCTCCACTTCCTTCCTCATTGGTTTTGTAGTTGTTGTTGTTTTTTCTCCTAAAATACCAACACTGCCTCCTTTACCACCTTCGCCATATCCATTATCATTTTTTATGCCGCCTCTGATGATTGAAATGTTTTTGTTAGTTTGTGTTTTCAGTTTTTATGAGCAGATTATCACTTTTTTTTATTGTAAATGCTTTTTGTTTCACTACCTTTTGCTTCTAGTTGTTTTATTTCTCTTCGTTTATTTTTTCTTTAAGTGGTGAATGTTACTTTGTCTTTGAACGTAACAGCCTTTCATTCAATACTTTTTTTCTCTCTTGTTTTGTTTATTGAAAGAAAAAGAAAGAATAGTGGTAGTTAAAAAGAAAATATGTGAAATGACTTAGAAATGAATATAACGAAAAGAAAAAAATAAAGAAAATGAGAAAGGAAAAAAGAAAATGGTACTAGAAAGAAAATATGGAAAATCAAAAGAAATAAAAAAGTGAGAAAAAAATATAGAAAATGAGAGGAGGAAGGACTAGAAAAGGAAAGAAAGAAAAGATCAGGAATGAAAAAATGCCAAGAAAAAAATAATAAATGAATAAAATGTAATTGAAAAGAACGAAAAGAGAGAGAGAGAGAGAGAGAGAGAGAGAGAGAGAGAGAGAGAGAGAGAGAGAGAGAGAGAGAGAGAGAGAGAGAGAACACACTCCTGCTGAGGCTTAATGTTATTGCTTGTAATATATTAAAACGTTGCTCCGGGTGGCAAGTCCTGATGATGTGCTAATTCACCGAGGAGAGGTCAGAGAAAGGGAAGGGAAAGGCAGGGAAGAGAAGGGAAAGGAAAGGAAAGGAAGGGAAGGAAAAGCAAGGGAGTGAATGAGAAACGACGGGATGAAAAGGGAAGGTAGGGAAAGGAAAAGAAGAGGATAGGAGGAGAGGAGATGAGAGGAGAAGAGAAGAAAAGAGAAGAGAAGAAAGGAGAAGAGAAGAGAGGAGAGGAGAGGAGAGGGAATGGAATGGAATGGGATTGGATGGGATGGGATGGGAATGGGAATTTGAATAGGGAATGGAAGGGACGGGACGGGAAAGGAAGGTATGCATTGAGGAGGGATAGCGTTGCAAGTTGAGGGAAGGTAAGGGATGGGATTGTTAAGGGATGGAAAAGAATTAAAGCTAGACAAGGGAAGAGAGGGAAAGAGAGAGGAGGGTGTGTGGAAAGGAAGAAATGATGAGTGGCGGAGGGAGGGGAAGAAGGAATGTCAAGAAAGAGAAGAGCAGGAAACTGAAGGAAAGAGAGAAAGGAGAATGGAAGGAACAAGAAAGAAAGAGAAGGATGGGAAAGGAATGGCGTTGAAGGAAAGGGGAATAAGAGAGGGCAAATGAATGAGAAGGGAAGGAAAAGGATGCATGGAAAATGAAGTGAAAAGAAAAGGAGATGAACGGGGAGAGGAAGGAAATGAATTAAAGAGAAAGGAGAAACATGTGAAGGATGAGAAGCAAGCAAGCAAGGGTGGACTAACGAACAGGTACACTTTTAGCTCTCATAGACAAGTGGCGCATGTTTCCTCACACTCGTACCTCCTCTTCTCGACCTCCTCCTCTTGTCCTTGAAGGCTTGGATAATGTAGTATTTATTTTTGTACAGTGAAGAAGGCGAAGCAAACACACACACACACACACACACACACACACACACACACACACACACACACACACACACACACACACACACACACACACACACACATACACACACACACACCTCTTTCGGCCACCTTTTTTTTTTTTTTTTTTTTTTGTTGTTGTTTTTTAGGAGCAGCGAGTAGTGGGCTTTTTTTTATTATTGTTTCCTTTTTTTGTGCCCTTGAGCTGTCTCCTTTGTTATAAAACACACACACACACACACACACACACACACACACACACACACACACACACACACACACACACAGGCGCAGAGAAGAGAGGTCGTTAAAAATATCTCCAAACAACAGAAAAGAAGAGAGAAAGGTAGAAAAGAAATTGCTGTATTGTAGTTGCGTGTTTTATTCCCTAACACATTCAGTTAAAGCGCAGAGAAAAGGGGGTTCTGAAAATATAAGGTAATCGGCTTACACTCCAGAACTTTCCTGGTAGTTGCTTGCTATTTTTATTTCTTGGACATTTAATTACAAACAGAGACAAGAGGGGACAGAAAAAAATAAGGTCGTTGGTTTTTACTCCACGGTTTCTCGACGTTATTAATATTTAGTCTGTCTCACTGCTATAAGTTTCATCCTGTGTGGTACCATTTCCCTGCAGTCAGTTTCATCCCATTTATTTATTTATTTATCTATTTTTATTTATTACTTTATATTATACTCGTTCCAGTTGCATTATTTTTTTCGTATTTTATTTCACTCACTGAATTTATTGTATAGTTATTTTTCCCCACTCTCATCTAGGGCATATTTCTTTCTTTCTTTCTTTCTTTCTTTATTTATTTATTTATTTTCACAGGTTGTTCTCACATTAATCTTTACCAAACTAACCTTTCTTTTGTTTCTTCTCCAGGTAAGTGTGTGCGGCGGCGGCGGTGGCGGCGGCGGTGGGGTCTCAGGTGATGTAACGCCACACCTGTACCTGTGGAGAGAGAGAGAGAGAGAGAGAGAGAGAGAGAGAGAGAGAGAGAGAGAGAGAGAGTGGTGATGGGCCTCAGATCTTGTAGTAATTAGTTCCCAATGATTGTTTTCCTTAGGAGGAGGAGGAGGAGGAGGAGGAGGAGGAGGAGGAAAAGAAGAACAAGTAAAAGAATAACAGGAATAACAAATGGGTGAGGAAGACGAGGTTAGGAGAAGAATGAAGAGGAGGAGGAGGAAAAGGAAGAGATGGGGTCCGAGGCAGAGGAAGAGGAGGAGGAGGAAGAGGAAATGAAGAACAAGTAAAAGAATAATAAGAATAACAAATGGGTGAGGAAGACGAGGTTAGGAGAAGAAGGAAGAAGAGGAGGAGATGGAGTACGAGGCAGAGGAGGAGAAGGAGGAGGAGGAGGAGGAGGTATAATGGAAGGTAATATATTTGGTAGAGGTTGTGAAGGAGGTAGTGTTGGTATTTTAGGAGGAAAAAACAACAATAAAACCAATGAGGAAGGAAATGGGAGAGGAAAGAAGGAAGGAAGGAGGAAATGAACATTACAGTTGAAATGAGAGGTAGTTAAAACAGGTAAATGGAAGAGGGAGAGAAAAGGAAAAAGCAGACAGAGAGATAATTATAGGAAGATGAAGGAGAGAATTAGTAACATAAAAATGAAACTTGGAGGAAGAGCCGAAGAGAAAGAGGAGAAGGGAAGGAAGAAAGCAATTAAGGCGGAAAGCTGCTAGGAAGAGGAGGAGGAGGAGGAGGAGGAGGAGGAGGAGGAGGAGGAGGAGGAAGAGGAAGGGGCATTAGGAAGGGCAGAGGCGAAAGAATCATTAGGAAGAGGAGAAAAAATGCATTAAAGAGAAGAGGAAGATGAAGAGGATGAAGAGGAGAAGGTAGATGAGGAGGGGGAGAAGGAAGAAGAGGAGAAAGAGGAGGAGGAGTAGAAAACGGAAGAAGAGAACAAAGAGGAAAAGGAGGAGGAGGAGGAAAAATCATAAAAGAAAGTGAAAAAAAACAAAGAAAAATACCCTGAGAAAATGAGAAAGAGAGGAAGGTAAGAAGGAAGAGAATTAAGGAGGAAAGGAGCGAGACAGGATGGGATGGAGTGAGAGGAGGAGGAAGAGAGAGAGGGAGGGGTTCAAGAAGGGGGCAAGGAAGAGAGAGGGAGAGGGAGTGAGGAAGGTAGCGGGGCGGCAAGAAATATAAAGTGACTGTAAATAATGCCTAACGAAGCTTCATTGCTCGCCTTTAGTAGTCTTCGCGGATGGGGAGTCGCGGCGAGAATTAATGTATACGTGTGTGTGTGTGTGTGTGTGTGTGTGTGTGTGTGTGTGTGTGTGTGTGTGTGTGTGTAGAGGAGTGTTGTTAACCTACTTTCTTACTCGATTTTGCCTTCCTCCTCCTTGTCTTCCTCTTCATCCTCCTCCTCCTCCTTCTCCTTTTGCTCTTCTTTCTTCTCATCTTCCTCCTTTTCCTCTTCTTTCTTCTCATCTTCCTCCTCCTCCTCTTCCTCCTTTTCCTCTTCTTTCTTCTCATCTTCCTCCTCCTCCTCCTCTTCCTCCTTTTCCTCTTCTTTCTTCTCATCTTCCTCCTCCTCCTCCTCTTCCTCCTTTTCCTCTTCTTTCTTCTCATCTTCCTCCTCCTCCTCTTCCTCCTTTTCCTCTTCTTTCTTCTCATCTTCCTCCTCCTCCTCCTCCTCCTTTTCCTCTTCTTTCTTCTCCTCTTCCTCCTCCTTTTCCTCCTTTTCCTCTTCTTTCTTCTCATCTTCCTCCTCCTCCTCTTCCTCCTTTTCCTCTTCTTTCTTCTCATCTTCCTCCTCCTCCTCCTCCTCCTCCTACTACTACTACTACTACTACTACTACTACTACTACTACGACTACGACAACAACAACAACAACATAAACAACCCTCTGTCATCATCCATCTCACATAATCAGCAACGTCATTAAGAAGAAATCTCTCTCTCTCTCTCTCTCTCTCTCTCTCTCTCTCTCTCTCTCTCTCTCTCTCTCTCTCTCTCTCACTCTCTATACAAAAAAAATGCTAAGCCCGAGGGAAAAAAAACGAAGAAAGAAAGAAATGAAAAAAATGAAATAATGAAGAAAGGAAAAAAAACGAAGGCAGGAAAATGAGAAGGAATGAAGGAAACAGGGAAGGAAGCAAAGGAGGAACAAGGGAAGGAAGAATAGAAGTGATAAAAAGGGGAGGAACGAAATAAGTAATAAAAGAAGGAAATGAGAGAGAGAAAATAAGAACGAAAAGAGAAATAAAGAAAGGATGAGAGGAAGAAAGGAAAGATTGATGGAGAAGAGGAAGGAAGAAAATTGCAACACAGAAGGAGACAAAGAGAAAGAGTATGTAAGGAACTAAAGGAAAGAAAAAAGAGAGGAAGAAAGGAAGGAGGAAGGGAGGAACGTAAGAAAGGAAGGAAGGAAGGAATTGAAGAAGACGAGGAAGGAAATAAGTAAGGAAACATGGAAACATGGACTAGCAGGCAGCAGAAAGCCTGTTGGCTCTAACTGTTGCCTGCGTTCAGTGATTTAATCAATCCGTTTGCCTGGGAGTATGGCTTGCAGGAGGAAGGTATTAACGCGTGTACTAAGGAAGAGGAACGTTCAGTTCACTCCCGATGCAACAAAGTGGAACGATCAATGCGTTTCTTGAAGGAGTTGATGGTCTCTGCGCTAACCACTTCTGCAGGAAGGAAGCTGTTCAGTGGCGAACAACTCTATTCGAAATAACTCCTGCCGATCGTGTACATCGCTTTGCTTGAATTGTTTTCCGTTGAACAACGTTTCTCCAGGTTAGTTGTAGCGTGAAAGAGTTTGGAGTGATCAACGTTATGAAGCTTGTTCAGGTACTTAAGACTTATCATGTCTCCCCGCAGTCGTCTCTTTTCCATCGTGAGAAGTTAGTCCTCGAGTCGGGTCTTCATAAGTTCGTCCTCAGTGATGAGCTATCATCTTCACATTAGCGCAGCGCTGTACTCTCAAGTAATTCAATGTCTTTCCTGTAAGGAAGGAGAGCCAGAATTGCACGGCGTATTCGGGTAGGCCTTACAGAAGCGAATTATACAAGGATAACATAACTCCCAATCTTCTTGAAGTTCCTCGATATGAACCAAAGCATTAGCATGGCTTTCTTACAGGAGGCGGACTTGCAGTGTTTTGTTTTGTTTCAGAGATTTACTGCTGATGGTGACCCCGAGGTCTCTTTCCTCTTGCACAACATGTGGTGCTTCGCCACCCATGTGGTATATGTGGTTGCTGTTTCTGGATCCGATATGCATTACTTTTGCATTTGGTAGTGTTGAAGGACATCTGCCATTTCTGACCAACAGAGTGATGTGGTCCAGGTCTCTCTGGATATTTCGCAGTCTCCGTCGTGAGGCCTTCCCACCCACCTTTGTGTCGTCGGCAATTTGAAGATTGGATTTTTAATCCTAGTTCTGAGTCGTTGATATATGATGAAAGTATGGGTCCCAGCACTGGCCCCTATGGCACTCCACTTGTGACAGGGAGCCACTCGGAGAGCCTGTCCGTTGAAGTACAACTCGTTGTTTTTCTTTCAGTGAGCCAGTCTTTGATCCACGCTGTCAGATTGCCGCCTAAATCCCATAAACTTAAGTTTCTTGAGGTCTTTCATTAATGGCACTTTGTCAAGGCTTCTGAAAGTCTGAATCTCTTATCACTGGGGATATGAAAGATTATCCCAGTTTTCATAGATACCTTAGGAAGAAGTCAATAAATTGGTTAAGCATGAGCGCTTGTTCCTGAAACAAATGCTGAGCATCGGAAATGATGTTATTGTCTTCAAGGAACCTAACGAGTAATGTCTATTGATCTTCTCGGATTTTTCCCGCCATGAGAGTCAAGCTGATTGGTCTCTGTAGTTTAGGGCCACTTTTGTCTCCTTTTGTAGATCAGTGTTACGGAGTGTTACGGTGTTACGAGGAAGGGAGGATCGTGAAAGAAAGAAAAGGGGAAGGTAGGAAGGTGCGTGAAGGAAGGAAGGAATTGAAAGAAGACGAGGGAAGGAAATAGAAGTAAGGTGAACGAAGAGGAAGGGGAAGGAAAGGAATTGAAGAAGACGAGGAAGGAAATAAATGAGGAACGAACGAAGGAAGGAAGAAAGGAGGAAGAGGATCGTAAAAAGAAAATAAGGAAGGAAGAAATTCAAGAAAAGACAAAGGAAGGAGAAGTAATTAACGAACGAGCAGAAAGGAAGGCAGGAAGAGGAGAATATGGAGGCAAGGAATGGATTAATAAATGAGAAAAAGGGAACAAGAAAAAAAACAGAAAAGGAAGAAATGACGAAAGGGGGAAGGCATAAAAAAACAAGTATAAGTAAAAGAAAGGAAGCAAGAAGCAAGAGGAAAGAGAGGAAAGACAACACTTATAAAAGGAGGATACAAAAAGGAAACAGCAATTAAGGAACGTAGAAAAAGAAAGATAAAACAGAAAAAGTTAACGTAGATGAACAAAATGAAAGAGAAAGGGAGGTGCATGAAAGAGATGAAAGAGAGAAGAGAAGACCAAGAAAAAAAAACGAAAAAACGAAAGGGAGAAGTAAAGAAGACGAAAATAATACTAATACAGTAATGTAAGAAAGAGAGCAGGAAAGAAGTTAATGAAAAGTGAAGAAAGAAGAAGAAAAAGAAGAAGATTTGACAGCAATTAGGAATTAAAACTTTGATCTAGGAAAACTCTGAGGAGAGAGAGAGAGTGTGTGACCTGGAGGAAATTAAGAGATGAATCAGGAGAATTATTGTAATGAAAATGAAAGGATGTGTGTGTGGTGTGTGTGTGTGTGTGTGTGTGTGTGTGTGTGTGTGTGTGTGTGTGTGTGTGTGTGTCTTTTATAACCCAGTCTCCTCCACTTTCTCTTCCTCCTCCTCCTCCTCTTCCTCCTCCTCCTTCTCTTTGTTAAGCCCCGGCATTAAAAACAGACTGAAAACCTTTTACGCCACACAAGATTAATTTGAACGATCTCCTTGTGGCCGTCTTATTTATTTTCCTTTTTATTTTTTACCTCATTTTTCCACGTGTCCTCCTCCTCCTCCTCCTCCTTCTCCTCCTCCTCCTCCTCCTCCTCCTCCTCCTCCTCCTCCTCTGCATTCAGCTCGTTTTAATGCCCCCCCCTTACCCGTTTTTCTTTAGGGTCGAGGGAATTTCTATCCCTCATTTGCTTCCTATTTTCTTTGCCGTGCCGCCTCTCTCTCTCTCTCTCTCTCTCTCTCTCTCTCTCTCTCTCTCTCTCTCTCTCTCTCTCTCTCTCTCGACTTCCTTTCACCACCCTCTCAATTTTTTCCCCCTTACCGCTCTTTCACTTCTTCATTTTCTCTCTTTTCGTCTTTTCTTTTTCTTTCTTTCTTTCTTTCTTTCTTTCTGTGTCTTCATGTCTTTTTTTTTGTTTCTCTTGTGGGGTTTTTTCTTTTTGCGTTTTTTTTTCGCTTTTAGTTTTCCTGCTCTTTCTTTCTTTCCTTTTTTTCTTTCTTTTTTTTCGCATAAAATCTTCCTGCTCTTTCTTTCTTTCCTTTTTTTCTCTTTTTCCTCGTCTTCCCTCTCTTTCTTTCTTTCCTTTTTTTCTTTTGTTCTTCTCTCTCTCTCTCTCTCTCTCTCTCTCTCTCTCTCTCTCTCTCTCTCTCTCTCTCTCTCTCTCTCTCTCTCTCTCTCTCTCTCTCTCTCTCTCTCTCTCTCTCTCTCTCTCTCTCTCTCTCTCTCTCTAGCTTTTTTATACTCCTTTCTCCCTCCACTTTTTCTCCATCTCCTCCATACCTCTTACATTTCTCCTTATCTCCCTCAACACTTCTCTCCTCCTCTCCTCCTGTCTCTCTCCTCCCACTGCCTTTTTCCTCCTCGCACTTTATAATCTCTCTCTCTCTCTCTCTCTCTCTCTCTCTCTCTCTCTCTCTCTCTCTCCTCTCTCTCTCTCTCTCTCCTCTCTCTCTCTCTCTCTCTCTCTCTCTCTCCTCTCTCCCTTGTTTCCTCGTACGTTCCTTCTTTCATACAACTTTCTTCCCTTCCTCCCTCCCTTCTCTCTCTCATCCTTATTTTCCTCGTGCACGTTCCTTCTTTCTTCCTTTCTTGCTCCCTCCCTCCCTTCTTCCTCTCTCACCCTCTCTCCTTCCTTTCCCTTTTCTCTTCTCTCTCCTACTTCATCATCTCTCGCCTTTCTCCCCTTTTCTCTTCCTTCCCCCTTTCTCTCCTCTCCCTCTTTCTCCTCTCCATTTATCTCTCTCCCCACTTTCTCCTTATAACTTTCTCCTCTTCCTTTATTCTCTTCCCTCATTTCCCTCTTTCCCCTTTATTCTCCTCCATCTCTCCTCTTTCCTATCCTTGCACTATCCCTTTCCCATCCTTGCACTACTCCGCTTTCCCATTATCCATCTCCTCCACTTTTATCCCTTCTCCCCCAGCCGTCTTCTACCTTGTCTTCCTTACCTTCACCTTCCCCCTTTCTCCTCTGCCTTCTCTTTCTTTCCCTTTCTCCTCCCCTCCTCTCCCCTTCTCCCCCTTTCTCCTCGCTGCACTTCTACTTTCTTTCCCTTTCCCTCCCCTCCTCTCTTATCCCTCTACCTGTTCGCATTGCCTGTCCCTCTTAGCCAAGCAGGTGATCAGAATTACTGCTCATAAAGCTCCTCTTCCACCCCAGAAATCAGAAAGGGAAGATTGTGCCGCCACTACCCCCCCCTCTATCTCAGTGCTCCCCTCTCTCTCTCTCTCTCTCTCTCTCTCTCTCTCCCCTGGTCTTTCGTCTCCCTATCTCCTCTTCTTCCTTTTTATCTTTTTTTATCTTTTATCTTTAGTTTTTTTGTTGCATTTCATTTTTTCGTTTCTTTTTCATTCATTTTTTCTTTTCTTTTCTTCCTCTCTTATTTTTCTTCCTTTACCCTCCCCCTCTTCATCTTGTTCATCTGCCTCCTTTTCTATTTCTCCTCTGCTCCTCCTCCTCCATTTTCTCCTTCACCTCCTCCTCCTGTAAGTACATAAGTCTTCCTACTCCACATCATCCGTCAAACATATCTCCTCCTCCTCCTCCGCTCCTCCTCGTCCCGTTCATCATGATCGCCTTGGCTGGAGGTGACGTAGTGGTGGTGGTGGTGGAGGTCTGGGCGGAAGGGAGATATGGCAACTACTGTGTCTGCCCCAAACTTTATGTGAGGGCGACGTAGCAGCAGTGGCGGTGGTTCAAATATATGCTTAGAAGGGAGTGATGGGACTGTTGGAGGAGGAGATAGAGGTGGGGAGTTGATGGGGGAGAAGTGGAAGGAAAGAGGAATAAGGTAAGAAGGGACACACACAGAGGACACACACACACACACACACACACGTACACAGACTGTTTGTTTACATGTGCCAAGAGGCAGACGAAAGTGATTAACGGACAAACAGACAAGCATGCAGAGAGTAAACAGGGCGATGTGTTCTCCTCTCTCTCTCTCTCTCTCTCTCTCTCTCTCTCTCTCTCTCTCTCTCTCTCTCTCTCTCTCTCTCTCTCTCTCTCTCTCTCTCTCTCTCTCTCTCTCTCTCTCTCTCTCTCTCTCTCTCTCTCTCTCTTTCTCTCTCTCTCTCTCTCTCTCTCTCTCTCTCTCCCTCCCTCTCTCACTCTATCTATCTATCCATATCATCTATCTATCTATCTATTATCCATATCACACACATCACACACACACACACACACGACCTTCAGACGAGTAAAACACGAAAATGAATATTGATTCCTTGTCGCTCACGCAGGTGGTGAGATGGCAGTGGTGGTCAATTGAGGTGGTGGTGGTGACGATGATTACTGTGATTTAGGGTGAGAGTGGTTTAATGGTTATTTTAGCTATAGTGGTGGTGGTGGTGAAGTGGTGGTGATGGTGGTGGTGGTTATCACATAAAAAAAAATAATTGGTGGTGGGTATTTTAGATGTAATTTTGGTGATTTTGGTGTTGGTGATGATGATGGTGTAAAAATTGGTAGTAGTGGTAGTATGACAATGCAGTGGTAGTATGATGATAGTAGTAGTAGTAGTAGTAGTAGTAGTAGTAGTGATTGAGAGTAAAAGTAGTTGTATGATGGTAGTAGAAGAATAAGGAAGAAGGAGGAGGAGGAGGAGGGAGTGACAAGAAGGAGCAGAGGTGAAGGAAGGCAGGTAGATAGATGGCTGTAGTAAGGCGGTGATTGCAGAAGTGGTTGCGGTGGTAATGGTGGAGGTGGTGGTGGTGTGGGTGGTGGCGGTATGGTAGCAGCAGAGGAGGAGTTGAGTAAGCCAGTTGCAGTTGTATAAATAAACGGACGTGATACAAATAGATTAAAACACAAGAGTAAAAAGAAAAAAGAAGGAAAAACACACTCTCCTCTTTACCTGAATAATAATACCTTTTTAATCTGTCTTATTTTCACACCTGTTTAACCTTTCTCTATTTCTTCTTTCTTCTACATCTATCTACTTTATTCTCTTCCTTCTCTCTCTCCTATTCCTTGTTCACTCATTTATCTACGTAATAAGCTTTCTCATTCTCTATTTTTCCTCCAGTAATTATGAGAGAGAGAGAGAGAAGCAAAACAGTAAAAAGCAAAGAGAAAATAATGTCGGAGGAATAACAGAGAGAGAGAGAGAGAGCAGAGAGAGAGAGAGAGAAAATTAAAGGTTAGATAGAATATAAAGAGGGCAAAGGGGAAGAGGTGATAAAAACAGACAAAGGAGATAAGTAAATGGAAGGGGAGAGAAGGAAGTGTCGGGGCGGTGAATGATAAAAAGATGATGACGATAATAAAGATAATAATGATGATAATGTTAATAATTACTCCTTTTTATTTCCTTATTCCAACTATTTATTCTTCTCTCCTCTTATTCTCATTCCTTCTTTCCTTGTTCATTAATTTCTTCATTTTCCTTCTCCTTTCTCCTCTTTCATATCATGTTACTTTCTCCTTCATTATGTCTCTTCCTTCCTTCCTTCACATTTCCTTTACTCTTCTTCCTTTCTTCCTTTCATCCATTTACCTCTTTATCCAACTTATCTTTCGCCCCCTTCCTTCCTTTCTACCTTCACATTTCCTGTAGTCTTCTTCCTTTCATCCATTTCCCTCTTTATCCACCATATCTTTCTCCCCCTTCCTTCCTTCCTTCCTATCTTCTCTATCCACTCTTCGTTTTCTCTTCCTCCCCTTCCTTTAATTATCCATTTTCCCTCTCTTCCTTTATCTCATTCCTTTCATTCACCCTCTCCCTCCTCCCTCCTTCCCCCTCTCCTCACCTTCATTCCATTCCATTCTTCTCATTTTCCTACCTCGCCAATTCGTTCCTCTCCCTCCCTCCCTCCTCTCCCTTCCTCCCTCTTCCCTCCCTTCCTCCCTCTTCCCTCCCTCCCTCCCTCACTCCCTTTCTCTTGTTTCCAAACTCTTCAAATCTCCATTAGGCAGCCCTTCATTGCGCTCTCTCTCTCTCTCTCTCTCTCTCTCTCTCTCTCTCTCTCTCTCTCTCTCTCTCTCTCTCTCTTGCGTTATTTTCTACCTTTTTTCTCCCTCCTCTTTCGCTTTTGTTCTTTTCTTGCATTTTCTTTTCTCCTTCTTCTCCTCCGCCTCCTCCTTTTTCGTTCCTCCTCCTCCTTCTCCTCCTCCTCCTCTTCCTTTTTCGTTCCTACCCCTCTTCTTCTTTCTCCTCTTCCTTCTCTCTTCCTTTTTTCCTCTGTTCCTCCCTTTTTCACTTTCCCTATCGTCCCTTCTCCTCTTCCCCTCTTTCTCCTCACTTCCTCTCTTCCCCCTTCCTCCCTTCTCCTTATCTTCCCTCCCTTCCTCTCCTCTCTTCTTTTTACCTCTGTTCCTCCTTTCCCTCCTCAAGCACTTTCGTCCCTCCCCCCCTCCTTCTCCTCCTCTTCCTTTCTTCCTCCTTTCTCCCCTTCCCCTCCTCTTCCTCCCCCCCAACATTCCTTACACCCTTTACGCCACCCTTCGTTTCACCCTTGAATTATTCCACTCTCCTCCCTTTCCCCTCTTCCTCCCTTTCCTCCTTCCTACCTCCCTCCGTACCCTCCCTTCCCTGCACTTCTCTTTCCCCTCCCCCTCTCTCTTTTCCTTCCTCTCTACCCTCTCTTCATCTCTCTTTCCTCTATATCTCCTTCCTCTTCAACCCCTCTTCCTCTCTATTCTACTTATATATTTTTTTTATATTCCTCTTTTGGCCTCTTCTTTTTTTCTCTTTCGCTTTCTTATTCTTCTCTTTCATTCTATTTTCTTCTTTACCTATTTATTTTCTTCCTTACTTCCTTTCTCCTCCTCCTCCTACTCTTCATTTTCAACTTCCTTCTTATCATCAGTTTTTCCTTCTCTTTATCCCTCCTCCTCCTCCTCCTCCTCCTCCTCCTCCCATCCTATACATTAATTTGCTTCTTTCTTTATTATCTCTTCTCTCTTTATTTCTTTGGTCCTTCCTCCCTCAGTTTCATTTTCTTTCTCTTCTTTTTCAATATTTCCCTCCTCCTCCTCCTCCTCCTCCTCCTCTTGATGACTTCCCTCTAGCTCATCTTCTCTCCCGATTCACAACAGTCCTTCCAGTTTCTTTTCCTCCCCTCTCCTTTATCTCCCTCTTCTCCCCACTTCTTAACTCATCTCCATGTCTCCCATTTCTCCCCTCTTTATTACATTTTATCTTCCTATTCTTTCCTTCTCCCCCATTTCTTACTTCCCATCTTCACCTTTCTTTGCCTTATTCCCTTCTTGTCTTTCCCTCTATACCTCTCCTCCATCTTCTTTCCCCTACGTACCCTCTTCCTCTTTCTGTCCTCTTTTCCTTCCTCCATCATCATTATTTGCCTTTCCACTCTTCTTTGTTGTATTCCCCTCTTCTCACCTCATACCCTCCTCTTCAGGCCTCTTCTCCCTCTTCTCTTCCTCTTCATATTCACTTCCCTCCTCCTCATTCTTGCCTTCTCCATCGTCATCAAATTTAATTTTTTCTTTCTTCTTCTTTTTGCTCCCTTTTCTCCCTCCCCTCCTTCCCCATGCCGTCCTCAATCTATCTTTCCCCTCTCTTTCTTCCCCTCTACTCCCCACCTACTCTTTCCCCTTTATCATCTCCCCTCTACCTTCTCCCCTCTTCCCCTCTTCCTCCCCTCTCCTCAAATCCTCCGCATTACCTAACAACAATCCACCGTTCTCTTCCCTCTATTCCTCTCTGTTCTCCTCCTCTCCTTCCTCTTCTCCTCACCCTCTCCCCTTCTCCCCACCCCAAAATCCTCCCCACTCTAAAATCCTCCCAAATTCGTTTACCTCTGTTACCTCTATTCCCTTCTACTTCTCTCCCCTCCCCACCAATCTTCTCCCCTCTCCTCACTCCCATCGTCTCCCCCCTCCTCCCCACCCCCCTCAAAGCCTCGCCAATACCTAACCACAATCCAGCTTTTCGTTCCCTCAATTCCTTTCTACTTCTCTCCCCTCCCCACCCCTCTTCTCCCCTCTCCTCACTCCCATCGTCTCCCCCCTCCTCCCCACCCCTCAAAGCCTCCCCAATACATAACCACAATCCAGCTTTTCGTTCCCTCCTCCCTCCTCCTCTCCACCCCTAACTCCTTCTCCCCCTCTCCCCCGCGACCCTTCAACCTCCATCTCTCCCCCAGGGCGTAATAGCTCGCCCCATTAATTAGTCGAAGGCTGCATCATCGCCCCAGGAGCAGCAATGGGAGGTGGGGAGTGGGGGGAGAGGAAGGCGGGGCGAGGGAGGGAGACGTTGTGTGTGTGAGTGTGTTGGTGTGGAGCTGCAAAGGGATGGATGAGAATGGATGAGGAAGAGTAAGGAGGAGGAGGACGGTAAAGAAGAAAAGGAAGAAGAAAGGAATAAGATAAAAGAAGAAGGAAAAGGAGGAGGAGGAGAACAGGAAGAAGAAAAAAAAAAGAAGAAAGATGATAAAAGAGGTAGAATAAGAGAAAGAGAAATAGGACGAGGAAGAGAAGGAAACGGGAAAAGAAAAGGAAGAAATTGAAGAAGAAAATGAAAAAAACGAAAAAAAAACGGGAAAGATGATGGAGAAAAAGGAAAATTATGAGAGGAAAATGATAGGTTAAAAAGGAGGAGGAGGAATAGGAAGAACTGATAAAGAAGGAAGGGGAAGAGAAAGAAGAAGAAAGAAAGCAAGGAGAAGAAGGACCAGGAGGAGTAGAAGGAAGAGGAGGAGAAGGAGGAGGAGGAAGAGGAGGAGGAGAAGAAAGAGGAGGAGGAGGAGGAGGAGGAGAAGGTTGAAGGATTGTCCTTGTTCTCCTCAAACATTACTTACTTAAATACATTGCCTTTGTCTTTACCGAGAGAGAGAGAGAGAGAGAGAGAGAGAGAGAGAGAGAGAGAGAGAGAGAGAGAGAGACCCTGACCTTCCTCACGTTTGGGTTTGTTATGGCTTTCGTAAACAGGCTCGGCAGGTAAGAGGTAAGTATTTGTGCCCAGGACGATAATAGCTGACTAAGGGACGAAGGAAGGAAGGAAGGAAGGAACGAAGAGAGAGGAAAGTTAAAATGGTTGTGAAGGCATTGGAAGAGAAGGGAAGGTAGGCAAGAGAAGGGAACAGAGGAGAGGAAAGGAAAGGAGAGGAAAGTAGATAAAAGAAAAGGAGAGGAAAGGAAAGGAGAGCAAAAGAGAGGAGAGGAAAGGAGACGAGAGGAGAGGAAAGAAAGAATGAATAGATTGAAGAAAGGAAGGAGAAAAGGAATAAAGAAAGGATGAATGCAAGGAATGAAGAAAGGAATGGAAGGGAAAGAAAGGGAAGGAGGGAGGGTTGAAGGGAAAGAAAGAGAAGATAAAGGAAGAAAGAAAGAAAAGAAAAGAAAGAAAGGAAGAAGGGAAGGGAAGAAAGGAAGGAAGGAAGAAATGATAAGTTTAAGCGAAGAAGAAAGGAAGGAGGGTATTAAGGAAGGAAAGGATAAAGAAATGAAAGAAGGAAGGAAGGAGGGTATTAAGGAAGGAAAGGATAAAGAAAGGAAAGAAGGAAGGAAGCAAAAGAAAAATCTGATGTTATTACACCACTAGAACGAGATTAGATTCTCTCTCTCTCTCTCTCTCTCTCTCTCTCTCTCTCTCTCTCTCTCTCTCTCTCTCTCTCTCTCTCTCTCTCTCTCTCTCTCTCTCTCTCTCTCTCTCTCTCTCTCTCTCTCTCTCTCTCTCTCTCTCTCTCTCTCTCCTATTTTGCTTACATAATTACATTCATATGACTACAATTTTTTTTCTTCTAATTTTATGCTGTATATTCTTTTTATATATATATATATATATATATATATACCTGTATATATATCATATATATATTTATAATTTTTGTAACAGCTTTTGTGTCACTATTTTCTGCTTTATATATATATATATATATATATATATATATATATATATATATATATATATATATATATATATATATATATATATATATATATATATATATATATATATATATATATATATATATATATATAGCATTTTCCCTTATATGTTATCCCATGTCCTCAATTTCATGCTCTATCTTCTCACTTTTCTTCTTTTTCCTCCTTTTCTTAGTCCTTCTCCTCGCTCTCTTTCTCCTTGCTTTCCTCCTGCTTTTCATATTTCTTCTTCTTATCCTTCTTCTTCTTTTTCTTCTTCTTCTTCTTCTCCACCTCCTCCTCCATCTGTTCCTCTCATTGCTATTTCTCTGTCTAATCTTTGTGTCCTTTTTGTTATCTTATGTATCAGATTCTCTTTTTTTTTCTTTTCCATCTTTTCCCTTTACTTTTTTTCTTCTTAACTGCCTATCACACTTCTTCCCCTTTCTCTTAACTTCTCTTCTCCCCTCTCTTATATCACTTATCTTCTCTCCCTCTTTTATCACGTCTCTTCTCCACCTCCTTTATCGCTTCTCTTATCCATGTCCTTAATTTCACGTCCCATCTTTATTAGTCTCCCATTGTAAGTTATTTTCATTGTACTACTTATTTTAATTTCACCCGTCCCGTTTTCTTTAATGTATTCCCTCCCCCCCTTCTCTCTCTCTCTCTCTCTCTCTCTCTCTCTCTCTCTCTCTCTCTCTCTCTCTCTCTCTCTCTCTCTCTCTCTCTCTCTCTCTCTCTCTCTCTCTCTCTTCGCTACATCGTAATTTCGTTCAACATTCCACCTTCATTACGTTCCTTCTCTTACCTCCCCTACGCTCACCCCCCTCCCTCTCTCTCCCTCTTCTCCCCCTCCTCCCCTTCTCCCCTTCTCCCCCCTTCTTCCCCTCTTCCCCTTCTCATTATTACACGCCGAATTTACAGTTATTTATAGCGTGCAGGAGTGTTATGGTAAAAGGAGGAGGAGGAGGAGAGGGGGAGGAGGAGGAGGTGGAGGAGGAGGAGGAGGAGGGGTGATTACTAATAAGATGATGGCTAAGGAGGCAGAAGAAGCAAAAGAAAATGATGAGTAGGAGGAGGAGGAGGAGGAGGAAGAGGAGGAATGAGAAGGCGAAAAGAAGGAGGAAGAAGATGAGGAGGAAGAGAAAAAAATACAGTGATTACAAATAAGATGGTGAGTAAGGAGAAGAAGAGAGGAAGAGAAGAAGACGAGGAGGAAAGAGGAGGAGGCGACAGTGAAACAACAGGAGCAAGCAGGGAAGAGGAGAGAGAGAGGAAAAAAGAAAAGAGGAAGGAAAATGACTGCAAAGGAAGGAAAGAAAAGAAAGGAAAGCAGAGAAGAGAAGAGGACAGTAAAAGGAGAATTATGAGAAAAGAGAATAAAGGAGAGGAAGAAGAGGAGGAAGAGAGAGAAGAGAGAGAGAAATAGGACCGAATGAGGACATCTAAATTATTCACCAGCTAATGATTGAGGTCCAGATGACTTTCTCTCTCTCTCTCTCTCTCTCTCTCTCTCTCTCTCTCTCTCTCTCTCTCTCTCTCTCTCTCTCTCTCTCTCTCTCTCTCTCTCTCTCTCTCTCTCTCACCCCTAGTTTTCCCCTCGATTGCCCCTCCATTTCCTCTCCTCCCCTTGCTCTTCTCTCCATCATTCTCTCCTCCCTTCTCTCCCCTCTCCGTCATTCCCTCCCTCACACCTACCACGACATATACTTTTTAATCTTCCTCTCTTCCCTTCTCTCTCTCTCTCTCTCTCTCTCTCTCTCTCTCTCTCTCTCTCTCTCTCTCTCTCTCTCTCTCTCTCTCCTTCTATCTATCTATCTATCTATCTATCACTTCCCCTTGCAGCTATATCGTATGCCTACAACTACCTTTACCTTCTCTCTCCTCTCCCTCAATATATCAGTCTCCCTTATAAATCCCCCGTTCTCCATTTTCCTCGCCGCCCCTTTAGCCTTCCGCGTATCAGAGGATGAGCCCGAAGCGTGTATGGGGGGCGTGTGGCTCGAATATTGGGCCATAATTTACCCCAAGGCCGACGGGACACCTCTTGGGGCCTGTGACGCCGGCTGGAGTGGAGAGGGCAGAGGGGGAAGCGAGTGGTGGTGGTTGTAGGGAGACTAGGAGAGAGGAAGAGGTGGAGGCGATAGAGGATGAGTGGGTTTTGGAGTGTTGGTGAGTTTGTGTGTGAAGGTTATGTTAGATTAGGGCAGAAGATGAAGGAAAGGAAAGGGAGTAAATAGCTTTGCAATGACAGAGACACAGAGATAGATAGAAGGGTGAGGATGCTCAGGTTTTGGAAGGTTATGTTGGGTTAGGATATAAGGTGGAAGGAAAGGAAAGGGAGAAAAGATGATCATGCAGTAAATAGTTTTGCAATGACAGACACAGAAAAAGAAAAAGAAAGGAGGGATGATCAGGTTTTGGAGGGTTATGTTAGGTTAGGATATAAGGTGAAGGAAAGGAAAGGGAGAAAAAGATGATCATGCAGTAAATAGTTTTGCAATGACAGAGACACAGAAAAAGAAAGAAGGTAGAGGATGAGCAGGTTTTGGAAGGTTAGTTTAGGTTAAGGTAGAAGGGAAAGGAAGGATGTGTAAGGGGAAATAATAGAAAGAAATGAGGACACAATAGATGGTTTGGGAGTGAAAGAGACAGACAGAGAGAGGGAGAGGGGGAGTGGATTTTGGATGTGGGAGAAAGTTTGTGTTTGTGTAAGGTTAGGTTAGGTTAGGGCAGAAGGTAAGGGAGGATGTAAAAAGGGAAATAATAGAAAGAAATGAGGACACAGTGGATGGTTTGGGAGTGAGACTGAGAGAGAAAGAGGAGAAGGAGGAGTGAGTTTTAGGGTTGGTGAAGGGTTTGTGTGTGACTGTAAAAGAGGATGTGAAAGGGAAAAAGAAGATAGAAATAGGACACAGTAGATGGTTTTGGAGTGACAGTTTGTTTTTGTAGGTTGTTAGCGAGATAGAACGGAAAGGAAGGTGTGCAAAGGAATGAAAGGAGAGAGAAAAAAGACAGTAGATGGTTTTGGAGTGATTGTTTTCGTAGGTTGTTAGCGAGATAGAACGGAAAGGAAGGTGTGCAAAGGAAAGAAAGGAGAGAGAAAAGAAGACACTCTAGATGGTTTGGTAGTGAAAAAAAGTCATAGAGAAAGAGAATAGGTGGAGGGTGGAGGGCTTATGTAGAGTGATAGTTTATATGTTTGAAGGCTGTTATCGGAGAAGGTAAAGAAGGAAGGTGTGTCTAGGGGAAGAAAAGGAGAAAGAAATAAGAGCACAGTGGTTGATTTTGAAGTGTGTGTGCGTTTGTGTGTGTATGAAGGGAAGTTATGAGTTTGTAAGGTTACGTAGACGACTGAAAAGGAGTGAGGAAAAAGGTGAACGAAGAGGATATAATACGGGAAAAGGAAAAAGAGAAGAAAGGTGCACATAAGAAGTTGGTTTTGGACAGTTGGTCAAAGTTTGTGAGTGAAGGGAACGAACGAGTTTGTGAGGTTTAAAGGAGCTATGGAGGAGGAGGAGGAAGGGGGAGGGGAAAAAGGTAAAGGAGGAGGCTATATAAGACAAAAAAAGCGAGAAAGGGAAAAGATACAAGATAAGTGGGTTTTGGACGTTTTTGTGAAAGTTTTTGTGTGTGAAGGTGATAAACGAGCTTGTGAGGCTGGTGGAGAGAGAGAGAGTCGGGTAGAAGATTAAAACAGCAACAACAGAGTGTATTTGAGGAAAGGAAAGAAAGAAGGAAAAGCAGAAACAGAACGCAAGAGTTAGTTTTTGGACTGTTAGTGGAGGAAACGTTTGCGTGTGTGAAGGGAACGGGTGAGTGAAGATCCGGTACAAGAGTGGACTGAAGGAGGAGGGAGCAGGAGAGGTGAAGGAAGGAGAAAGAGAAAGTGTGAGGGACGAAAACAAGGGGAAAGAAAATAGGTCTCTGCGGAGGAGGCTTGAAGGGAGGAAGGAAAGGAGAGGAAGCGTGAGGAAGGAGAAAACAGGGGAAAGAAAATAGGTCTCAGAGGAATGAAGGAAGGAGAGGGAATGTGATGGAGGCAAACAAGGGCAGGAAAAGAGGTCTCGTAGGAATGGTCTTTGGAATGGCCTTTGAAGAGGGCGTTCGTCGGTGTGAAGAGGGTCAAAGTGTGTCTAGGGTGAAGGAATAGATATAAGAAGAGATAGTTGATGAGATATTGCTGGATAGGTTAAGGAAAGGGTAAAGGAGGTGGAGGAAGGATAGGCGGAGAAAGTTGTGAGGTTATCTTAAAGGAGGAAGGAATAAAGGAATTTAGAGATGTAGTAGAGGTGAGGGAAGGGATAGATGGATGGAAAGATAGGTATTTACATAGATTTACATAGATAGAGGATTCAAGAGGACAGGATGGAAAAAATAGGAGAATATAAAAGGAAAAGTAAGCAAATAAAGAGGTTGGAAAGAGATAGATTTGCATAGAGGAGGCTTGAGGAGGACAGAATTGAAGAGTAAGAGGAAAGTTAGGAAGAGATGAGGTGAAAGAGTGATGTTGTGTTGTCTATTTAAAGGAGTTGAGTGAGCGGGTTTCGAAGTGGTATACTGGTCTTAGGGGGTGACTGTAGGTGCAGAGAGGAGAAGGAAAATGGAGGAGAAAAAGAGGGAGAAAGAGAAAGAAGTGAAGAAGTAGTTGTTTTGGGATGGTTTGTGTGTGTGTGTGTGTGTGTGTGTGTGTGTGTGTGTGTGTGTGTGTGCGCGCGCGCGTGTGCGTGTGTGGATGAAAGAAGTAGTTTGTGGTTGTGTGCAGAAGAGCTATTTGGAAGAAAATAAGAAAAAAAAATCAAAAGAGAGGGAGAGAAGTGTTTTTTTTTTTTATAATGGCCAGTGAAGGAGTTTTTCTTTTGTGTGTGTGTGTGTGTGTGTGTGTGTGTGTGTGTGTGTGTGTGTGTGTGTGTGTGTGTGTGTGTGAAGGGGACGAATTTGTGGTGTTTGACAGAGTGCTTGTAATTCCACGTTATTTTTTAAGAGTGAATGTTGTGGTTTGTGGAGCGAGGAAGAAGGAACAGAAGGAAGTGCTTGTGTTTGTGGGCTCTGTGTGTGTGTGTGTGTGTGTGTGTGTGTGTGTGTGTGGAGGGGGGAAGCCGGGCCGCCCGGCGTGGTAGAGTTCAAATATTTGTGGACTGAAGGACGGGAATAGCATGTAGGTGGTGGATGGCTGAGAAATAGCTTGGATGGGTGGAGAGAAGGAGTGGAAGGAGTCAGAGTAAGAAGAAAGAGTAAAAATGGAAGTAAGAAGAAAGGGCGTTGGCTGAAAGTTTTCGGTATTTGTTGTTAAGATTGGTTGATTGCATATCTAAAAATAACGTAGATTATTATTATTATTGTTATTATTATTGTCAACACGAAGAATTGTTTTAAATCCAGCTTTGATCAGAGGGAAAAATGTATAATGTGATGATAAATTGGAATAGATAGTTGATGAGATATTGTCGGATAGCTTCAAGAAGGGGGGAGGAGAATGTACGGAGGGATAGACCGAGACAGTAGAGAGAATATCTTAAAAGAGGAAAAAACAGAGGTTAGAAAGGATGCCGTGTTAGTGAGGGAAAGGATAGATATAGGATTAGAGAGAGAGAGAGAGAGAGAGAGAGAGAGAGAGAGAGAGAGAGAGAGAGAGAGAGAGAGAGAGAAACATTAGCAGAAATTCGTGCTGGAGTTGATAAATGTTTGTTTTTTTAATTTGCGTATATTTACACATTCACGTCATAATATTTACCTCGAATTTGTCATGCAGTGTGTGTGTGTGTGTGTGTGTGTGTGTGTGTGTGTGTGTGTGTGTGTGTGTGTGTGTGTGTGTGTGTGTGTGTGTGTGTGTGTGTGTGTGTGTGTGAAGGTGACAAGGTAATCAATCAGTGCGCAACGTAACAAATTTGCACACAGGTAAGGTAAGGGAAGGGGAAGGGAGGGGAGGGAAGGGAAGGATGGAGGGGCGTAGGACGGCATGGGAAGGGTTGTTGTTGCTATTCTTATTCTGGTAGGGAAGAGAGGGGAGAAAGGGGAGAATGTAAAAAGGGAAAGAAGGGCACTGGGACGGGGTTTTGTTAGTACAGGGGTGGAAGGGTAACAACGTATTACAAGGTGGATAAGGTTATGTATTTATGTATGTATGTATGTATGGAGAGGTAGGTATACATTGGGTTCAGGAGACAGAGGGTGGCAGTGAAAGGTAATACTGAGTGGACTGTGTGTGTGTGAGTCTGTCTGTCTGTCTGTATGTGTGTATGTCTGTTTGTATATATGTATATATGTATGTATGTATGTATGTAAGGTAAGACAGGGAGCATAGTGTGAGGTGGAGTGGAGCAAGATGTGGAATACCTTTGCTTGAACTAGATAATTAAAAGGCCTATTGAGGTGGAAGAGTTAACATGCAACGTACTTTTGAATTTCTCTTTTAATAGTAACTAAGACAATGGATGTGATGAACTAATTATTAACAGGTGTTCTCTGTGCGTGTATCTACCTTTCTCTCGTTACCTGGCCGATAATTAGCGTTTCTTTCACCTGGTCTCCTGTTTACCTCTGTTTGCTTCTAATTTGCTTTCGCTTCTCGCTCTATTGTCTTATTTCTCCCCTCCTTCTCTCCCTCCTTCTTTCCCTCCTTCTCTCCCTCCCTCCTTCCTCCCCTTCTTAAGTGTTTACAGACGCTCCTCCTACATCATGCATTACCTCCTCCTCCTCCTCCTCCTCCTCCTCCTCTCTCTCTCTCTCTCTCTCTCTCTCTCTCTCTCTCTTTCTCTCTCTCTCTCTCTCTCTCTCTCTCTCTCTCTCTCTCTCTCTCTCTCTCTCTCTCTCTCTCTCTCTCTCTCTCTCTCTCTCTCTCTCTCTCTCTCTCTCTCTCTCTCTCTCTCTCTCTCTCTCTCTCTCTCTCTCTCTCTCTCTCTCGTGGCGTTCTTGCAGTATTCATTAATTAATCCGTGTGTGTGTGTGTGTGTGTGTGTGTGTGTGTGTGTGTGTGTGTGTGTGTGTGTGTGTGTGTTCCTCCCTGGCCCAAGTGAGGAGAGTCAAGCAGAATTCAGTCGAAAGGTGGTTGTGGTGGTAGTAATGGTGGTGGCGATGGTGACAGTGGTGGTGGGGAGGGTATTCATGGTGGTGGTTGTGGTGGTGGTAATGGTGGTGGCGATGGTGACAGTGGTGGTGGGGAAGGTATTCGTGGTGGTGGTTGTGGTGGTGGTGATGGTGAAGATGGTGTTGATGGTGGTAGTGGTGATGGTGGCGGTGGTGACGGTGGTGGTGGTGATAGTGGTGCAAGTGTTACCACCTGAGAAGCATTTCCGTGTTTTCTTTGGCTAGGTGTGTGTGTGTGTGTGTGTGTGTGTGTGTGTGTGTGTGTGTGTGTGTGTGTGTGTGTGAGAGAGAGAGATATAGTTATTTCTCTTTATATCAATTCATTTTTTATTACATTTTCATATATATTAACTTGATCTTTATATTATTTTACACTTAATTAACTTTTTTTCTCCTTCTTCTCCAGGTAAGAATGTGCATGGCGTCGCCCAGGTAACGGGAGAGAGAGAGAGAGAGAGAGAGAGAGTAGGCGGACAGGTGTATGAAAGGTGAGGAGCTGCAGGTAAATGAGTTTTGAGACTTGAGGAAAGGGAAAGGGATGGAAAGAGAAAAAGAAAGAGAGGGTGAACGAAAGAAGGGGAAGGAGAATGAAAGGAACTAAGATATAATGATAATGCAGAATGAATAAATGAAGGAAAAGAATAAGAATAATAGGATAACACGAAGTAGGAACAAACGTAGCAAAAAAAAAAAAAGATAATGGATAGTAGGAAATACCGAAGCAAGAAAGGAATGAAGGGAGGAAGGAAAGAAAGAATTTAATAATGAAGGAAATAAGGAACTAACAAAAGATGGAAGGAAAGAAGGAAAAAAATAATGAATGTAGTAAGTAAAGACCAAACAAAATGAAGGAAAAAAGAATGGAAGGAAAACAAGAAAGAAGAAATGAAGGAGTGAGTGAAGGACAAGCGTGAAGGAAGTAATGAAGGAGGAAGTGCTTGTGTTGCGTTGAGTTGCGTCCGAGAGTGTTAAAATAAGTTACTCCGTGTGCCTCTGTTATTCATGAGCTTGTGCCACTCTCTCTCTCTCTCTCTCTCTCTCTCTCTCTCTCTCTCTCTCTCTCTCTCTCTCTCTCTCTCTCTCTCTCTCTCTCTCTCTCTCTCTCTCTCTCTCTCTCTCTCTCTCTCAGTTTATCCTTATTTCATTCTCTTTCCTTCTTTTTTCCTTTTTTCCATCATTTGCTTGTTCTTTTATAGTTATCTTCTTTTTCACTTTTTCTTCTGCTTCTTCTTCATATTCTTTTTTTTATTTTTTTTTTATTCAAGGCGTAGTGTTAATCATGCTTGTTACACACACACGCACACATACACACACATAGAGAGAGAGAGAGAGAGAGAGCAGGGTCTAACAACAGTATTTTTTCATATGCGTCATCCACTGTCACATAATTTCACGGGAGACCATGAATTTTAAAGAAACACCCACCCCATAATTTTGTCCTAGCCCCTCCTCCTCCTCTTTCTCCTCCTCGTCCCTCGCCCAAAAAAAGACATAAATAAGTGTAAGTTGTTTTGGTGAACCGCGGAAAAAAAAGTTTGAGGGAGAGGGGAAAAAAGTGAGACGAGGGGAAGGATTTTTAACGGAAGAGAGAGAGCATAGGGAGTCAAGAAGGAAGGAAGGGAGAGAACCACAGAGAAAGAAAAGAGTGTTTGGAGGAATTGAATTATTCTGGAAAGGTAGGAAAGGGAAAAAAGTATGGGAAGGGACAGAAAAAGAGGGGAAAAGAAAGGGCTTGGAATAAGAGGGTCTGGAAATGAGTGGAAAGAGAGTGTGCAGAAAACGTTAGTGGAAAAAAATATATACTTTGGTGAAGATTGTGGTAAAATTAGAAGGGACATGATTCTTGGTTTAAGGGGAAAGAAGTGAAGGAAGGAAGAAAGACGGAAGCAGAATTAACGGTAATTTTTTTTAGTTAAGAATAGCATATGAGAGTTAAATGATGGATTCCTAACTTGCCCTTCCCTTCCTTTCTTTTCCATTCTTTTTAAGGGAAAGAAGTAAAGGAAAGAAGAAAGACTGGAGCAGAAATAACGAAAAAAAATTTGAGTGATGAATAGCAAGGATATGAAAGTTAAATGATGGATTCCTAACTTGCCCTTCCCTTCCTTTCTTTTCCATTCTTTTTAAGGGAAAGAAGTGAAGGAAAGAAGAAAGACAGGAGCAGAATTAACGATAATTTTTCTGAGTGATGAATAGCAAGAATATGAAAGTTAAATGATAGATTCCTAACTTGCCCTTCCCTTCCTTTCTTTTCCATTCTTTTTAAGGGAAAGAAGTGAAGGAAAGAAGAAAGACTGGAGCAGAAATAACGATAATTTTTTTGAGTGATGAATAGCAAGAATATGAAAGTTAAATGATGGATTCCTAACCTGCCGTTCCCTTCCTTTCTTTTCCATTCTTTTTAAGGGAAAGAAGTGAAGGAAAGAAGAAAGACTGGAGCAGAAATAACGATATTTTTTTTTGTTAAGAATAGCATATGAGAGTTAAATGATGGATCCTAACTTGCCCTTCCCTTCCTTTCTTTTCCATTTTTTCCCATCCACCCATCCATCCTTTCTTTTCCATTTTTTTTCCCATCCACCCATCCATCCTTTCTTTTCCCTTTCCTTCCACTCCCATCCCATCATTGGTTAATCTATTTTCTTCCTCACTCAATTTTCCCCATTCCATCCTTTCTTTCTCTTTTGTTTTGGTAATTTTTTTGTACGCTTTTTCGTTGTTCCTTTGTTTTTTCTTTATATCAGACGCCCTTTCGTTTTTCTTTTCTTTCAGGCGCCATTCTTTCTTTCTTATTTGTTTTCTTTCCCTCATTTTTATCGTCCTTCTTTCCATCTTTTTTTCCTCCTATCGTTCTTTCTTCTTGTATATTTTTGTCTAGTTATGTTTATCCATCTGTAGACATAATTCTTCCAGTCTCCCTTTCATATTTCATCCATTTCTGCTCCTTTTTTTCCCTCTCTCTCTCCTCCCCTCATTCTCCCCTTCATCACCTCATCATCACATTTTCCGGCTCCTCTCTACTCTCTTATCTTCCCTTTTCTCTCTTTCTCTCTCCCTCTTCCCTTGCGTCACTT
The DNA here is from genome assembly GCF_024679095.1 of Eriocheir sinensis. Lineage (NCBI taxonomy): Eukaryota > Metazoa > Arthropoda > Malacostraca > Decapoda > Varunidae > Eriocheir > Eriocheir sinensis. The sequence continues at coordinate 13,689,143 of NC_066525.1, forward strand.
CCCTTTCGTTCTCTTTTTCATTATTTTGTCTCCCTTTTTTCCTCTCCCCTTCGCGTACCAACTGGATTTCTTTTCCCAGACTTTTTCTTGGTTTTCCTTCTCCTCCTCCTCCTCTTCGTCCTCTTCTTCCTCCTCCTCCTCCTCTTTAGCGTCCCATCTTTCTCCTACTTTCCTCGTCTATTACCTACTGCTATGTCTTCTCCCTTTCTCCTCCTCTTTGGCTCATTCTCTCTCTCTCTCTCTCTCTCTCTCTCTCTCTCTCTCTCTCTCTCTCTCTCTCTCTCTCTCGTAAAAACACCCCTTCCCCCCCTTAAGGCGTCTGATGCAAGGAGTTCGATAAGCGAGTGTCTGATCGATGTCACTTTACCTAACCTGCACGCCTTCACTTTTTTCCCTTACCTTCTTTCCTTACTCTACCTTTTAATTTTATCTTTTACCTTTTCTTATTTTGCCGTTTACTTTTTCCTTCTTTTATCTTTCGTTTTTGTTTTGTCCATAAAGAAGATAGTGACCTTCCTTTCTTTTGGTTTCTTTCCTTACTTTACCTTTTAATTTTACGCTTTACCTTTTTTTTATTTTACCGTTTACTTTTTTCTTGTTTTATCTTCCTTCATTTTGTTGACTGTCTATAAGGGAGATGGTGAGCTTTCCTTCTTTATTTTTCCTTCTTTCCCTACCTTTCCTTTCCTTTTCATATTTACCTTTTGCCCAAACTTCAGAAGGAAAGAAGGAACAGAACCAAAGAAGAAGGAAGAAGAGGAAGAGAAGGAAAGAAGAGAAAGAAGGATTATTTGCGTTTATCTTTTTCTTTTTTTTTTTACTTTTTTGTCTTTTCCCTTTCAATTCTTTCGTTTTTCTTTTGCTTTTCTCTTATCCTTACCTTTTAATTTTGCCTTTTGTGTATTTTCTTTTATCTTTTTTGTCTTTTCCTTTTTCCCTTCTTTCGTTTTGCTTTCTACGTATATGGGGGATGGTTACCTGTACTTCCTTATCTTCTTTTTCTTTCCGGTTGTCTGAGAGGATTGATTTTCTTTCCCTTTTGTTATCTCTTTTTCTTTTATCAGTGTGCGTGTGTCATCTTTTTCCTTTTTTTATCATCGAAATGGTCCCTCTTGTCATTTCTGTAGAGGGGGTGTTATTGTATTTTTGGTATTGTAATTGCATGTTTTTTTTTTTCCTTTTAATATTTCTATTCATTTGTATCAGTCATTCCTTTTTTATAGGTAATCGTGATCTGCATTTATGTTTTCTTTCTTTATTTTCTCTTTTTTTTAGGGTGAGGGGGAGCTCTTGCGTTTTCTGTATAGCCTTTTCCTTCCTCTCCTGTTCTTTTTTTCTCTTCCATGCCTCCTTCCTTTCTTTCGTGTGCTTCTATCTCTCTCCTTTTTATTCTCATCTCACTGATTTTGTTCTCTCATTTACCTTTTCTACAGTCATCTTTTCTTTCTGTTTATTTCTCGAGAAAGTTATTTACCTATTCATTCTCCTTTTGGGTGTTATGAAGGTTGGTAATTTTTTGTGTAAACTTTCATTCTTTTGTGAGGAAAGGGAAGAGGTGAAGTAGGGGAAGCGAGTGGACCGTTAGAAGGGCTGTGTTGTGCCTGTTATTTCCCTCCCTTCTTGCTTTATTCTCTCTCTCTCTCTCTCTCTCTCTCTCTCTCTCTCTCTCTCTCTCTCTCTCTCTCTCTCTCTCTCTCTCTCTCTCTCTCTCTCTCTCTCTCTCTCTCTCTCTCTCTCTCTCTCTCTCTCTCTCTCTCTCCCATCAAGCAAGCAAAGTATCAGATTTCCCCCGTACAACCGCCTGCATTCTTGAGAGAGACTTTTCTTTTTTGTGTTGTTTGTTTTCTCACGTTCCCTTCTTCATATTTCACACTTTTTCTCTTCTTTTTCCTCCTCACTCCTTCCTCTCTCCCCATCTCCTTCCTTCCTTCTTTTTCTCTCTCATTCCCTTATTTTTATCCCCCTTTCTTGTTCCTTCTTTCCTTTCCCTCCTTAAATTCTTTGCCACTCGTCATTTCATTTACTCTCTCTCTCTCTCTCTCTCTCTCTCTCTCTCTCTCTCTCTCTCTCTCTCTCTCTCTCTCTCTCTCTCTCTCTCTCTCTCTCTCTCTCTCTCTCTCTCTCTCTCTCTCTCTCTCTCTCTCTCTCTCTTATTCATCCATTCACACCTCCATTTTTCATACTTTTTTAATCTTTGTTTTGTTTTCATTTTGTCACACTTCCTCCTCCTCCTCCTCTTCCTCCTCCTTTTGCTCTTCCTCTTCATCCTTCTCCTGCTTCTCCTGTTATTCCTTGCCTGCCTACTCTACCCACACACACACACACACACACACACACACACACACACACACACACACACACACACACACACACTCTTTGATTTTAAGTGTTCACGGAAATGTCGCTCTTTTCCTTCAGTGAACAAACCTCTTGAGGGCTCGCTTAGGACCGTCTTATGGCTTGTAATGGTACGACTCTCTCTCTCTCTCTCTCTCTCTCTCTCTCTCTCTCTCTCTCTCTCTCTCTCTCTCTCTCTCTCTCTCTCTCTCTCTCTCTCTCTCTCTCTCTCTCTCTCTCTCATTATTATTTGTTAGAGAGAGAGTGTTTCCAATTTAATCTTTCATACGTGTAATTGTTTTTTTTCTTTTAGTTTTTCTTAATTGATAGCAAATAATGGAAAGACATCATAATCCTGTTTTCTTTCTTTGTTTTATGGTTTACTAAGATATTCCTAATAAGAAGTTTGATGTTTTTTTTTTTTTTTTTCTTGCTCTTAATTTTTGTCCGGTCACGCCTCTCTCTCTTTCTCTCTCTCCTTCACTTAAGAGGCACTCTATCCTTCCCTCGTTCCCTCCTTCCTCCACTCCTTCACTCCTCTCCTAACCCTTCCTTTCACGTTCCCTTCTTCTTTTCCTTGCATCATCTCCCTTCCTCCGTATTCCTTTGCTTCCCTTCCCTCTTTCATTCCTTCTTTCCTCTTTATCCCTCCCTTCCTCCCTTCCTTCTTCTTCTTCCCTCCCTTCCTTCCTTCCTTCTCTTCTTCTTCATCCCTCCCTTCCTTCCTTTCTTCTCTTCTTAATTTCTGTCCTTTCCTCCTTCACTTCGTCTCTCCTTTCTCCCTTCCTCTTTTTTTTCCTTCAAGGCTCCGTTCAATGCCTTACCAAAAACTACCTCCTCCTCCTCCTCCTCCTCCTCCTCCTCCTCCTCCTCCTCCTCCTCCTCCTCCTCCTATTTCTCTCCCTCCTCCTTTTTTAACCACGCTCTTATTACCAATCACCCTCCTTCTCTTCCTTTTTTCCTCCTCCTCCTCCTCCTCCCTTAGATTTTTGCTCATTCTATACAGTAACCTGGAACTTATCTCCCTCTTCCACCAATTAAAAATCCTCCTCCTCCTCCTCCTCCTCCTCCTCCTCCTCCTTTTCTCCTACTTTACCTGTTTTCCCCTTCCATTCCTTCTTATCTCCTCATCTCCATCTCCCTTATCGTAAAAAAGACCATCTCCTCTCCCTTTCTCCCTAACTCTTTCCTACTCTCCCTTATCTCATCTTTAGCTCTCTCCATCCCTCTTTTTCCCTGTTTCTCTCCCTCCCTATCATCCTTCCTACCTCTCCTTACCCTTCCTCTTCTTCTCTACCTTTCTCTTACCCTCCTTTCCCTCGTTCCCTTTTTCCTTTTCCTCTTCCCTCCCTTCCTTACCTATTTTTTTTCCTTTCTTTTGTCCTTCCTTCTTCCTTTTCCCTTACCTTCCGCCTTTCCTTTTTTCCTTTCTTCCCATTTCATCCCTTCCTTCCTTCTTTCCTTCCTTCCTTCCTTCCTTCCTTCTTCCCTTCCTTCCTTCTTTCCTTACATCCTTCTCTCCTTCCTTTCTCTCTACAAAGTTTCCTCCTCGATTCGCACTTTATCTCCGTCCATCTTTCTCTCTCCTCCTTCTCCTCCTCCTCTTCCTCCTCCTCCTCCTCCTCCTCCTCCTCCTCCTCCTCCACGAAGTTTCCTCTTTCCTACCTTCCTCTCTCTCTCCATCTCTCTTGTCTCTTGCAATGTGTCCCTCCCTCCCTCCTTTCTTTCTCTCTCTCTCTCTCTCTCTCTCTCTCTCTCTCTCTCTCTCTCTCTCTCTCTCTCTCTCTCTCTCTCTCTCTCTCTCTCTCTCTCTCTCTCTCTCTCTCTCTCTCTCTCTCTCTCTCTCTCTCTCCCAAACTTTGCTCCTTAATTTCCTTTCCCTTTCTGTCCCTCCCTCTCCCCCCCTCTCTCTCTTCCTCCCTCCCTTCCCCCCCTCTCTCCCTCCTCCTCCTCCTCTTTATTCCCCGTTACCTCCTCTCTCTCACCTCTTTAATTCTCTCATTTTCTCCTACATCCCCTTTCTCAAATTTATCAACTCTCTCTCTCTCTCTCTCTCTCTCTCTCTCTCTCTCTCTCTCTCTCTCTCTCTCACTCTCTCTCTCTCTCTCTCTCTCTCTCTCTCTCTCTCTCTCTCTCTCTCTTTTCCTCCTCCTCCATCATCTCCTTTTATTCTCTTTTTTCTCTCTCACTCTCGATCTCCCTTTCCCTCCTTCCCTATATCAGCATTCTTCCACTTATTATTTACTTCTTGGGGCAATAAATAACTCTCTTTATTACCTCTCTCCCTCTCTATTCCTTCTCTTCTGTCTTTATTCCATCCTTCCTCTTCCTGTTCTTTCCTTCCCCCCTATTCATTCATCTCTCTTCTTTCCTTTTCTCTCTATTTCTTCCTTCTCCTCTGTCTTCTCTTCTTCCTCTCTATACTTCTTCCTCCCTCTGTTATTTCCTTCTTTCTCTTTCTTCTTTTCTCTTCCTTTTCTTCCTCTATTTTTCCTTCATCTATTCCTTCATTCATCTCTATTCCTCCTTTCTGTTTAACCCTTCTTTCCTCTTTTTTTCTTCTGTTCCTTCCTTCTTTCCCCTATTCCTTCATTTGCATTTCTTTCTCCTCCTCCTCCTCCACTTTTTTTTTCCCTCCCTCCCTGTCTACATTCCTACATTCCTGCTTACATTCCTCCCCTTCTCTATTTCTCTCTCTCCCTTCGTCCCTCCCTTTCCTCCCTGCCTCCCTCACACCCTTTATCCATGTCTATCTCTCCTTTATATACTTGCTAACTTTCCTACCTCCCTCCCTCCCTCTCCTCTCTTCTCTCCATTTCTTTCCTTCTTCCCTTTGTAACTTCCTACCTCTCTTCCTCCCTCCTTTTAACATACATCTCTCCCTCTTTACCTCCCTTGTTCTGCGCTCACTCCCTACATTTCTCCCTACCTTTTTCCCTTCCTCTCTCCCTTCTCCATCTCTCCCCTTTTCCTCTATCCTCTCCCTCCATCTCTCCCTTACCACCTCCTACACCGTCCCTTTCCTCCCTCTCACTCTCCCTTCCTACTCCCTTCCTATTTCCCTCTCCCTCCCTCCATCCTTCTCCATCGATCCAGCGGGAATGGTCTTGGGGTGGGGGGAGGAGTGGGCCTGGGGGGGTAGGGGTAGGGGGCGGTAAGGCCACTAACCTCCCAGTGTTTCTCGTAAAGGATATTAAAAGATACTGTTTTTATATGCGTTCCGAGAGGCAGACTTTGATGAGAGCCTCTTTACTCTCTCTCTCTCTCTCTCTCTCTCTCTCTCTCTCTCTCTCTCTCTCTCTCTCTCTCTCTCTCTCTCTCTCTCTCTCTCTCTCTCTCTCTCTCTCTCTCTCTCTCTCTCTCTCTCTCTCTCTCTCTCTCTCTCTCTCTCTCTCTTTTAAACATAGGCACATGTATACTATTTACATACCCAAAGGTGCACTGTCGTGTGCTGCCTATTCAAAGGGCAGAATAAAATCTATATAAAAAATAACTACATAAACTATAAAAAATATATATACTATAAAAAAAAAACATACAATACAGAATATATGTGAACGCACTGCACACTACACTCGTGTCACTGCTCCACCACGAGTGTCAGTGGAGTGGGGAGTGAGCCCCTCCAGTGGTGGGCCGACAGTTTTATTTTTTGGGTGTTCATCTCCCGGATGTTTGGTACACAGGCCGTGAACATGTTCCACATCCACATTCTCTCTCTCTCTCTCTCTCTCTCTCTCTCTCTCTCTCTCTCTCTCTCTCTCTCTCTCTCTCTCTCTCTCTCTCTCTCTCTCTCTCTCTCTCTCTCTCTCTCTCTCTCTCTCTCTCTCTCTCTCTCTCTCTCTCTCTCTCTCTCTAATCCACAAAACCTCATTAATTTCTCTATTTTTATGTTCGTCTGACACTCAGTCGCCTACCCCATTCCCAGCATTCTCTCCCTCTTTTTCTTCCCTCTCTCTCTCCCTTGATTCCCTTCCTCTCTCTCCCCTCTCCTCATTCTCTCTCCCTCTCTCTCCTCCACTCATTGTCTCCCTCTCCCTCTCTCTCCTATTACGTGCTAAACCCAAACAGTCTCTCTCTCTCTCTCTCTCTCTCTCTCTCTCTCTCTCTCTCTCTCTCTCTCTCTCTCTCTCTCTCTCTCTCTCTCTCTCTCTCTCTCTCTCTCTCTTCACCCTCCCCCCCTTTACTTTCAAAACAATGAGTCAGCAATTTCGTTTCTGCACAGAGAGAGAGAGGGGGGGGGGGGGATCTGTATGTGTGTGTGTGTGTGTGTGTGTGTGTGTGTGTGTGTGTGTGTGTGTGTGTGTGTGTGTGTGTGTGTACGCCCCAACAGGTAAATCCAATGATCCCTACCTATACAACCCTCATTACGTTCCAACATTAAAGTCGAACACATTTTCACATTAGAGAGGGGGAACACCAGCACCAGCACCACCACCACCACTACCACCATCACCACTACCACCGGAACTAGTAAACTGCATAGTGATAGTAGTACTCATAGTGATTGTAGTGATGGTAGTGATGCTAACGCGAAATATACTTAAGCGTGTACAGTCGAGAGAGAGAAAAAAGTCTTACAGTGAGAGGATGTGAAAATAAGGAGATAAGAGTAGCAAGGAAGGGTATACAAATGGGATAACAACAGCAATTAAGTAGAATGCAGATATAGTGAAGGAAAACGAGGAAGGGAAAATAGAAGAAGGAAATGGAGTAGGAGGGAAGGGAGACGGAGGAGATGGAAACGGAGGGAATAGAGAGGCATAGAAGGGAAAGTAAAGGAAGAGAGAGGGATATAAGGGAAAGGGAGAGGAGTAAAACGGAAAAAAAGGGAGATTGAGGGAAGGGAAACGAAGGGGGAGTATGAGAGAGGGTAAAGAGGTAGGTAGGAAGGAGAGTGGAGTGAGAAGAAGAGATTAAAGAGATTGAGGCGAGCTGATGAGTATTCGTTTGTAGAAAGAGAAGGAAGAGTGGAAATGAATGAAGAGGGGAAACGAAAGAAGAAAATGATGGAGAGAGAGAGAGAGAGAGAGAGAGAGAGAGAGAGAGAAGGTATGTATATATGGAAAACAAAACAAAAAAGTAGAGAAGAACAAAGAGTGAATAAGTGCAAATAGAGGAAAATATAGATGGATAAATGGATAGATAGATAGAGATAGATATATAGATACAGAGAGAGAGAGAGAGAGAGAGAGAGAGAGAGAGAGAGACGGGAGACGGGAGACGGGAGACGGGAGGGATATGTACTAGTGTTGTCTTGTCACGGAGGCCATTAGTCAGCTGTCGTTCACCTGTGTTTACCTGTGTGTGGCGTTCACCTGGTGATTAAATTTGAGTGGTCTGGGAACGGCGCGGTAAATCACAAGTGTGGGAGAAGGGGCGGGAGGGGGAGAGAGGGAGAGGGGAGGGAGGGAATTGTGCTAGTGTGTGTGTGTATGTGTGTGTGTGTGTGTGTGTGTGTGTGTGTGTGTGTGTGTGTGTGTGTGTGTGTGTGTGTATGTGTTCTTGCATTTCTTGTTCGTTTTTTTTCTTATGTATGTGTGCGTCTTTGTGCTTGCATTTCCTGTATGTCTTTTATACTGCGTGTACATGTGTGTTTACGTGCGTGCGTGTGTGTGTTTGCGTGTTTACGTGTGGTTTCTTTGCGTGTTTATCCGTTCTTTTTTTTTCCTCTTTTTTTAATGTGTGTGGTCGCGACGCCGTTTCCGCTTGCTGCGTTTTCCTCAATTGTGGTTGAAACTTTTTTATGTGTTTGTGTATACGTGTGTGGGCGGTGTGTGTGTGTGTGTGTGTGTGTGTGTGTCTATGGTTGCGTTACGTCGACCTCTATACAACCACCACTTCCACCAACACCAACACCACCACCAACAACAACAGCAACAACAATAACAACAACAAGAGGAATACCACATAAGGACATCCACGAACTGTCCTTAACCTCATCTTCACACTAAGGAAAACACGTACACATAGCAACACATCGCTTACTCCACGACCCGTTCTTATGCCTGCTTCCATGACCACCGAAACAATCAACAGTTCTATACCTTCCCTTGCTTTAGCGTCTGCACCCAACTTCACCTGTACCTTTACCTGACGTCCAAATCACAACGCACTCGAAAATAATAACACTCCTGCTTATATGTGTCAGGTCTACGCACCCACGCTCACCTGGACGTCATTAACCTGTCCTTGCACCTGCATTAGCGTCACGGAGGGGGACATACGCCACCTGAGCAGGGAAAGCCACGCAGTTACTTAGGTTTTATTATGGTTAGTGTGGGGGATGGAAGAGGGACATGGGGGGGGTGGGGGGTTGGAGGAGTTCGTGCACGCATCCGAGTCAAAACAGCTAAAACTCGTGGTGTTATCCTAAAACATCTGGACGCTAATGTTGAAGCGGACACGTAAAGTAATTGGGATGTGTTTGCTGTGTTTGTGCGCTGTCTGGTGTGTTCCTTTGTTGTGTCCGAGGTGTTATTTTGTGATTTTTTTGTGTGCGTATAATTTTTGTGGCATGTGAAATCAATTAGAAAGATGTAGCGAATGGTCTGTGTGTGGGATTAGCGTATCATGACACACACACACACACACACACACACACACACACACACACACACACACACACACACACACACACACAGTCACACACTTGATGTATGTATCTGTAATAACATTTTCTTCTTTTTTTTCTTTTTTCAGGTAAGTCTTGATTTGAAGGTGAGCGAGAGGGAGGGAGGAACTGTTGGTAAGTGTGTGTGTGCGTGTGTGTGTGTGTGTGTGTGTGTGTTATGTCATACGCTAAAGCAGATGAAAGGTACAGAAAAAATATAGCAATGATAAAAACGAAACAGCGACCTACTTCTGCACGTTGGCTATTTTTTACCGTCATTTTTGGCTTAAAATATGAAATGTTAATGGTGGGGATGGTGGTGGTGTTAGTGGTTGTGGTGGTGGGTGATTTGCATGGTAATAACGGTGAGGGAAGGCGTGAAATATTTGCTTGTCAACCGTTTTCCGTCGGCCACGCCACTGAACCAGAAGTACCTACCGTTTATATACACACCTTATTTTCATATACACGCAAACGCAAGAATAATGTGAAAAAAAGAAATTATATATACATGAAGAGGAGTAGTATCGAGTTGTTGCGTATCCCATCGGCAAAACAAACAAATATATGCAAGAAATAAATAATGAAGCCAGTTTTGGGAGACGATTAATTGAAGAAAAGTTGTGGAAATTATTTAGTAGGAAGGATTTAGAATTGTGTAAATAGCGACCAAAATCTCTGAAGCTTAGACAGAGATTTTTTTGTGGTGGTGTTGGTGAAGAAGAAATGAAAACGAAAAAGAAAATAAGAAATATGTTAGAGCTTGAGAAAAAAAAATAGAATACCACCCAGGAAGAGAGAGAGAGAAACTAAGTAAGGAAGTAAAAAAAATAATAACCGCAGGAAACGAACGTTACACACACACACACACACACACACACACACACACACACACACACACACACACACACACACACACACACACGTAATAAAAGATGAAAGGTAAATAAAAAAAACAGCAATGATAAAACGAAACAGCACGTTTTTTTCTATTTTTTATTTTTTGCAGAAAATATGAAACGTTGGTAATGGTGAAGGTGGTGGTGGTGGTGGTGGTGATGGTTGTGGTGAGGGGACCAGTGGCATTTGTGTTTTAATGGTGTGGTTTGGTGGTGATAATAGTGGTGATGGTGATAATGGTGCTAGTTATGGTGGTGGTGGTGGTGGTTGTAGTGGTGATGAAGTTAGTGCTGGTGGTGGTGAATGGTGTTTTAGTAGGTGGTAGTGATAAGGACGGTGGTGTGAATAGTGGTGGTTGTGGTGATGGTGGTAGTGGTGATGAAGGGAAGAAAGCTAGTGGTGGTGGTGGTGGTGGTGAATGGTGTTTTAGTAGATGGTAGTGATAAGGATTGTCATGTGATTTGTGGTGGTTGTGGTGATGGTGGTGGTGATGAAGGGAAGAAAGCTGGTGGTGGTGATGGTGAATGGTGTTTTAGTAGATGGTAGTGATGAGGATGGTGATGTGATTTGTGGTGGTTGTGGTGATGGTGGTAGTGGTGATGAAGGGAAGCAAGCTAGTGGTGGTGGTGATGAATGGTGTTGTAGTAGGTGGTAGTGGTGGTGGTGGTGGTGATGGTGCTAGTGGTGGTGGTGGTGATGTTTAGTGATGAAAAGGTAGACTAGACGTACGATCCAATTTCCTTCCTTCCCTCCCTTCCTCTACCTCACCTTCCCTCCCTTCCTCTCCGTCATTTCTCTCCTCTCCCTTACTCTCTGTCATCTCTCCTTTCCTCCCTTCCTCCCTCCCTTATCCTTCACCTTCCCTCCTCCATGTCCCCCTTTTTCCACCCTCATCCCTCCTTCCCTTCCTCCAATCCCTCCGTCAATCTCTCCCTTCTCTCCCTCCCTCCCTCCCTCCTTCCCTCACGCCCAGCTTTGATGTTAGACCGGCAGAGATGAAGCTCCAGATATATACATACACACATACGTACATACATTTCATATTTACGCACACACACACACACACACACACACACACACACACACACACACACACACACACATACACACACACACACCGGTATATCGATCGCTGTGCAAGGTTGTCGTGATAGAGTAACAACATCCCCCTCGAGAGTCTTGCCGCCTGTCTTGTCTGTCTCCTCGTCCTGTCTTCCTGTCTCCCCCCGGCGTGTGGAGCTGTCGACACGTAGAACACAGCACTCCCCACCTTACTCCCCCTACTTTCCCCCCACTCTTCGCCTTCTCCTTCTGTTGCTACTTTGAACTTTCCTTCACTTCCTTTTCTCCCTTGCTTTTACCTTCCCATTTTCTTCCTTCTTATTCCCGTTTTTCACATTCGTTTTTCTCCCTTTCATGTATATATCCCTATTTCTTCTCTTAATTCCCGCGTTTGTTTCCCATCCCTTCACTTCTTCCTCTCTTCTCTCCTCTGATTTCTTCCTCTCTATTCTTGCTTTTTACTCTACATTTGTCGCCCCTTCTTCCTCTTCTTCCTTTATCCTCCTGTTTTTTTTCCCTATTCCCGTCTCCTACTCCCATCCTCTGCATCTCTTCACTCTCTCCCTAGCTACGTGTTTTCACCTTCCCCAGTCTCTTCTTGCCTCTCACTCCCTTTCCCTCACCACCATCCTCGCCTTTCTCACCCCGCTGTGCCCCCTCCGCCCCCCACAAGCTCGGAGTGTGGAGGTGGCATGGTCCCCGGAGGCTGTTCGAGTGAGGGAGAGCGATCGGTGTACTCTGGCAAAGGTGTTGAGGCTTTGGTGTGGGCGTCTGGTGAAGGGTGACAGGCGTTGGAAGGGCTGCGTGGGGTGTCAATACGAAGAGTAGACGAGTGTAGTGTAGTGTGGTAGAGTGTGGTGTATTGTAGTGTTGTGTAGTGTAGAAGGGTGAAGTTGAGTAATATAGTGCGTGTAGAATTTAGTTTGGTTGTTGGGACTTCGTTAACACAGCTTAATGAGGTAATGTATTTATCATATTTGTCACATCCAACTCCTGTGATTAGTGGTGGTGGTGGTGGTGGTGCTAATGTTGGTGGTGGTGGTGGTGGTGATGGTGCTAATGTTGGTGGTGGTGATGCTTAGTGATGAAAAGGTAGACTAGACGTACGATCCAATTTCCTTCCTTCCCTCCCTTCCTCTACCTCACCTTCCCTCTCTTCCTCTTCGTCATCTCTCTCCTTTCCTCCCTTCTTCCCTCCCTTATCCTTCACCTTCCCTTCCCCTTGTCCCCCTTTTTCCACCCTCATCCCTCCTTCCCTTCCTAGGAGGCAAAGTAAGGATCATCAGGACGTTAAACGAAAAGAAAAAGGAAAGAAGAAGCTCAAGGGCAAAAAAAGTAGATGCAAAAAATCCACTATCCGTTAACATTTATATACTTGATAAAGATAAGGAGACTATCTTCATTGTCTTTGCGAATTTTAATATACATGATGAAGACAGATGCAATATTCCCTTTGTCTTTACTCAATTAAATATACATGATAGAGACAATATGCCCTTTACTATATGCTATTTCTCGTTTTGAATACTCTAGACTGTGTTCCCCTTGCAATCACAAACTCCTGACGCCTGTACCAGACTAATGATAGGTTAGTAAAGTGAAGGGGTGTTGAGGCTGACTGAAGGCCGTGGGAAACTCAGGATGGACGGAGGAGTCGCGTGGTGTCCAAAGTGGCTTAGCAATGCTCGAACAAGTCAAGACGTGTCAGAACAAGTGTAGTCGTGTCGAAACATGTCGGGTCTGTGTTGGGTAAAGTGAAAGGGATAGAAAAGAAAGGCGGAGGGGAGGAAGAGGAAGAGGAAGAGGAGGAGGAGGAGGAGGACGTGTTTTGTTTTATATTTGTCTGACCTCAGCGAGAGAGGATAAGGGGGAGGGGGGAGCCTTGTCTTTGATCTTAGAATTCCAACCTCTTCTTCCCTTCTCTCTCTCTCTCTCTCTCTCTCTCTCTCTCTCTCTCTCTCTCTCTCTCTCTCTCTCTCTCTCTCTCTCTCTCTCTCTCTCTCTCTCTCTCTCTCTCTCTCTCTCTCTCTCTCTCTCTCTCTCTCTCTCTCTCTCTCTCTCTCTCTCTCTCTCTCTCTCTTCTACCTCATTCTCTCTTAATCTCTCTGGCCCTGATCTTTCTCCTTTTCAACTCTCCCTCTCTCCTCTCTTCTCCTCTCTCTCCTCTCTTCTCCTCTCTCTCCTCTCCTCTTCTCTCCTCTCCACAGATCGTCAACTTGCCACTCCTTTGTTTTAGCTTCTCTTTGTTGGCCTGTACCTCCCTCGGCCCGCCCTCTTTTGATCCGCCGAGCGTCAGTCTGTCTGTCTGTCGCGTATCTCACTATTTAATGTCCTAGCCTCCCGCCCTCCCCTCATCCCTCCTCTCTCTACCTCCCTCTTTCCCTTACTCCCCATCCCCTCTCTCTCTCTGTCTCTCCCTCACTAACTCTTCACTCTCTTCAAAGTAATTTTCTTGTTTCCTGTGATCTGTTTTATTTGTGTTTTTGTTGTTCAGTGGCTGTATTTTTTTTTTTTTTTTGGGGGGGGTTGAGGTTAGTATATAATTATGATGTGTTACTCTTTTGTCTTGTTTGTTTTCAGTAAATTGTTTGTTTTTTATCCCATTACAATCATCTGGGTCTCTCTCTCTCTCTCTCTCTCTCTCTCTCTCTCTCTCTCTCTCTCTCTCTCTCTCTCTCTCTCTCTCTCTCTCTCTCTCTCTCTCTCTCTCTCTCTCTCTCTCTGCTATCTTTCTCCGTTCCCCTCTTCTCCTTTTCTCTTTTTACTTCATCTCTTTGTGCTTCAATTATCTTCCCTTCGGCTTCTCATTCACCCTTCTAATCTTATCCAATGCTCATCTCCCTCCTCTATTTCAGTTTCTTTTCCGTCTTTGTTTCTCTACCTTGATCCCTAACCCTTCCCCCTTTTCCTTCTATCTTTCCACTTAGCTTTCCGGCGTCACACAATCTGCCCTTCATTCCCCTTCCCTCCTTCCTTCCTTCGTTTCATTTCCACCTTTTTCGTTACTTCCATTCTCTTTCTCTACTTGCCTTTCGTCTCTCTCCCTCTCTATCTGTAACGCTATATTCTCCTCCTCCCTTTCCCTCCACTCTCCTCCTTTCTCACCTTTCCTTACCTCTCTTCTCCTCTCTCTCTCTCTCTTCGCCTGTCCTCCTTCCCCGCATCTTCCTTCCCCTCCTCTCCTTTTCTCTTCACCCTCTTCTCCTTCGCCCACTCATCCCTGTCATCTCTCTCTCTTCTCTTCTTTTTTCCACTCCTTTCTCCTCTTACACATCTAGCGATCACGAAACACACACTTATACACACACAAAGAAAAAACATACACACACGCACATGGGTATTCTTTTTCTCTATATCTATCTATCTATCCCTGTACACGATCAAAGTACCAAAACTCCTTCCATCTTTATTTCCTTTTTTTCCCCGCTAATGCGTTCGTGATTTCACTCAACTGATGGAAACACGATTATGTATATTTTCCATTCTCCTCGCATCGAAGCCTTCCTCACTCCAGCGCTGCGTCGGGGAAAGTGTATGGCAGGCAGCGTGGCATAGCGTAGCATATAGCATTGGGAAGCGTGGCAAAGCAGTCGCAAAGGGACGGAAGAATACTTTATGATGTGTACGTCAGGCCCATATGTATCGCGCGTGTCCGAGTCTTAGAGTGTTTCATGTGTTAGTGAAAGGATGTTGAGATGTGTTGATAGATAGATAGATAGATATAGATAGATAGATAGAGAGAGAGAGAGAGAGAGAGAGAGAGAGAGAGAGAGAGAGAGAGAGAGAGAGAGAGAGAGAATAATGGCGTTTAAACAAAGGCTGAAAGCAATGGAGATGAAAAAGAAAGGTATGAATATTGGGTAAAATAAGATAAAAAAAAGGTGTGTGGGAAATAGTAGATAGATTAGACAGATTGATAAATATATTGACAGATAGATAAAAAGCTGATACAGAAAACACACACACACACGTACACAACCCCTCCCCCCCCACCGGCGCCATATGACCACGCAGTTGCGGCGCCAAGCAAAGAACGCCCCCCCCTCCTCCCCACTCCCCCAGCTACAACCCAATATCACACACAGAAAGACACGAAAGAGCCAGTACTATCAAACCATTATCAGCATCAAACTACGCGCACAGCAGCCTATACATAGCCCCTCAGTACATCAGAGTCACGTGCGTTATAAAAGAAGCAAGCGGACCAGGAAGGGAGGGGGTGGGGAGAGAGAGAGAGAGAGAGAGAGAGAGAGAGAGAGAGAGAGAGAGAGAGAATAATGGTGTTTAAACATAGACTAAAAGCTACAGAGATGAAAGAGAGAGACAGGAGGAAAAAAAAGGAGGAAAAGGAGGGGTAGAAAGGTAGACATGAGAGAGGGATCGAGGGGAAAGACCAGAGGAAGGGACAGAAGAGAGGGAAAGGGGGGGAAAGAGAGAGAGAGGTGGAAGGAACAGGAGAGAGAGGGAGGGAGGGAGAGAGTACAGCTGTTAACGACGTAATGTGCAGCAATGAGACTCTCCTTCATCACTGCAAACGGCCGTCACAAAGGCAATACCGAGGACGGCTTGTGTAGGAGGAGGAGGAGGAGGAGGAGGAGTTGGAGGGGGAGGAGGAGGAAGGGGGGAGCCATGTGTAGCAAACTCGTCTAGGCCCTCACTCGAAGCGGAAAATGATGAGAGAGAGAGAGAGAGAGAGAGAGAGAGAGAGAGAGAGAGAGAGAGAGAGAGAGAGAGAGAGAGAGAGACGAAACACATACATACATACATACCAGTACATACATACATAACATATACATACACAGCTAGTGACAGACAGAGACGAAATATGAACACAGAAAACTAGACAGACAGACATATGGACAAAAAAATCATATATACGGAAGAAAAAAAAACAGACAGACACAGGTAGAAAGCTAGACAGACAGAATAATGAGTTCATAATTAAATTTAAAAAAAGGTCACTTTCCTCTGCTACTTCATGAAGAGACAAAAAAAAAAATTCAGATCAAACTAAAACTCAGGATTAGTTCATTTTCATTCTTTTCATGACAATCTCCCTTCCTCTTTACCGAATAGAAACTGAAGGAAAAAACTCAGTCTCCCTTCCTCTTTACCGAACAGAAACTGAAGGAAAAAACTCAGTCTCCCTTCCTCTTTACCGAATTGAAACTGAAAAAAGTAAAAAAAATAATAGAGAAATCCCGGAATACACGCCCCGAAAAACAGTCAGTCCAGTTAAATACTTTGGTATAATCCATTTAGACTCTGCACCATTATCCTTTAGTTCACCCTCGGCTTACTCCCGTTTTTTATACCCCTTTCGGCACACATGGGGCCAAGCAGTGAGAGAAGAAGTCAAGCGGATGATGCCAAAGAAAAAGAAAAGTATTACCATCTCCCTCTTATGTTTAATGACAAGGGCGAAAGAGACGTTTTGCTTCCTGTTCTGACATTCCCTCATCATCTTGACCGAGTAAAAGCTGAGAGAAAAAATAGGAAAGTATAGAGTGAAAATTTCTGGAACATACACGCATCCAAAGAATGACAGTCCAGTTAAGCAATTTCGTATAACCTTGCACCATTATCCTTTAGTTTACCCTCGGCTTGGTCCTGTTTTTACCCTTTTCGTCACGCAAGGGCGAGGCAGTGGAAGAGGAGGTCGAGTGGATGATGCTAAAGAAAAAAAAGTATTACCCTCTCCCTCTTCTACTTCATGAAAAAGACGAAAACCAGAGACCTTGTGCTTCCCGTTCTGACACACCTTCATCATCTTAACCGAGTATAAGCCGAAAAAAAAAGGTTAGGATAAAGAAATTCTGGAACACACGCAACTAAAGAAAGACAGTCCAGTTAAGCAATTTCGTATAACGTCCTTGCACCATTATCCTTTAGTTTACCCTCGGCTTGGTCCTGTTTTTACCCTTTTCGTCACACAAGGGCGAGGCAGTGGAAGAGGAGGTCGAGTGGATGATGCCTAAAGGAAAGGAAGAATGATCATCTCCCTCTTCTGGCTTAAGGACAAAAACAAAATGAGCAATAAAACTCTGAACTAGTTAATTTTGCTTCGTGCCCTGACATTCTCACTTCCTTATCATTATCTCCCTCTTCTGCCTTGAGGACAAAAAAAAAAAGAACAATAAAAACTCTGAACTAGTTAATTTTGCTTCCTGTCCTGACATTCTCACTTCCTTATCATTATCTCCCTCTTCTGCCTCGAGGACAAAAAAAAAGAACAATAAAAGCTCTGAACTAGTTAATTTTGCTTCCTGTCCTGACAATCTCACTTTCCCATAACCGGATAGAAACTGGAAACTGGAAAAAGAAAGTCTTGGAACATGCATCACAAGACAGTCCAGTGAGGTAATTCGTATAACCTTGCACCATTATCCTTTATGTTCACCCTCGCCTTAGCACTAATTTTTTAACCCGGTTTGGCAGACAACGGGCGAGGCAATAGAGGAGAAACGAAACATAACCGAGAAACAGACAGAAGGAAGAACCGATCACACACACACACAGAAAGACAGACAGTGACAGAAAAGGCATTGATTTAACCCTCAGCATATTTATATTTTCACCCTTTTCGGCACACAAGGCAAATCGAGGAAGTGGAGGAAGAAGTCAGACCGATAATGCTGAAGGAAAAGAAAAGAAGTGCATTTGATTTCGTTCCTGGAGGGTCTAATCGTCCTCCTCGCGTGAACCCCCGCGGACGTGAGCTGGAAATGGCCCGCGCCACAGCCGAGTCGAGGCAGCGAAAGTGGCGAGCCTCTGAGTCATCGGTTCATCGCTGAGAGATAAAAGAAAAGACAGCGAGACATGACGTACGAATTACCGGGAAAAGAGAAGAACGAAGAGGAAGGCGAGGAAAATGTATTGCAGGACACACGCGCACACACACTTTATTATTTTCTCATATGAACAGCAGAGAGGAAAATAGAAACGCCGGTTAGATATTGGTTAATTTCGTTAAAATGACTGATAAAAAGGTACATCTAACAAATATAAAAGGAAAATATGGGTAAATGAGTCTTCTGAACGTTAAAATATGAAGAAAAAGGGAAATACTGGATGCAAACAGCGGGAGATTAAATAAAGAATATTGGAACGGAAAAAAAAATGCAACAACGTGAAACTGAAAATAAAAGCACGAGAAAAAAAATGCAAACGGCTTTCGGATAAATGCTTGAAGAAATAAATGAAACAAAAAGAAAAGACGAGAAATGATAAAAAAAAACTAAAATATAAACATCCAGAAGAGAGAAATAAAGGAATGCGGGAAACAAACAAACTAAAAAAAAAAATAAAAAGAAAAGAAAAACAAAGTGAGAAGAAGAAAAGACGTATAAAAGAGTGAGAACCATTTCCACAGCCACGAACCGAAGAGGAGGAGAGAGAGAGAAGAGAGAGAGCGAGAGAGAGAGAGAGAGAGAGAGAGAGAGAGAGAGAGAGAGAGAGAGAGAGAGAGAGAGAGAGAGAGAGAGAGAATATCACGTGAGGCGGAAGGGTAAGCGGCTGACGTGGCAACATTTGGTGGAAACTGAAGTCGTGTGAGGAATGATGACGGAGGAGGAGGAGGAAGAAGAAGAAGAAGAAGAAGAAGAAGAAGAAGAAGAAGAGGAGGAGGAGAAGAAGGAGCGAAGTTAGGGTTGGAGAGGTTAATGAAATAAGTAATTGCTGTGTTAATGACTGCGATGCTAGTAGTGGATGATGTTCTATAAGTAGTAGTAGTAGTAGGAATAGTAGAGCAGCAGCAGCAGCAACAAAAATAATAATAACAATAACAATGATTCAGGCGACCTTTTGTTTTGACTGTCACGTTGCTCCATACATACACGATCTCCTTTTTCGTTAATTGCTCCGTCCTTTGAAGAGCTATCAACTGTGTGTGTGTGTGTGTGTGTGTGTGTGTGTGTGTGTGTGTGTGTGTCGGTGTCAGTGTATGTGCTGTTTGTTTTCGCATATATATTTTTTTTTTCCGTGCGTGTATGTGTTTGTTTTTGTATTCATTGTGGCTGATCCCCTTTGGGGCTTTGTTGCTCCCCTGTTGTCGAGTTGCAAATCCAAATAGTAACATGAAGGAAAGTCTTTTTACCAACATTCTCTCTTTTTTTTAATCCTCTTGTGTTGTGAAGCCGCTCCCTGTTTTTCTCTCTCATTCTATTCTCGTTTCGCTAAGTTGCTGAATGCGTGTCAAGACTCTTCTTCAACTTCCAATCCTGTCTTTCTCATGTCTTAAGTCTTTTCCTTGTGAGTCTCGTCGAGCTATTTGTTTTAGGTCTGTCTGTCTTGCTCTTTTGTGTCAGTGTTTGTTTGTGTGTTTGTCTATATCTTTGCTATCCTTCTTCTGACACTGTTTTTCTCTGGGTTTTTCTTTGTTTATATCTGTCACCTTTAAGTCCTGTCTTTTTCATGTCTTAAGTCTTTTCCATGTGAGCCTCGTCGAGCTATTTATTTTTGGTCTGTCTGTCTTGCTCTTTTGTGTCAGTGTTTGGTTGTGTGTTTGTCTATGTCTTTTCTATCCCTCTTCTGACGCTGTTTTTCTCCGGGTTTTTGTTTGTTTACATCTGTCTACCTCTCTGTCTATCCTTGTATAATTTATCTGTCTGTCTTTACCTCCTTGTCTGTCTCTCCATGTCTAACTGCCTGTCTGTCTTTCTACTTATTTGCCTATCTGTCTCCTTGTCTACCTCCCTGTCTGTCTGTCTACCTCATTGACTGTCTCTATCTAGCTGACTGACTGGCTTTCTCTCTAATATTGATTGCCCTGTTTACATGTCTTTCTGAATGTCTGTCTTGCTTTCTGTCATTCTATGTATTTTGTGTCCTTTCTAAACGTCCATCTGTTTGTGTCTGTCTGTCTGTCTGGGTGTCTATCTCTTTCCTCATGACTGTCCTCTCTTAGCCCCCTTTCCACGCCCCCTCGCCGATCTACCATTGCCCCCTCCCCCCCTCTTGCCTCTTCAGTCCCCTGCCCCTAAAGCCTCCCTTCACTCCGGCCCTGCACCGTAAAAAAGAAGAAATGGCAAGAGTGGAAGTATTTTTTTCTCTCTTTTCCGTCCCTCTCGTACATCAAACGGACTCATGGCTGGCAGCGAACGGACGCGGTCACCTGCCGGCTTGCCAGACGTACAGTGCCTCACCTCCCAGCAGACAGAGACAGACATGATACACAGCAGAAGCACAGGGACAAAGAGACAGACAGAAAGAGATGCAGGCAGAAGTAGATCAAAGAGACAGACGGGGGGACAGACAGACAGACGAAAATATACACGAAGAGTTAGATAGACAGACAAAAGGGTAGATAGATAGAGAGACAGACAGCAGACAGAGACAGAGATACACAGCAGAAGCACAGAGACAAAGAGACAGGCAGAGAGAGATGCAGGCAGAAGTAGATCACAGAGACAGAGAGAGAGACAGACAGACGAAAATATACACGAAGAGATAGACAGGCAGACAAAAGGGTAGATAGATACAGGGAGACAGATGGATTGACAGACAGACAGACGGATGGAGTGATACAAACGCAGATAGACAGAAAGAGAGACAGGCAAATATTCTAATAGAGATTCAGACAGATATACGAAGAGAAACAGACAGACAAAAATACACATACACAGACAAACATAGACAGGGACAGACAGGTAAATTGATGGACAGATGGACATTGTGAAAGGCAAACAGAAACGAAGAGACAGAGACAAACAGACAGATAAACAGGACTTTTTGTTTCTTTTTAATGGCACTCTACTCTCCCTTCACCCTTTGTCTCATTCTACCTGCCTGCCTGCCTGCCTGCCTGCCTGCCTGCCTAACTCTCCTCTCCTTGCACTCCTCACACCCTCCGCCCTTCTCTCCCTCCCCGTACCCACGCTGAGCCCCGCACATTAGCGCACGTCACTTCTCCCGGGGACGTGTTTGCCGTGTCCTGCGTAGCTTTCCCGCTGGTACACTTGCCAGAGATAAAACTGCGTTGGTAAGTTACTGAGATGCGTAAAATGAAAAAGACTTGTCAGAAGGAGGAATGTTTTTTGAAGTTTTGTTCTGATTTCGGTTCTTTCGTATGTCTCAACTTATTTTTTTTAAGAGTTAAGATTTGTAAGAGTTTTTAGAGTTTTAAAAGTTGGAGAGTGTTTTGAAGAGAGGGAGGTAGAGAAATGGACCCCCTTATTCCCCCAAAAAAACATGTTTCCTGGGCTAAGATGGATTTGGGCATAACTTTAGAATAGTCCTTTACACCAGCGGGCTTTGTATGTTTCTGTTTATTTGCCCTTAAGCTGTCTCCTTCATTATAAAAAAAAAACTTGACTGCCCAAAATACGCTCAACTATCCAAACCAACTTCTAGACACGGCTCTGAAGCTTACAAACTGGCGAAAATATCATCGTAATCACCATCTTCTGTCATTACTGATCTTACACAAAACACTGACCTTTCCCAGTGTTCTCCTTCTCTCCCTTCATCCTTCACCCACCATCCGTTACCTCCAGCCTTCACCCCTTCACCCCATACATCATCGCACATCCCACCACACCTTACCCACAGCCTTCACCCCATAATTCATCCCTTACCCTCCCCAACTCCTCCTCTCACCCTGCGTCCCTTACTTCCTCTAAGCCGAAAGTTCCTCAGGAGTAGCTACACAGCCCACCGAGACCTACACATACCTTGATAAAATACTTCGTGGGTAATAGTTCAGAAATACCTTGATACATGCTTCGTGGTTGAGAGTTCAGACATACCTTGATAAATACTTTGTGGTTGGTAGTTTCGAGTTCGTATTGTTCATGGCCTCAGCAATATATTACTCTAATCTCGGGATGATACTGAGGCATTACGGGCTTAGTGTGTTGATTTATCGCTTCTGAGCAGAGGAACGCTGTAGAGGACGCAGAGGAGAGTACAGAAGCAGCAGTAGGGCCGTTATCCTCACTGCTGTTTTCTCTTAAACGTGAAGGAAAGTAGCAAGAAGTATGAATCATAATATCGTACTGTTAACAAAAGGAACTAGTGAAATGAAACCCTGATTTTCACAAGTATATTAAAAGTGTATTAAGTGAGTATAAGTAAGTGGAATGAACAAAAAAAATGAGTTACTGAGAGGAAAAAGAGATAAAGAAATAGTGAACTACTGAGGGAGGAAGAAGAAATACAATATAAGTAGGTAAGGAAAAGATTGAGATACCGAAAGAAGAAAGAAGAAAGAAATAAGGAGTTGCTGAGAGAGGAAGGAGTAACACAAAGGAATACACAGTGAACCAGAATATCTTAGTCTGTTGAGATGGTTTTTAGTGTAAGATGTAAACATTTTAACGGGGTAGTAATGAAGCGGTTTCACATTACATAGAAGCGAACAAGGGAGAGCATAAGACATCGGAAAGGAGGAGGAGGAGACGAAGAAGAAGAAGAAACGAAAGAAGGAAAAAAAAATAACAGAAGAAAATAAAAGAGGAGAGACAAGAAAAGAGGACGTGAAAGTGGAAAAAAGACGAAGAAAATAATGATAAGAAGACGACGCAGAAGAAAAATAAGTGGAAGAGAAAAAAAGGAAAAAAGTAGAATAAAAAAAAAGAGCACAAGAAGATAACAGAAGTAGAAGCAAAAGAAAAAAATAAGACGAAAATGTAAAAGTAGGAAGAAACAAGAACAACATCAATAAAGAGGAGGAAGAAAATAAGAAAATCTGTACCTTAACCCAACTCCCGTCCGGCCTCCATCCATTCTTCACGTCTCCTTTGGTAACTTGGGCCGCCTGACCTTAACTCGTCCTCTGATTGGCCGTCTTCTGAGTTCCTAAGGAGACGGACGGACGCCCTCACCCACCCCCCTTATCCCTCTCTCCTCCGCCTCGCCCTCTTCTCCCTTCCCTTCGGTCCGCCTCACCGCCCCGCAACCTTTGTAGTTAAATCAGGCGCGCTCGGACCCTAGAGTTTCCCGGGTGATGGTGGTGGTGGTTGTGCTGGTGATGGTGGTAATTGCGATGGTATGGTGACGG
The DNA here is from genome assembly GCF_024679095.1 of Eriocheir sinensis. Taxonomy (NCBI): domain Eukaryota; kingdom Metazoa; phylum Arthropoda; class Malacostraca; order Decapoda; family Varunidae; genus Eriocheir; species Eriocheir sinensis. The sequence continues at coordinate 13,712,053 of NC_066525.1, forward strand.
TGGTGATGGTAGTAGCAGCAACAGTATATATAGTAGTAGTAGTAGTAGGAGGAGGAGTTGTAGTAGTAGTAGTATAGTAACAGTAGTTGGAGGAAAAGGAGAAGAATACGGAGGAGACGGAGAAAATAAAGGAAGAATAGTAAGAAAAAGAGAAAGAAAAATGGTAATGAAAAACAAAAAATAAAAAAATAAGATTAATGGCGAGGAGCGACTAGGAAAAAAAAAACAAAGAACGGAGATAAAAGTAGAAACATGGAAAGCAGGGAGAAAAAGTGCCAGTACCTATCATCATCAGCAGCAGCAGTAGCAGTAAAAGCAGAGAAGGATAAGGCAGAAGAGCAGGTGAGGTGGGTGAGGGGGGCAGGGCGGTGCGGTGCGGTGCGGTGCGGGCTGCTGCTGGTACTGCTGGTGCTGCTGATGATGATGATGGTGTTTGGCGGCCGTTTTATCAGGACGTCAATAAACGGATCAGGGAGTAGAGGGGTCAGTAGGCGGCGGCGGCGGGGCTGGTGGCGGTGGGACGGCGATGGCTTCTCTCTCTTCCTCTTCCTCATTCTCTTCTTTTTCTCCATATTCTACCTTTAGTTTTCTTTTCCTTCTTCCTCTTCTTTGTTTCCCATTCTCCTCCTCCTCGTAGTCCTCCTCATCCTACGCAAGGAAAGATAATTGAAAAAAAAATCCCGTTGTTTTATTGTTTGCTTTTGATTGTTTCCGCTGGTGTAAAAATGGTATAATGGCGTCATGTGCTTCCCTTGTTGAGATATATTTATTTTCGTTTCGTATTAATAAGTAACAACGTAGTATTTAAATGTCTGTTATTTTATCCTTCTCTCTGTCTTTTCCTGTCTACTCAAAATTTAATATGCTTATCCGTTGGTATACGTGTGTCTGTCCGTCTGTCTGCTAATTTGTGTCCCTATATCAGACTTTCTCTTTGGCATTCTGTCTGTCTTGCTGTGTCTGTTTCTTCCTGTCTTTATGTTCCCTGTTTCCGAACGCGGCTACCTGCCATTATTGCTACATATCGTGTTTCTTTACTCGTGAGAGAAAAATCATCTCGACACAAACATAACGATACCCAGTTTCGGCTCACGTTAAAGTAATCGTCTTTATATCTATCCAGGTGTCTATCGCTGCCCGTCCACCAGTTTGAGTTATCATCTTTCTAGGCAGCGGCGCGGTTGATCTCGTGATGGCTGTCTTTAATCACAGGGAGGTATAATTTACTACCCTGAGCGAGGAAGAGGAAGATTTAAGGCTGGCCTCATGCGAGTATAAATTTCATGTCTGTAATTATAGAAGGTTTATGCTCCTGATGTAAAAAGAAAAAAAAAACGTTTGAGAGCTAAAAATTCTGTTATATCCCTTTCACATTTCTTTTACGTTTATTTTTTATGCTTCCGTACGTTTTTTTTTTTTTTTTTTTTTTGCTTCGTCCGTCTCTGTGTACGTTTTATTTCTCTTCTTCGTGTGCTTCACTAGAATGGGGTTTCAAAACACTACAGACTTAATTGACTGTTGCAGCTTTAAATTGTTTTGCTCTCCTCCTGTAACTGTGTTGACCGAACTCTTCTTTCCTTTTATTTTTATTTTTTCAGCTTGTCTCTTCTTGTAAAATAATAATCCGTCGCGTTCCGTGATTTGCGTAATGAGACCTTATAATTTGTCTAATAATATCTGCTTTTGATCTCGTCGTCTTAATGAAGTGAAGTAAGGGAATCATTTATTATTTTTGTGTCTATACTTTCTTTTTCATTTGCCTTTTTGATGTCTGTTGGTTCGTCTCATTAATATCTGACTCCGCTTGACTTTAATTGATTTGACTATACTGTAATTATTCTTTTGACTGTTTTTCGTCATTTATTACTTTAATTACACTAGGCAGAAAAAAAAATAGTTGCTTTACCTTAATTCATCTTTACCATTGTTTATTACTTTTTCATTTATTTCCATTCATCGAAAATCATCATACACACCTTTACCATTGTTTATCAGAGTCTCTTTATCTCTCCATCCTTTATTTCCTTTTATTTCCCTTCATTGAAAATCATTAAACTCGTCTTTTCAGTTGTTTCTTAGTTGTCTTTATCTCTGTATTCTTCATTGACTAGAAAATAAACTGGCATTGGAAGCGAGTAAATGAAAAAGATTAACTCGTTTTTACCTTCACCCTAAAACAATTTATGAATCTCTTTGTTTGTGTGTGTGTGTGTGTGTGTGTGTGTGTGTGTGTGTGTGTGTGTGTGTGTGTGTGTGTGTGTGTGTGTGTGTGTGTGTTTCTGTCGCTCTTCTCTTTAATTAAGCAAAACTGTCATTCATTATTTTGTCACTAACGAGGAAGAAAAAAAAACATATTTCCAATCAAACCGTTTCCCTTGTATCTTTCTGACTCTGCGTGTGTGTGTGTGTGTGTGTGTGTGTGTGTGTGTGTGTGTGTGTGTGTGTGTGTGTGTGTGTGTGTGTGTTTTCTGAATGTATAGCGATGTGATTTTAGTAAAAACATCATAAAAGAAGAGAAAGATTTACATAGATTTACATAGAAAATCAGACCACACAGACCCCATGGTCCAGACTAGGTGGTCTGTCCTTGAACCTAAGTGATTTTACATTAATCCGAAGGCTCCTAAACGTTGCTTTTCTACTCTAGTTAATATTAAGTTGAAGGAAGTGACGGTCGAGCTTGTTTTTAAAGGAGTCAATCGTGTTACACTGGACCACTGACGGTGGGAGCTTATTCCATTCTCGCACTACAACGTTGGTGAAGAAAAATTTGGTGCAGTCTGAATTTACCTGTCTACATTTGAGTTTTGTGCCATTGTTCCTCGTTCGCAAAGTGTCATCGATCATTCACAATTTTGTTCTGTCTACATTCGTGAAACCATTAAGTATTTTAAAAAATTCGATCAGTTTTCCTCGGAGGCGACGTTTCTCAAGAGAGAACATGTTAAGGGTGGAAAGCCTTTATTCGTAGGATTTGTTGCGCAAGGAAGGGAGAGAGAGAGAGAGAGAGAGAGAGAGTCCATCTTTTTTCCTCGAGAATAGACTCAGATCGACCTCTTGGCGCCGATTTGTTTCTCTCTCTCTCTCTCTCTCTCTCTCTCTCTCTCTCTCTCTCTCTCTCTCTCTCTCTCTCTCTCTCTCTCTCTCTCTCTCTCTCGCTCTCTCGCTCACTCGCTCCCTCTCTCTCACAACAATACTGAGACTCGCTTGATTTCCCTTGTGTGGCTTTCGACTTGGCCCAGGTTCCGAAATCGTCCCATTGGCCTCCTTCCTCCCTTTCTTTCCCTCCTCTTTTCATTGTCTTTCTCGCCACTCCCTCTGTCATGGCTCATCCCTCTTCCCCGCCCTTTCTTTTCCGCCCCTTCCATTTGTCTCCCAGGGAAAGTTTTGTCGTACCGAGAAAGGCTGTGTCGTAAAAACTTTGTCGCGTGTCACAGAAGGCGTGGTAATGAGCAGGTGAGGCCGGAGAAGAGGCGAAGGTGTGTGGTGTGAGCAGGTAAAGGTGAAGGTGAGAGTGAAGGTGTGAGCAGGTAAAGAAGGTGAAAGTGAAGGTGTTGTTTTGACCATGTAAAGGTGAGAGTGAAGGTGTTGTTGTGAGCAGATAAAGAAGGTGAGAGTGAAGGTGTTGTTGTGAGCAGGTAAAGGTGAGAGTGAAGGTGTTGTTGTGAGCAGGTAAAGAAGGTGAGAGTGAAGGTGTTGTTGTGAGCAGATAAAGAAGGTGAGAGTGAAGGTGTTGTTGTGACCAGATAAAGAAGGTGAGAGTGAAGGTGGTGTTGTGAGCAGGTAAAGAAGGTGAGAGTGAAGGTGTTGTTGTGACCAGATAAAGAAGGTGAGAGTGAAGGTGGTGTTGTGAGCAGGTAAAGAAGGTGAGAGTGAAGGTGTTGTTGTGAGCAGATAAAGAAGGTGAGAGTGAAGGTGGTGTTGTGAGCAGATAAAGAAGGTGAAAGTGAAGGTGGTGTTGTGAGCAGGTAAAGATGGTGAAAATGAAGGTGTTGTGAGTAGGTACAAAAGGTGAGAATGAAGGTATTGTGAGCAGGTAAAGAAGGTGAGAGTGAAGGTGTTGTTGTGAGCAGGTAAAGAAAAAAGCAAAACTGAAAATATAATTGTGAAAGTGAAAGGAAAAGTGAGGATAGAAGCAGGCGAACAGGAACAGCTTACGTATCGGTGGTATTGCTGCGGAAATAGCTACTGTAGGTGCTGACGCTGCTCTTCTTCAAACGTGTGTTACTAGGGTACATTGGAGTCACTGGCTTCTGAGGGGGGACTACAAAAATATTATATGATTTCCTGTAGTCTTGTTCTGAACCTCTAAAACCATATGGAGTTATTATGTAGTAGTATTTGTTTGTAGGAAGCCGGAAAACCGTATGTAGTTATTATGCTGTAGTATATCTTTGTAGGAGACCGATACAGTTTTCATTAAGACTGGGAATCGACCCCAAAAATTAAGAAAAATATCATTGTTAGGGAGATAAAATCATGGGCAAGGGGAATGAATGAGATTAATTTTTCGTCGCTTCACGCAAGAAAACGCCAAATTTTCCACCGTTAAAGTGTAAAAAGTGAAACTGTCCCCTGTGTTTCTGTTTTATTTCCAAGCCACTGCAAAAAAAAAAAGAGACCAAAATGTGGCACTGCTTTTTGAGGTTTGAAAGAGAAAACGCTGAATCCTGGTGCAAGTGTAGCGCTGAGTGTGTGTTCCTGCCGCCAATGTGAAGCGGAAACAGAAATACGATATTGCGCGGGAAATGTGGAACGGTAAAGAGCTTTTTGCACAACAGTTATGAGGCGGTGTGAGCGGGGTGTGGCGGGAGCTGGAAGGAGAGGGAGAGGAAGGGAGTGACGGGGAGGGGAGCTATACTTTTTTCACGCTCTCTTGGTGAATATGTCCCTCCCTACTTGCATTCCACTTTCTTTTTTAATTCATATTCTTTTCATTTTCTTCTCTTCTTCCATTCCTTCGTTCCTCCTTCACACCTGCCTCTCTCCGTCTGTTTACTTCTTCACGCTTACTCAGTTAACATGTCCCTCCCTCATTCCTACTGCTTTCATTCCTTTTAATCCATATTCCGTCCATTTTGTTCTCTTCTTCCCTTCCTTGGTTTTTCATTCACCTCTTCCTCTCTCCGTCTCCTTACTTCTTCACGCTTAGGCTACTCGGTTAACTTTCTGTAAACTTCCACATTCCTACCACTTGCATTCCTTTTAATCCATATTCCGTCCATTTTGTTGTTCTTCCCTTCCTTCGTCCCTCCTTCACCTCTTCCTCCCTCCGTCTCCTTACTTCTTCACGCTTACTCGGTTAACTTTCTGTAAACTTCCTCATTCCTACCACTTTCATTCCTTTTAATCAATATACCATCCAGTTTGCTCTCCTCTTCTCTTCCTTCGTCCCTCCTTCACCTCTTTCTCTCTCCAGAAGAAAAGTAGATATGATGATAAGGAGGAGGGAGGGAGACGGATGATGGTAAAATTGATGAAAAGATGATAAATGAATCCCCGTCTGCGAGCCGTCTGATGTCACAGTAAAACATGACGGTTTATTACAACAGAAGAACCAAAGTCATCGGCCCTGTTAGACGCTGATAGAAAACGGACTCAAGACTAACAAGACGTGATGGGGAACAATGGTAGATGGTTAGTAAGAAATATGACCCCGGGAGCCACTTACTAGATTGAAGAGAGAGAGAGAGAGAGAGAGAGAGAGAGAGAGAGAGAGGAAAATAAAAATGTATGTCTGTTTCCTTCAGTCTGATAATTCTATTGAAGTCGACTATTCTCCTTCCTCTTGTATTTTCTCCTTTTATTCTTTCTAACATATATTATTCTATTCTCTTTCTTTCTTTCGTTCACTCTCTCGTTATATTTATTTATTTCTATTGCTCCTGCAGACTTTATTTTTTTCTATTTTTCTTTCTCTTTTTCGTAACATTTCTCTCTCTCTCTCTCTCTCTCTCTCTCTCTCTCTCTCTCTCTCTCTCTCTCTCTCTCTCTCTCTCTCTCTCTCTCTCTCTCTCTCTCTCTCTCTCTCTCTCACACACACACACACACACACACACATTATCACATCATCGGCCGTCGTGCGCTCTGTCATGCCTTCAAGGAAATTGATTTATAATTGAAATTTTATAATAGGCAACGCGTGTGGGAACCATTTTGCTTCTCTCTCTCTCTCTCTCTCTCTCTCTCTCTCTCTCTCTCTCTCTCTCTCTCTCTCCCTCCCTCTCTTCTCTTTCCTCATTCTCCTCCCTCCCCTCCCCTCCCAGTGTGCCTTAGCCTGTTCCTGCCTCCACTGTAATGTCCTGCAATTCTCAATCTCTCTTTCTAGCTCCCTTTTCATCTGTTCCTCTATTTCATTCTTTCGTTTTTATTTACTGATTTTAATCTTGCCTTTATTTTCTCTCTTTTTTTTCTTTTGCCCTATTTTTCTTTCTTCCTTATCTTCTTGCTTTCTTTATTATTCCTGACTACTTACTCTCTTTTCTCATTTTTTTTTTAATCATATCTTTCTTTTTTGCCTGTTATTGATATTGTCTACTTTCTTTTCTTTTCTTTCATTGGTATTTCCTATAATTCTACCTTTCACTTCTTCATTCTTTCTCTATTGCTCCTGTCTACTTTCTCCTTCTTTTTTTCCTTTCACTTCTAGCGTCGTTTTGGACCATTCCTTACTTCCTCTATCCATCTGCCTTTCTTCTTCCTTCTCTTTCTTCCATCACGCCCATCCTCTTTTTTCCCGCCCCTGAAGCCCTCTAGCGGCCGAAGGAGGCACGAGGGGACGAATGTAACGCTGCCATTGAGGGAAGGTTATTGGCTCTGCACCCGAACCGATTGTGGCTGAGTGAGGGAAGCGAGGGGACAAGGCGGCCAGGTAACGGACAGGTACGGCGCCTCATCAACGACATGTGTGACGGAGGGGTGCTGGGTGGAAGGTGGACACGAAGACCCACTCTCACTCACTCTCACTCTCACTCAGTTGTGTTTTCTCTCTTCTTTCCTTTCCTTTTCATTCTTCCTATTGTTGTTCTTTTTCTTTTTCTTCTTCCTGTATCTGCTGTCTCTTTTCCGCTTTTTCTTTCTTGCTTTACTGTATTTTTTTATTCTTTTCTTCTTTTTATATGCATTTTCTCCTTTTCTGATTTTCTTGTAAAGTTTGTCTTCCATCTTTTTTTCTTTTCTTATTTTTGTCTGTCTCTCTGTTCTGTGTCATTTTATCTCTCTCTTCCCTTTCTATTCTTTCTATTCTTTTCTTGTTCTCTCAAGGGAATATAGACACAGAATCACACGAAGAGAGAGAGAGAGAGAGAGAGAGAGACGAACAAAGCGTAGGACACAGTTAAAAGGAAGAATGAGTGTGTGTGTACAAGGGAGAGGAGAGAAGAAAAAAAAATGGACGAGGAGAAGGGACAGCGGCATGGAGGACGAAGGAGGAGAAAGAGGAGGAGGAGAGAGATGGTTTTAATGGAGACAGGATAAGGAAGCATAGCAATGGAAGGAGGAGGAGAGGGAGAAAAAGAGATAGAAGATAAAGAAGATAGAAGTGAGAGGGGGAGAGTGTGTGTGTGTGTGTGTGTGTGTGTGTGTTTGTGTGTGTGTGTGTGTGTTTGTGTTGAAGAGGGGAAGAGTGATCATAGGTTATCATACACGCTTGTTAGCCTGTTGGAGTGGACTGAAGGAGGAGGCAGAGGAGGAGAAGGAAGGGAAAGAGGAAGGAGAAACTTTTGATTAGGTCGTCGACCCCATCTGGCGGCCGAGGATGGAAACATTTTAGTAAGTAATGAAAGAATGCTGATTGGAGGATGTTGTCCGTCTCTCTCTCTCTCTCTCTCTCTCTCTCTCTCTCTCTCTCTCTCTCTCTCTCTCTCTCTCTCTCTCTCTCTCTCTCTCTCTCTCTCTCTCTCTCTCTCTCTCTCTCTCTCTCTCTCTCTCTCTCTCTCTCTCTCTCTCTCTCTCTCTCTCTCTTGATCTTGATCTTGATCTTGATCTTGATCTTGATCTACGTATCTATGTACTCTGTCTATCTTTGTAGCTAGCTATATTTGTATATATGTCTCTTCATATAAAGTTGAAAGAATAAGAGAGGAAACGAAGGAAACAAAAAAAAAATCGAGAGGAAGGGAGACGTATCGGTCTAGTCCTGTCTTGGTAGTGTTCCAAGTCCGCCCGCCGCTATTCCTCGTCCTCTGATGGCCTCCGGGACAGCCCCAAACATCTCCCGGCTTGGATCGGCCTCCCGGTCACTCGGCTTCCTATCCCTTATCCCAGCGTACATGTAGAATTTACACTCTTGACGCAACGAGATAATGGTCGATTAGATTTTTTAAGGAGCTGATGGTTTTTGCATGCACTACTTCCTCAAGAAGGTTGCTCCATTGGCGGATAACTCAGTTTGAGAAGAAACTCCTTCCAATATCTGTTCTAAAGTGTCGTGTAATACAGTTATCCACAGTTCTTGAGTTGGTTTGGAGCTCAGAAAACTTGAAATGGTCGGCGATCCTGAACATCTTTTGGTACTTGAAGACCGGAATGAGATCTCGTAAGCTTCTCTATTTTCAGCGTAAAGAGTATGAGCCGCTGAGTCGTTCCTCATATGGTTGAGCCCCTGAGAGAGGAATCTTTATCTTTGCGCGTCGCTGATCTCTCTTCAGTTATTCAATGTCCTTCCTGTAATCAGAGGCCAAAAGATTACTGACCCTTTATTTATGTTTTAAGAGCTTCCTGTAAGTGTATATCATAAGGTTTATATAGGTTCACTCGTTTGTTTTTGGATTTGCCGTTGCTATACGTCTGCGTGTGTGTGTATATATGTGTATTCAAACCGCTCCCTCTCTCTTTTTCAGGTACGCATGAAGTGACTAATGTTATCTGCCTGTACCTGTGCACCATTGGAAACCTGTGAGTAATCTTTCTTGAGGGGGACGTTGTAGTTCCCACGCAGCAGAGGTTAAGAGTTAAGGAGTTGGATCCTGTGTAATACGAAAGGTTTAGTGTTCGGTTCTCTGTCTTGTGTTCATGTCTTCTCTTACTATTGTGAATTGTTTTCCAAGTCCTCTCTATGTATCTCTTTTCAGTTCTCTTCTGTTCCTCTCCTTTCTTCTTCCTCTCCCTTTCTCTTCCTTTCTCTCTTTGCCTGTTCGTGATCTGTTTTTTATTCTTTGTTTGTATATGTTTTAGCTCCTTTATCATTCTTCTCCCTCGTTTCCCTGTTATTCTGCTTCTTCATCTTATTGTTTTTGCTTCAGTACATGCTAACCAACATCCTTTTTTGCCTATTCCACCTTCTCCCTTCACTCGTCACTGCACATCCCCGCTTCATTTTTCCTTCCCTTCTCTCCTCTTTCACCTTTTGCTTCCCCTCTTTCCCCTCTCTCCTTTTCCCTCCATCACTGCCTCGCCACCTCTTTTCCCCCTCCTCCTTCAATTAGTCTCTCCTCATATTCCCCATTAGTGCATCCATCTATTCCCCTCTTTCCCTCTCTCTCCCTCCTCTCCTTTACCTCTCTCGCCCGCCACAGCATCCAACACCCTTCCCGCAGTCTCTTTTCCTCTCCCCTTTGCAGTTCTTCCCTCCCTCGCATCCCACACTCTCTCTTCCAACTCTCTCTTCTCCCTCCGGCCGCCACTGTAGCCAAGCCTCAGTGATGTGGCCGCCTGTGATGTGTTATGAGTGCAAAGGGACGCCGGGCCGCTCCACCAATTATAGTTCGGCTTTCTCCATTGCTTGTTTCTGGTTGGCTGGCCATGTTGGGGGCGCCCAGCCTTTGATGGCACGGGACCTAGCAGCAACGGAGGGAGATTGAAACGACTGCCTGCTGGAGGAATGGAGGGAGAGGGAGTGGGAGAGAAAGAATGAAAGTAAGAGTAAGTGAAAGTAGAATGGAGAGACTGTGTGTGATGGATAAAGAGTAAGAGAGAGAGAGAGAGAGAGAGAGAGAGAGAGAGAGAGAGAGAGAGAGAGAGAGAGACAGACAGACAGACAGGTAGACATACAGGTAGGTACGCAAGGGCACCCACACACACACACACACACACACTTCTACACACAAACAAAGCAACAAACAGACAGACATGCACAAAGAGTCGGATAGATTACAAACAAGAAAAAACAAAGGTATAAACGGAAAGAAAAAAAAAACGCGTTAGGTCGCTTCAAAACACTTCAGGATAATGGCGGCGATGCAAGTGTGTGCGTGGCGAGGAAATTACGTGAGGGGAAAAAAATAAATACTTCTTTTGTCGCGAGGCTCAAAGAAACGCACGCAAAAGGAAAATAGCTTTGCCTTTCTTAATAATCTGTTTGGGTTGGTTTGCATGATAAATTCGATAAAAGATATATATAAGAAAAAAGAAAAAAAGTGAAAGAAAATAAATCTGTACCATAAGGAAACACGCAGGATGAAAATAGCTTTGCCTTTCTTAATAATCTGTTTGGGTTGGTTTGCATTAGAAATTCGATCAAAAATTGTATATTGAAAAATGAAAAAAAAAGAACGAAAAGAAATCTGTATCATAAGGAAACACGCAAAAGGAAAATAGCTTTGTCTTTCTTAATAATCTGTTTGGGTTGCTTTGCATGTGAATACGATAAAAAATAATATATATAGTAAAATGAAAGAAAAAAAAATCAATCATAACGAGACACACAGAATGAGAATAGCTTTGCCTTTCTCAATAATCTGTGTTTTTTTTTTTTTTTTTTTTTTTTGCAGCCTATTGCGCCGGTAGGCTTCGGGATCTGATGGTGGTCGGTCTTCTTCTTTTCTTTCCGGTAGGTGATGGTCAGGCCCCCCGTTCTCTGGCGCAGGCGAGTGTTTATTAGCGCCATCTTGCATGGGGCATGCTTGCCTCCCAGAGCTCATCTTTGATCCTAGAATCTAGAGTCCGGGTTGATAGGTGGTCTTCTGGACAGCATGTGGGTAGTTTTAAGCCACTCGGCGGGTTTGTTTGGTTTGCATGTGAAATACGATAAAAAAAAAAAGTAGATAGTAAAATGAAAAATAAAAAGAAAAAAAATCTGTACCATAAAGAAGCTCGCATAATAAAAAAAAAATTACCTTTCTCAATAATCTGTTTGAGTTCGTTCGGTTGGGGAATTCCATAAAAAAAAAATAGGTAGAAAATGAAAGAAAATGATAGAGAAGAGAGCTGTATCATAAAGGAATACAGTTCCATACGTTTACTAGACTGATATTTGTTTGTTTTTCGCCCATGTGTTATTTTCCTGCCCTTTTTTTAATAGACACAAACTTGCTGCAAATAAAAGTAAAGGGACGTGAAGGTTATATTGAAAATCGGTACAGTGGGGCGGCACATGGAGGCAAAGTGAGGGCCGTGATGCACTGCCCAAGGTCTGTTTTCATATAGCTGTGTGTGTGTGTGGTTCTTTGATCGCTTGTTTTTGAGTGTGAAATGTTTTTTGTGTGTGTTTGTGCTTGCGTGTGTTTGTTTGTTTGTTTGTGTTGTGTGTGTAGGCGAATAGACCTTTATAAATCTACCATGGGGATCATTCAAACACACACACACACACACACACACACACACACACACACACACACACACACCTATCAATCACTCTCTCTACAGCCTTTCACCCCTGGCCCGCCCATCACCGCGCCACATGTAAGCCGATGGACGCTCACCTGGCGCCCACCGGTGATGTGCTGTTTCCGAGCGGCGGGGCAGAACATCGATAACGCGCTGCTCAAGGCCACGCGACCGGAAAAAATGACGCAACACATTTCATTGGTAAAGAATTCGAAAACTTCATTGAACATTTATTATTATTAGGATATAAGGACATAAAAAGACTATACGGGGGAACGACTTTTTTTTCAGTAAGCAGCTCAAGGGCAATAAACAAAGTACACGTAAAAACAAAACAAAAAGTCCGGTAGGCGCTGATCCTGCAAAAGTAAACAGGAGTGGCCGGAAAAAGAGGTCAATTCGGATGGATGTAAACTTAACACCACTTATCCTCCCCATCCATGAACTTATCCAGCCTTTCCTATATATATATTTTTTTTATCCTATTGGCACTCACAACATCTGCCAAACCTCTTCTTCTCATCCATCACTCAATTACTAAATCAATTCTTCCCTGTCATTATTGAATTCAAGAAGAGTGTATCAAGACACCTCTCCACCTGAAATTGATATCTCGTTTGGTTACTCTTTACTGTTATCTATTATGGGAGCGGCGAGTAGCGGGCTTTTTTTTTTTTTTTTTTGTACTCTTTTTGTTGCCCTTGAGCCGTGTCCTTTGATGTAAAAAAAAAATGGGTTGTCTAACATAAACCCATTACTATGTGTTCTCCCACGCTCGTGTATTACCAGAAACTTTTTGGCGTCACCCTTACCAAAGCCCTTCGTCTGTTTACAAAATTGAATCCTCTCCTCGCACCTTTTGCCTTCCTAAAGTATGCAAATTTAAACGTTTCATCCTATCCTTATACGGCAAGGTTCTTAACTCATGAATATTTTTTGTCATTATCCTCATATATATTCATGGTGTAATAAAAAGACAAAAACCGTACTGTATAATCTAAATGAGGTCTAATATTAAATACATTTTGAGGATAACCAGCGCCTTTTTTCTTGGGGCTTCGAAAAATTAAATCCAGTACCCTGTTAGTGCGCTTCCCAGGCTGATAGCACGGGTTCCTTGGACGAGGAGCATCAGAGCTAACCAGGACGCCTAAATCCCTCTCAGCTTGACCTGCAGTGAAGTGTAATTTAATGAGTACTTGTGTAAGCGGCTATTTCTTCATACACGCATACATTGAACTCCATTAACCAACTGGCAAATTATTTTAAAAGCAAGTATTCCATATCTGCAATTGCTTAAGAAGAGGTGACGGAAAAAAGGGACAAAAAAATGAGCAACCAAATAAAAAAAATGAAGAAGAATATACGAAAAACATGCACCAACTAGATAGCACAGCAAGAATTAATAAAAACTGCAAAATCATCAGCTTTGGAAATAAAACACGATATTGCAAAGAGAGAGAGAGAGAGAGAGAGAGAGAGAGAGAGAGAGAACACTTCCTGCTGAGGCTTAATGTTAATGCTTGCAATATATTAAAACGTTGCTCCGGGTGGCAAGTCCTGATGATGTGCTAATTCACCGAGGAAAGGTCAGAGAAAGGGAAGGTAAAGGCAGGGAAGAGAAGAGAAAGGGAAGGGAAGGAAAAGCAAGGGAGTGAATGAGAAATGACTGGATGAAAAGGGAAGGTAGGGAAAGGAAAAGAAGAGGATAGGGGGTGAGGAGATGACACACTAAAACAAATGACGTTAATTAATCTTTAAGCTTGAATAAAAAAACTGGACGCACACACATAAAACACACACACACACACACACACACACACACACACACACACACACACACACACACACACACACACACACACACACACACACCTCCCCTCCCTCCTCTTCCCTTCCCCCCACCCGTTTTCCCTTTAATCCTCGCCTCTAAACAGCAAAAGCAAAATGTGGGCCGCGTCTAATATCCTTTTAAGAGGCAGATTATTATTATTAAAGCAGATGACTTGGCGTGGCGTGGCGATACTCTCTCAAAGGACCCCCAAAAACGGATATTACCTGGATGAAAATGTTAAACTCACCTGCTTTTTTACCTGATATAATAACACTTGCTTTCATATCCTATAGGGAAGCACACATATAACCACACACAAACTCTTTCTCATTCTCAATCTATCTATTTATCTTAGTATGTTCTATGTCTATCGATAATAACACCTGCGTTCATCTTCTACAGGTAAGTACACACACTCACATACACTCTCTTTTTCAGTCTATCTATTTATCTTATTATGTATCTATGTCTATGGATAATAACACCTGCTTTCATCTTCTGCAGGTAAGTACACATACCCACACACACACACACACACACACACACACACACACACACACACACACACACACACACTCTTTCTCAATCTATCTTTCTATCTATCTATGTATCTCGATAATAACACCTGCTTGAACCTCTTATAGGGAAAGACACATATACATACTCTATCTTTTCTGTCTATTTATCTATCTTTCAATCTATTTTCATCTAGCTGTCTAACTGTCTTCTTTGTATTCTGTCCTTCCCTCTCTTCCATTGTAGTTTCTTCTTTTATATTTCTGTTTTCATCTTCATTTTCGTATTTCAAGCAATTAACTCTTCTTTTTCTTGTTCATCTATACTTTTCTTTATCCTCTTCTACTCCCTCAATCAATTTTTATTTATTTTTTCTTATCTACCTCATCCACTTGTCCCTTCTATTCCGAATTTTCCTCGTTTTATGTCATTTCTAACACGTGTTATTTTTCCCCTCGTCTTTCACCCATTCAGCCTTTTAGCATTATTGAATCACCAGTGCTCTTAAATTTATCTCGTTTTCCGTTTTTGCTTTGCCATTTCTCTTCTCCTTTTACGTTTCTTCTCGTTTGTCTGTGGGTATTTTTTTTTTTCTCTTTCTCTGCTTTTCCACTTTCTAATCTCGTCTCGTTTCTGGTGTATAAAGGTAAATAAGTTAATACAGAAAATCCGAGAGCAGGAACCTTTTAGATATTTGTGTAAGTGTGAAGCGTCGGTATTGGTTTGTCTGAATGCCACGCGTGAAATTACATCCTTTATTTTTTTAACACAAGGAATCAAGGATCACGACGCTATATTTTTTTTATAGTAATCTTCATCCCCGCTCTGAAATGTATACAAACATCAAAAGGAAACTAAGACGGAACTGTTTTGAAAGAGCAGCGGCGGCGGGTTGGAAGTCGTGTGTGGGAATAGATGTCTTCCAGGATGTTAGTTCGTCGTCGCTTTTATTTTTATTTTTATTTTATTTATCTATTTTTTATTTATTTATTTATTTTTATTTTTTTTTGCTCTAAGCTCGCTGTTGTTTCCTTCTGAGCTCAAAGTTTGCTGTTGTATTTTCCTTTTTCTTCTATATTTTCCTCTTGGTCGTTTTTTTTTTTTCGTTTTTTTTTTCATTTTTACTCTTATTTTGTCGTTCTCTTATGTACTCCAAAGTTCGTCGTCTTTTTATTTTCATTTTATCACTCAAATTTGTCGTTGTTTTCTTATGTACTCCAAAGTCTGGCGTCGTTTTCTTACACAAATGTTGGTCATCGTTTTCTTGTGTTCACCGGGGAGCCGCGCGGTGCAGCCATCAAAGAGAATATTGACAATGGCGAGGCAGCTTAGATCGCGCGCTTGCCTCACCGACTTCGCTGTCTCACAAGGCTGGCCGGGGAGAGAGAAAAAGGATAGGAACAAGAAATCTATTATCTGTATACTATCAATGATTTTGTTTTGATCCCCCCTGGGTTTTCGTAACACCTACAGGAACAGAGCAACAGCCAGGTGGTTTAATAACTCGCCTGTATCACGTGTTCCCTCATTATTCAAGACGGAGGAAAACTATATTCTTGTCTTATTTTCTTTTGTTTAGTCAACCTGAAAAAAAAGAACAAGGTAACAAGCAGAGAGAGAGAAAATGAGAAGAAAATTGCATAAAGGAAAGGGAAGGAGAATAAACTAGACGAAAATGGAAGAAAAATAAAAGAAGGATAGCATGAAAAAATAAGGAGAATAAAGTTAGAAAAGCAGAAAGAGAAAGAAAGGAAAGTTAAATCAATCCCCATTCTCTATTGCGCTGAAAGAATATGAAAAAGAGGAGTATTTTATTGACCTCGTTTGTTTTAGGTTATCTTCTTTTTCTTTTTCTTTATTCTGTGCATCATCTACTTCATGTTCTCTATCCTTTGTTCTCAGCCTTTTCTTTTTCTTTTATGCAGCAGGATGGGAAGAGGAAAAAAATTTACTGCTCTCGTGTATCATATTTCTGGTCTTGCTAATCTTGCTTTGTTTCTCTAACGCTCAATTATCAGTAAGAGCAAAATACTTTAATTACTCGCTACTTACTTTAACTTACTCGCTAACGTATCAATTTTCTCCCTCAAACAGGATAAGAAAAAATAAAGTGTCTGTTCCCTCATCTCTTATTTGTGTTACGTTTTTCTTTATATAGCAAGTTAATTATACACTTTCAAAACTAAGAGCGTATAATAACAAGGCAGCTGAACAGTAATTTAAACCTTGGGTAGCGGGGGCGTATTTTGGAAGGCTTATAAGAGGGAGACAAAAATAGTTACGCTCGTATCTCCCGGCCATCAAGGGGGTACGTGCCTATACTGCCGGGGCCCGTCCTTTGTAGCGGCATGTTGAGGGTCTTGTTACGCTGAGTCGCCTCTCTCACTTTCACCTGGCCTGATGTTACCTCACGTCACTTCACATCACCTCACCGTTCTTTATTCATCCTCACACCACCTCACGTCATCTCACATCCACTCACCTTTCTTTACCTTATTCTACCTTACCTCACATCACCTCACCTCACCTCACCACACTTATCTTCACCTCAAGTAACCTCACATTGCCTCTCGTCTGATACTAACCCATTTCACTTCACATCCCACCATCACCTCTCCATTCCTTACTCATTCTCATATCACCTCACGTCATCTCATCCACTCACCTTTCTTTACCTTTTTCTACCTCACCTCACCTCCCCTCACCCCAATCACATCACCTCACCACACTTATCTTCACCTCAAGTAACCTCACATTGCCTCATATTGTATCACCTCGTCTGATACTAACCCATTTCACTTCACATCCCACCACCTCCTCAACCACCTTTTCTGAATGAGGTTGAAAGTGGGTGGCTTGTAAAATGATATGCCTCAGTATATGAAAGCTCGATATGAATGAGGAGGTTAGTGAGTGAGTTAGTGGTTAGTGAGGTTCAGCGCGACGCTACTGAAAAGTCCTCATGGTTCATAAATTGGGAGGCTAAATTGCGGGTTTTGTGAGGCGCCGCGTGTCAATAGAGGAATATTATGTCCATTGATCATTAGTTAGTGAATCCGTACGTTGATTGGAAAGGGAGCGTTGCGGGGTTTTTAATTTTTTTTTTGTTTTGTTTTTTTGTTTTTGTTTTTGTTTGTTTTGTTTGTTTTTTTGCGTGTAGCCAGGGTTGTCATATCTTCTTCCTCCTCCTTTTCTTCTTCCTCCTCCTCCTCCTCCTCCTCCTCCTCCTCCTCCTCCTTTCCCTATTCCTCTTCCTCCTCCTCTACCCAAGAATCATCAGTTCTTCTTCCTCCTCATTTTCCGACTCGTTCTCCCATTCTTCTGTATCTTCTTCCTCCTCCTCTTCCTCTTCTTCTTCTTCCTCCTCTTCCTTTTCCCCCGTTTATGTTTTTTGGATACTCTTCTCTACTCTTTTAATAGGGCCAGTGATATTAGCGGAGTTTTGTCTTATTTTGTTGTCTCTTTTGCCCTTGAGCTGCTTCCTTTACTGAAAAAAAAAAAAGTTAGGTAGAGCGCGTCCACCCTGTTACGTAAATTGCCACTTTTCAATCACGGCAGGAATTGCAAATGGTTGGTACGTCGATTGGAAGTGTGTGTCGGTGCTTAATATATTCGTTGTTGCATGTCAGTAGCGAATCAAATACACTCTCTCTCTCTCTCTCTCTCTCTCTCTCTCTCTCTCTCTCTCTCTCTCTCTCTCTCTCTCTCTCTCTCTCTCTCTCTCTCTCTCTCTCTCTCTCTCTCTCTCTCTCTCTCTCTCTCTCTCTCTCTCTCTCTCTCTCACACAAACACTTTATAATAATGCCCCCTATGATTCCAAAATTTGATATATAGTGTTTTTATTTTATTATTATTTTTTTCAACACTGACGATGATAATTCTGTTAGTCCGTCCGTACGAAATAATCTGATTGGCGTTGTAGGCAAAAGAACCGGAAGCAATATGCAGTCAATAAATGTTGGTCGACTTTGATTGGTTTCTCTGTAAATCACACACACACACACACACTCAAACGAACAAATTAAACCGTGTGCGTTGAAAGTACTGTACACAAATTAAAGGAAATACGAGAGATACGAACTTGATCTAATCCTGAAAAGAAAAAAAAATCGATAAGAACAAACACACACACCCACACACACACACACACACACACACACACACACACACACACACGGACGGACGGACCCTGCGACCTAATCTCTCTCTCTCTCTCTCTCTCTCTCTCTCTCTCTCTCTCTCTCTCTCTCTCTCTCTCTCTCTCTCTCTCTCTCTCTCTCTCTCTCTCTCTCTCTCTCTCTCTCTCTCTCTCTCTCTCTCTCTCTCATCTGCGTGACCTCTCCACAGTCTGAGTCAACATTATTACGACCATTATTATTCCCATTTTTCCGTCACGGCTGTTATTCCCGACTCATTAGAGAGAGAATGATGTTTTTTTTTCTTCCTCTCTCTGTCTGTCTCTCTCCCTCTGTCTGTCCCTCTCTCTCCATTCTCATTTCTCCGCCGCTGTGATCTCCGCGCCGTGAAAAACAGATATTAAAAAAAAAATGACCTCTTTTTTTCCTCTTCACTTGCACCTATGATATCTCCGTTGTTATGTATCTCTCTATCTCTGTGTATGTGTCTCTGTCTCTCTCCCTTTATACCGATCTCCGCTGTGCTTTGATTCTCGGGCCATGAAAAAAAGATATTGAAATGAATGCCGTCCTCTCTTTTTTCGCCTCCACTTTCACCCGTGATATCTCTGTTGTTATATATATCTCTCTATCTTTCTGTGTCTCTCTGTCTCTTTCCATTTCGATCTACGCGCTGCTATGATTTCGGAGCCATAAAAAAGGTATTAAAAAGTATCCCGTCCTCTTTTTTTCTGCCTCCACTCGTACCCGTGATATCCCTGTTGTTATATTATCTCGCCGGATTATTAAAAGAGCGCATAAGTGCCTCCCCGTAGACTTATTACTTGGCGCTATCTCGGAGTTATAATGAGTGCAAAAATGAGTGGTTCTTTTATTTTCTCATTTTATCTCGGTCCTGTAATGGAAGGAAAAATGAGAGGTGGTTCTTTTTATTTTCGTTTTTTTTTTTTTATTACCTTTTGTAGATACGTGAGGGAGGCGAGGGAGTAAGCGAGTATCCAAGCAATTAAGAAAGGAAATAAGTAAGGAAGAGTAGCGAGGAAAAGGTAGAGAGTAAGGAAGTATAACGAACGAGTAAACAGGGAAAACAAGCCAGAGAGCAAACAAATAAACATAACAAAGCAAACTAGAACAAACAACGAGATAATAAGCAAAGAAGCGAAGCGAGTAACAATGAAAACAGGCTGATGAACTAACAAACAGTGGATAGTAAACAAATGCAAACAATACGCCAAACAAAACAAGCAAGGGGAAGAAAACAAATACAAAAGTGGAAAGAATCTAGCACGACCCTTCCTTGCGATCAGCTCTTTTTGATGATATCGCTTACAAACATCGTAGTGAAGAAAACTAAACAAAGAGAAGCAGAGCAAACAAAAAGAAGAAAAGAATGAATGAAAGGATCCAACACTGCGCTTTCGTAAGACTAGAAATGATTTGTTTTTTGCTAGTCGGTTTTTTCTTCTATGCTGATTGCTTCCAAACATCGAGGCAAACAAGAAAAGGTAGACAAAGAAAACTTAAAAGTGAAAAAAAGCAGCGTAACACTTCCATAAGACTATAAATGATGTGTTTTTCGTTAGCCTCTTATTTTCTTTCCTTATATCGATCGCTTCCAAACATCTAAGCAAGGCAAACAAGACCAAGAAAAATTATTGCTTCCAAACATCAAGGCAAACAAGAAAAGGTAGACAAAGAAAATTTAAAGAAAAAAGTGAAAAAAAATGCAGCGTGACACTTTCATAAGACTATAAATGATATGTTTTTTCGCTAGCTTCTTATTTTCTTCCCTTATATCGATCGCTTCCAAACATCTAAGCCAGGCAAACAAAACAAACAAGACAAGCGAAGAAAAAGAAAGAAAAAAACAAGCAATCGAATGCAACACAGTACCCCATTAGTAGTTTTTTTTTTCCCCTTCTGTTGCTCACTTCCACACACCTGAGGAAAGACACAAACAAAGAAAACAACAAACAAAAAAACTAGCTAAAGGATGCAGCCCAGCGCCTCCATAAGACTGCAAGTGACCTGTTTTTCGCCCGGGACATTTTTTTTACCGCCCTTTTTTTTCGACTTTCTCTCTACGCTTCCAAACATGACAAAAAAAGTGGAAAATAAAAACTCATCCGCGACATTTTTCCATCACATATTTCTTCCCTCCCTCCCTCCCTCCCTCCTTGTTACCTCTCCCTTGCTTCCCCTATCCCTGCTTCCTCTCTTTTTCCTCTTCCCTCCCCCCCTCTTGTCATTTCCTCTCCCTGTAACCTCTTCCTCCTCCCTATACTTTCTCTCCCTGTTTCCCTTCCCCTTTCTCCTTCCTGTACCTTCTTTACCTGTTCTCCCTTTCCCTCCCTCCTTTCCCTATACCTTCTCTTCCTGCAATCTCTCCTCCCTTCCATTCCCTGATTACTTTATATATATTCTCCCTGTTCCCCATTCCCGTATACCTTCCCTATACCGTCTCTCACTTCCTCTATTTCTACCTTCTCTCCCTGGTCCTCTTTCCCTCCCTTCTTTCTCCCTATACCTGCTCTCCCTGTAACCTTCCCTACCTATACCTACCTTCTGTCTCCATTCACCCTCCCCTCCAGCCTGCCTCTCTATACCTCCCTCCTCTCCCTGTCTTCTCTCTTCTACCTCCTTCCTCCCTTCCCCTCCCTTCTATCTCTTCCTGCCCCCGGACCAATTTTTTTTACTGCCCCCGTCAGGTCAGAGTCATATCGGCGAATATTCCTTTGTCCTCCGCTGCAATATCCACCGAAAAAATATATTTGATGGCAGGAAAAAATCGTGACAGCGAGAGAGAGAGGGGGGGAGGGGGGGTAAGGATCGCCAAGGTAGCTATGTAAGGTGGGTTTTTACCTGACTTCCCCTTTTTCTTTTCTCCTTTTTCCCCAATTAGCAATACCTGACAGAAAGAAAGACAAACAGACAGACAGACAGATAGAAAGACCAGCAAATCAATACAGATAGACAGACAGACGAACAAATCCATACAGACAGACGGACACATCGAGAAGGAGGCACACAGACAGACATGCACAGATAGAGAGAAAGAAAGACAGACTGATAAACGTATAGAAGTAGGGATAGGAAGGCAAGAAAACGAAGGGAAAAAAACAAAAAAATAACCAAAAATAAAAGAAAAAAACACGGACGAAGGTGAAGAAGGTGAGAGGTTGAAATGGGAAAATATGATAAAAGACAGAAAATGGATAGATGTAAACAAGGTGAAAGGTTGAAGTAGAAGTATATCATAGAGAGGGAAAATAGAAGGACGTAGGTTAACTAGATGAAAAAAAGTTAAAAAACGTTAAAATATAATAAAAAGAAAAAATGGAGAGAGGCGAACAAGATGGAAATTGGGGAAGATATGGTGGAGAAAAAATGTGAAAAATATGATAAAAAGAAAAAAATGAAGAGAAGCGAACAATATGGAAATAGGAGAAGATATGATAGAGAAAATAAAGGAACAAGGTGAAAGACAGACTTACGAATATGAAGAACAAGGAAAAATAGAGAACGAAGATAAACAGTGTGAAAGAGACGAAAATAGAATACGAAAATGCAAAAAATGGAATAGATAAATACGTCCCTGCAAACAGTAGTGACAGCCAGCGCCCCACCGATGGATATTGGAAAAACTCTGGACCTCGTGAATAATGGCAGGCAAACAAGCGGCCATGATTAACGGGAAGAGCAAACAGACACACGCACACACGCACGCATAAAGCAACGGCAAATAAAACCAACCGACCAACCAACGGCATGATTTTAGCAACAACAACAGCAATATAGACAACAACAACACTACTTAACTCCTATTCTTTCTACTACTACGATTTCTAGTACTTCTACTACTACTACTACTACTACAACTACTACTACAACTACTACTACTATTACTACTACTACTACTACTACTACTACTACTACTACTACTATTACTACTACTACTACTATTACTACTACTACTACTATTACTACTACTACTACTACTACTACAGCACACACACACACACACACACACACACACACACACACACACACACACACACACACACACACACACACACACACACACACACACGTAACCTCGTCCTTCATATAAATTCCCAACACTGGTCTTCCCTCAACCTTCCATTTTTCAACCTACGCCCAATTCTCCTCCTCCTCCTCCTCCTTCCCTATGTCATACCCAACGCACCCAGCACCACCCACCCACACCTCCGGGCAGCCCCACTCACCACCACACTACCCATTCGCCTGCAACAAAGAGGGGACATCACAGGGCACATTAAAACCCTCGTTACTGCACATTAGGAGGAGGAAGTGAGGCACCTTCCGGAGGGTTGCAGGGACGAGGTGGACGTTCCCAAAGAGCCCAGAATGTGTCTTTTGTGCGTACTCTGCTGGCGAACTCGCGAAGACATGCGTATATAGGGATTGTTGTGTTCTTAGTAAGTGTAAGGTGAATATTTGCTCAGAGAAAGTGGTAATGCGTGATGCCTAGGGAAGTAAAAAGAAAGTGAACAAAAACAATACACGGGAAATAGATAATAAGTGATAAATATAATGAGAGAGAGAGATTTATCGTGTCCCAGATGTACCCTGCCAGATAAAGAAGTAGAGAGAAGGAACGCCAAAGAAAAAAAGAAAAGTTGAGGTTTTCTCTTTCCTTGGCGAACTGACGTTGTGAAGAAAGTCTCGATGGTGAAGGAGAAAACTGAGAGAAAAAGAGGAAAAGAAGTAGTTACTGATGCCTGTTGTTTGAGGTAGTTAGCGTTTTAAAGAAAGTGGGACAGAAACAACGTAATGGAATTGAAGGATCAAACTGAGAGAGAAAAAGCGAAAAAAAAAATTACTGATTCCTGTAGTTTGAAGGAGTTATCGTTTTGAAGAAAGTGGGACAGAAACAACGTGATGAAAGGGATGGTATTAAAAGGAAGAGTTGATAATGAGTGTTGAGGTAATATTCTTTCAATCAAATTTATTCTATCAGTTTACAGGGCGCGAAGAGGAAAATAATTGTGCTAATGATTATTATAATGATCATTAGCACAATCATTTTCCTCTCTAAATAATAATTATTATTTGGAGTGGTTATCGTTGAAGAGAGACAGAAACAACGCCATAAAAAAGGATGTTATTGAGAAAAAAGAAATATATAAGAGTCAAGTTCATCGTATCAGATTTCAAGGCATGTAAGAGTAGCTTTATTATGAGCTATTGAGTATTTGGGGTGATCGATCGGGTCAGATTTTTTAAAAGGAGGCAGCTCAAAAAAAAAAAAAAAAGCCGGTGCTTCTCCTGCAAATAGTGTGTTGTGAAAGAGTTCATATACGGAATCCAGAATCATTTGGCGAGGGGTCTTGATAGTCACTTCTCGAAACTGATCAAGTCGACGTTTTGAAAAATGAGAAGAAAAACTAAAGTACGAAAAGCCATATGTTTTGAGTACTGAAAGACTGATGATGATAAGAAAAAACTGGTGACATTTCCTTCGTTTTTTTCATCCTTTTCATTTTTAGTCACTTCTCGAAACTGATGAAGTCGCCGTTTTGAAAAAGAAGAAAAAAAAATAAGAGTACGGAAACCCATATGTTTTGAGTACTGACTGACTGATAATAATAAAAAAAGGTGACATTTCCTTCGGTTATTTTTTTCATTCTTTCCTTTTTTTTTCTTTTTTTTTTGTACAGCACACGTTTCCCTTTACCATTCTCCCTCTTCATCCATCGCCATCTGCTTCCTCACATCCAATCTCTCCCGCCTCTCCGTCTCCGGCCGTGGCTCGCAGCTTCGACAGACACATAACACGACACATTTGCTTCGGGGTTCAACTTTTTTTACGGCCTTCCGCACATTCTACCTTCGATTTTGTGAGGCGCGAGATGAGGCGAGGTGTGTGTGATAGTGTGTGTGTGTGTGTATGTGTGTGTGTGTGTGTGTGTGTGTGTGTGTGTGTGTGTGTGTGTGTGTTTGAGATGGTTTTTACTTTCCTCCTACCATTGCCATCCATTCATCCTTCTGTCCTTCCTTCCTTCCTTCATTCATTTATTCATTCAGTACTTCCTTTTTCCCGTCACTCCTCTTCCCTCCTTTCTTATAATATCTTCCTTCTTTCATTCATTCATTCACTGTCCTTCATTCATTCCTTCCTCCTCCTCCTCATGTCTTCATTCATTCATTTGTTCTTCTTTCCTTCCTTTATTCTTCATTTTTCACCCTTTCTTGCTTCCTTCTTTTTTCCTCTTTTACATAATTTTTCCCTTGTTTTTTTTTCTCTCCACTCTGTTTATATTTTCTTTTGTTTTTCATTTTGTTCATCCTTCCCATGTTTCTCCACTATTTTTTTTACCAACATTCTTCCCACCTTTCCTTCCTTCTTTCCTCCTCCTCCTCCTCCATCCATCCATCACCGTTCCTCCACACCACAAGCCTCTCAACACCTCCATTTTCCTCCCCGTCACGCACGTCTTCTACCTCCTCCTCCTCCTCCTCCTCCTCCTCCTCCTCCTCCTCCTCCTAACTCCATCAACATCACCTGCCCGTCAGCTACCTTCTTCACGTCTTCTCTTTTCCTTCCTGTCTGTCTGTCTGTCTGTCTGTCCTCCAAGGTAATGTGTCTGTGTTTGAGTCTGTTCGTTTGTCTGTCCAGTCGTCCGTCTGTCTGTCTATCTATCTATTTATCTATCTATCTCATTATGTAAATGTGTCTTGTATATAATTTTAATCAGTAGATATGTTGCTTCTCTCCTCCTCTTCCTCCTCCTCCTCCTCCCCTCCTCCTCCTCCTCTTCCTCCTCCTCCTCCTCCTATCATACTTTAATCTCTTATCTTTCCTCCCACAAATCTTTTCTGCTCATCTTCACCATATTTTCATAAAACATGAGAGAGAGAGAGAGAGAGAGAGAGAGAGAGAGAGAGTCACATCCAGGTATGGCCTCCAGGTATGAACTGATGACGCTCCACCTCCTCCTCCTCCTCCTTCTCCTCCTTATTCTCCTCATCTTTATTCTCCAGACACAGCTTCTACCCCCCCCATACTCTCTCTCTCTCTCTCTCTCTCTCTCTCTCTCTCTCTCTCTCTCTCTCTCTCTCTCTCTCTCTCTCTCTCTCTCTCTCTCTCTCTCTCTCTCTCTCTCTCTCTCTCTCTCTCTCTCTCTCTCTCTCTCTCTAATGACGTAACCTTACCTCACCCCTTTTAATATCCCTCCGTCTTCTCTTCCCTTCCTCTTTCCCATTCTTCCTTCCTGCCTCTCTTCCTTCGTCGAAAGAGAGAAAGAGAAAGGGGGGGGGGGGAACTGGAGGAAACGAGGGAAGGAGATGAGTGAGAAGGAATAACAATAGAAAGGAAGAAAGGGAGAAAGAGAGGGAAATGTTATGGAAGGAAGGAGAGGATAGGAAAAGGAAGGGCAAAAAGAAGAAAAGGAGGAAGGAGAGAGGGAATATTAGACAAAGAGGGAAGAAGATTTTAGATGTGGGAGAGAGAGAGGAGGTAGAGGAGAGGTGTGAGTGTTAATTAAGAAAGAAGGGAAGGAAATTAATGGGACAGAATAAGAGAGGGAAACAGGGAGACTTTATGGGGAGTGAGAGGGTAGGAGAGGTGAGTGGGAGAAGGAGAGAGGGATAGAAATATTTGGGGAGGAGACGAGTGGGGGGAAGAAAAGAGGGATGGAGATAGACTGAAGGAAAGTGAAAGAAAGGAAAAATTAAAGGGATTGAGGGATGGGAATGTGTAGGAAGGAAATGAGTGGGAAGAGAGGAGAGAGAGAGGGAGGCATTGTGGTGAGAGGAAGAGAAGGAGAGACGAGTGGGAGAGGAGAAGGAAAGGAGATAATGGTAGGAATATTTGGAAAGAAGAGGAGATGGAAGGAAGAAGAGAGAAGGAGAGAGAGAGAGAGAGAGTTTATAGGAGGGAAGGAGATACGGTGAGGGAGAAGCAAGGAGATGAGTGAAAGGGAGATAAAGAGAGATGAGTGAGTTGAGAGAAGGAAGAGAAAGAGGAAAATAATTGGAGAGGAAGTTAGACGGAGGAAAAGAGGGAGAGACTGTAGAGGAGGTGGCTGGTGAGACGGAAGGAGAGGGAGTGGCAGGGAGTGGGCGCGTCATCCATTATTCATCCCCAGGTCAAGTCAGGTCAGGTCAGGTGAAGAAAACACAACAAATAGCTTCATCACAAATTCTCCTCCAGTGCTCACCTTCTTTTTATACTTATTTATTTATTTATTTTTCCCTTCCCGACCGCGGCCCAAAATTTTAATATCTTATGTATTTATATTATATTTTTATTTGTTTGTTTGTTTCTTCACTCACGTATCGTTTTATGCTAATTTCTTCTGTTTTGATTTTTTTTTTACTTTTTTTTGTTCTTGTCTTTTATTTTGTTTATTCTTTTTTTTTTGCATTATTTTCTCGTTTATTGTTTTTTCTTTATTTTCTTTTCTTCGTGTCTCAATTCTCGCTATTAATGTTTACTCTCACTGTATCTTTCTTTTATTTTCACGTTATTATTATCTCTCTCTCTCTCTCTCTCTCTCTCTCTCTCTCTCTCTCTCTCTCTCTCTCTCTCTCTCTCTCTCTCTCTCTCTCTCTCTCTCTCTCTCTCTCTCTCTCTCTCTCTCTCTCTCTCTCTCTCTCTCTCACACACACACACACACACACACACACACACACACTTAATTATTCTCTTTGCCTCACTTATTCACGTTTCCCTTGACATTTTTTTCTCTCCTCTACTTTTATTTTAGTTATTTTTTCTCGTTTTATTCATGCATATGCACATTCAGGTCTCTTAATTAGTCTTTCACTCGTCAGTCTGTCTGTCTGTCTGTATGTCGGTCTCTCGCTCGGTCTGCCTGTCTGTTTGCACATGTTTGGTTATCTGTCTTTCTGTAAATCTTTCTCACTGTCTGTTTGTATTTCTTTGTCTGTTGGTTTGCCTTTCTGTCTGTTAAATTACTTCTTTTGTCCACTTGTCTGTCGTAGTTTACCCTTCTGTCTGTCTGTCTGTCTTTCTCTCTGTCTGTATGTATGTTAGTTTTCCTGTCTGTTTATGTCTGTCATTCGGTATGCATGTCTGTCTGTCTGTCTTTGTTTTCTTATATGTCTGTCTATCTGAGAGAGAGAGAGAAGCTGTTGCAATTTGTATTATTTTTTTCTTTCCTTTTTTCTGTAACATTTTCAAAACCTTCCTTGTTTGCTTTGCGTAGTTTTCAGTTTCATTTTTTTTTTTTGTTACATTTTATTTATTTGTTTATTTATTTATTTACCTTTATATTTTTAGAGAACTACTTGTGTTGTGTGCTGGAGAGAGAGAGAATTTCACAGTATATAGCTGTGTGCAGCGTATGGAATAGAATTTGGGGAAGAGGGGTTGACGTTCAGTGGGGAAGCTGAATGCGGTTACCTGTGTGGAAAGGAAGGGGATGATGCCGTGGAGTTTGGTGAGGATACACTTTTCGTAGCGCCTCACCACATTCGAGTAGTGATCTTTAACCTGGTAGCTGCGGGGATCATGTTTCTTAAAGGCCCCTCTAAGTGAGAAAAATGAGAAAAAATCATCCCACACGCAAACCATTTCATAATATATATCAACGCATTTGTGATCAGTTTATGCATCATCTATTTTGGGGGGTTTATATCATGACAAAAATGTGGCCCGTCGCTGGTACACTGTAAAGCCACAAATTTGACCCGTCGCTGCTACCGGGTTAAAAGGGGACCAGAACTGCACTGCGTATTCCAAGTGATGCCTTACCGATGAGTAATACAGAGACAACTACTAATTGACCTCTTTTTTGGCCACTTATTACTTTTGTCTTTGTGGGAACAGCGATTAGCCGGCTTTTTTTATTTTTACACCTGTTTTTGTTGCCCTTGAGCTGTTTCCTTAGCTGTAAAAAAAAAAAAAAAAAAAGTGTCCTCATTAGAGAGTATCACTCCTCATTATCTTTTCTCTGATCATCCTTTTCTCGTTCTCCTCTTCCAAGTAAAAGGGAAACGTGTTCGGGAGTAGATAGATTAATGGACGTGGTGGAAAGAAGAAGGCATGTTGGCGGGTGGAGACACGAGAGAGGAGGAAAGGGAGAGAAGGAAGAAAGATGCTGATAGGAGAGGGGAGAGGAACCGTGCGGGGGAGAGAGGGGAGACAGAGGGAGGGGACGGAAGGCAGTAAAAGTGTGTTCCCTCGATTGACATGCAACTCAGGTATCTCTCTCTCTCGCTCTCGCTGTGTGTGTGTGTGTGTGTGTGTGTGTGTGTGTGTGTGTGTGTGTGTGTGTGTGTGTGTGTGTGTCTCCCGCGGGCCACGTGCTTCATTAGTCCAAACAAGAGGGTCTCTCCAGCCCTCACCTGCCACGCCCTTCATTACCTTCCTCCTCCTTCTCCTCCTCCTCCTTCTCCTCCTCCTCCTTCTCCTCCTCTTCCTCCTCCTCCTCCTCCTCCTCCTCCTCCTCCTCCTCCTCTTCCTCCTCCTCCTCCTCCTCCTCCTCTTACTCCTCTTACTTTCTTCTGCTCCTTGTCCTTATCTATCCTAGTCCTTGTTGTTATTGTTTTCCACTCTCTCTTCGTCTTCGTTTTCTTCCTCTTTTCCTTCTTTTCTTCGTCCTTTTCTTCTTCTTTTTCCTCCTCCTCTTATTATTATTATTATTATTATTATTATTATTATTATTATTATTATTATTTTGCTTCGTCCTTTTCTTCCTCTGTTTTTTTTCTTCATCTTTTCTTTATCTTTTTCTTCTCTTTCACCAGCTCCTCCTCCTCCTCCTCCTCCTTAGATTACTAGTAGTAGTAGTACTAGTACTAGTAGTGGCGGTAGTAAACAGACACCCTCGCCATAGACCGATAGGTCTTCTGGTGTCTGTTCTTCCTATGTATTCCTATGTATCCCTCTTCCTCCTCCTCCTCCTCCTCTTCTGCATTTTTCTTCCTCGCTTACGTCCCTGCACACAAACTCTGCTTATCTTCCTCCTCCTGCTCTTCATCATCGTTATTGTGGTCCTCCTCCTCCTCCTCCTCCTCTTCCTGCCCCCATGCCAATTTCCCTCCGTTTATTATGTATTTCTTTACCCCACTTGTTCCTTTATTCTCTGTCTAAGTCGCTCATCCGTGAGTTAATCCTAATTATGTGTTTCTTACAGTGGACGAAGTTTTTTTCTCTTGCTCGCTCGCTCGCTCTCTCGCGGCCGGATAAGATTTTTTTTCTTCCTCCTTTTAATTCAAGTTCCTCATTATTTGTTGTCGTAAATCTTCGTTGCACTGTTTTTTTTTTTCTTTTTTTATTGTTTTGTTTTAGTTTCCGTTTTTTTTCTTTCGTTTTTTCTTTTTTTTTTCTTTCGTCCTCTCTTCCTCCTCCTCCTCTTCTTCATCTCCGTCCTCTTTATCCATGTTGTCGTCTTCTTATTCCTCCTCCTCCTTCTTTTCTTCTTCTTCTTCTTCCTCCTCCTCCTCCTCCTCCTCCTCCTCCTCCTCCTCCTCCTCTTTATTTCACTAATTTTTTACCTCATTTTTTATATGCATTTTTAATTCTTTCATATTTTTCTTTTCTTTCTTTCTTTCTTTCTGCTTTGTTTTCAGTCATGCCTCCTCCTCCTCCTCCTCCTCCTCCACAGGGACTCCTCACCCCCTCTCACCCTCTTTCTCTTCCCCTTTCTTTTCCTATTCAGGGTTTTCTTTCTTTTCATTCGCTGCCGTTTGACAATAATTAGTCTGCGAACCTACAAAATAAAATAGTTTGTAAGCCACTCCGGAAAACTGTTAATTAGCGTCTTTCAGATACACCCACGCTCCTATTTCTTCTTCATATCCGTCCTTCTTCATTTCTTTATTATTCTTTCATTTTCTTTCTCCTTTATTTCTCTTCTTTCTTACACCCACGCTCGCATTTCTTCATATCTGTCTTTCTTCATTTCTTTCTTATATTCTTTTTTTTTCTTTCTCCTTTATTTCTCTCTTCTTTTTTTCACCCACGCTCGCATTTCTTCATATTTCTTTCCTCATTTCTTTCTATCATTCATTCTTTTATATTTATATTTCTGCTTTATTTCCCTCTTTCATTCTTACTTGCACCCACTCGTATTTCTTCTTTATAACTATTTCTCCATTGTTTTTTTATGCCTTCTTTCTTTTTCCTTTATTTTCTTCTTTCATTTTTTTCTTTCTTGTACCCACACTCATTTCTTCTTTAAATCTGTCTTTCTTCATTTCTTTCTTTTATTATTTATTTTCCTTTCTCCTTCATTTCGTTCTTTTATGCTTTCTTTCTTATTTCCACGCTCACCTTTCTTCATTCTTTTTTTCTTATTTTCTTTCATTCTTTTCCTTTCTCCTTTATTTCCTTCTTTTGTTCCTTCTTTTGCTTTCATATTTCTCAATTTCCTTATATTTTTTCATCATTTTCCTTATATAATTTTTGTATTTCTCTTTTTTTTCTCTTCTTATTTTCTTATTTTTTCTGTTTTCCACTTTCTTCTCGCATTTTTTTCTATATCTTCTTTTTTTGTTTGTTTGTTTGTATATATTTTATTTTTGCTAATTTGTTTTATGGTGTGCATCTGTCTTTCTCTGTGTGTTTCTCTCTCTCTCTCTCTCTCTCTCTCTCTCTCTCTCTCTCTCTCTCTCTCTCTCTCTCTCTCTCTCTCTCTCTCTCTCTCTCTCTCTCTCTCTCTCTCTCTCTCTCTCTCTCTCTCTCTCTCTCTCTCTCTCTCTCTCTCTCTCTCTCTCTCTCTGTACACCCCCCCTTCACACACACACACACACATACACACCTGCCTCCATTCGCCTCATTATTCCTGCCCATATTAATTTTATTTTATCGGTAATTACATGTTTATTTGTTTTCCTTTCCTCGTTATTAGCATTTATCGGTTTTCCTGCCCGCCTCGAACCGGTATTTCCCCTCTTATCAAACTCCTTTTTATCCACGATGTTGCTTTTTTCATCTTCATCTTTAATGTTTGATATCGAGAGAGAGAGAGAGAGAGAGAGAAGGTTTAATGAGCTTCATCTTTTTATTTTGTCCCTACTAATGGCTGGCGTCCTTCTCTCTCTCTCTCTCTCTCTCTCTCTCTCTCTCTCTCTCTCTCTCTCTCTCTCTCTCTCTCTCTCTCTCTCTCTCTCTCTCTCTCTCTCTCTCTCTCTCTCTCATTATCTTTTGCTTTATTTTTTCCCCGTAACCTTTTTTTCCCTTCTGTTTCTTCCCTCTTCTGCTTTATCAATCGTTCCCTATTCTTCTCTTTTATTTCCTACCCTATTTATCTCCTCTTGCGTCATTCATCATTTTTTCTTACATTCTTCCTAACCTTTTCCCTCTCAACTTATCATTTTTTCTCCTCTTCCATTATCCTTCCTTTCGTCTATATCTGCCATTATCCTGCTTTCGTCCTCTTCCTCTTTGTATGCTAATAAGAGGGAAAGAAGAAGAAGAAATATCAAGCAGAGAAAGGGGGTGATTATCCATCTGCTTGTATACCTGCTTTCGGGGCCCCCTGTTTATCTTGCCTCCCTGTCTGTCTGTTTCCCCGTCTGTTTGTCTGCCTGTTAATGTCTAAGTTTCCCCTTGACTTGGCTTATTTTCAGAGCCCTGCGGAGCGGAAGTTTGTTTTTTCTTCTTTTCTTTCTTTCTTTTTTTTTTAGCTTTCACTTTGTCTTCGCAGTATCCGTTGTTCTTTTGGTACTTTTACGAGTTGAAGTTTTATCATTATTAGCACCATCATCATCATCATCATCATCATCATTACATAGTTATGCAGACTGAACACCCACATTGCCTTCGTCTCAGTACAGTAGCTACGAACAGAGGAGGAGGAGGAGGAGGAGGAGGAGGAGGAAGACGAGGCTGGAGCAAGGACAAGTGGAGGAGGAAGGTGGGTAGACTGGGCAACAACAAGAACAGGAGGAGAAGGAGAGGAGGAGGAGGAGGAGGAGGAGGAGGAGGAGGAGGAGAGTGTAAGAGCAAGAACAGGAAAAAGAGGAGGAGGAAGAGGAGGAGGTCGGTGAGGCATGAAGAGGAGCAGGAGGAGAAGTAGAACAGAGAAGGAGCAAGAGCAGGAGGTAGGAGGTATGGAAGACAGAGGGGGCAAGACCAAGACCAAGAACAACAACAACAAGAGGAGGAGGAAGAGGAGGAGGAGGAGGGTGGGGCAAAGAGGCTGCGGCGGGACTTTCTACATAATTCGCCTGGAAGCAACTGTAAAAGAGCCCAAAAATTAACACTTAACAGCGCTGAATCACGGCGTGGATGTGTGCTTCCCTTGGCATTACTTGCAAACCTGAGTGCGTAGGAAGAGAGGGGAGGGGAGGCGAGGAGAGTGGGAGTGAGGGAAAGACTGGAAAGGGTAAGAGATTTGGGTATGTAAAGATGAGGGTGGTGAGGCAATGTGTAGGAAGGAGGGGAGAGAGAGTGGAAAGAGGAGGAAGGTTTGGTAAGACGAGGGGAAAGAGGAGAGAGGAAGTAGGGAAGTGTAAGGAAGAAGGAGAAGAAGAGGAAAGAGAAGCAGTGTTAATGTAAAACTAGAAATACGAAGAAAAGGCGAAAGAAGAGAATAAAATTTAATAAGCGTATAGGGTAAAGGAAGTAAAAGGAAAAAGATGAAAACAAGAAAAAGAAGGAGGAGAAGGATCATTAAGGGTAAAAGAAAAGAAAAATAAAGAAAAAAGGAAAAGTAAAAAGAAGACAAGGAAGGGGACGAGGAGAGAAAATGGAAGTTGTAGAAGGAGAATAAGAAAGAGAAGCCGGTGTAAAGAGGAGGAGGAGGAGGAGGGGGCGGAAGAGCAGGAGGAGGAGAGGAGGAATTATTTATGAAAGCCATGAAGGAGAGGCTCGGACAAAAGAAAGCGGGTTTGTGTGAGGTAATGACCGTGAAATATAAGCTTGTTTGAGGTGATGGCGGGGGTCATAGAAAACGCGATGTTGATCCTGGACTTAACTATAATAATTCCCGACGTCGTGGTGGGGAGAGGCGGCGAGTGAGAGGAAGAATTGTGTACCGGGAAGTACTTGGCGATGCAGTAAAGATAGAGAGAAGAAGAAGATTTTTTGACGAGTGTTTGAAGAGCTGACGCAGAGGGATTGTTAAGAGAAAAGTTATGAGGTTCTGGGCGATAAAGGAGTTAAGGAAATTATAGAGAGAGAGAAGAAAAGCTGATGACGCGTGTTTGAAGAGTAGTAAAGGAGGAGAGATATGAGAGAGATAAGAAGGGAAAAAATTAGTTACGAGGTTTTAGGCGATGTAGGAGAGAGGAAAGAAGAGACACAGGAAGAGGAGAGGCGCTTATGACTGTTAATAGAAAAGTTGACGTAGAGGAAGAGAGAGTTGAGAAAAAAATAGGAAAGGAAAAATAGTTTGTGTGATATTCGGGATGATGCAAGGAAGAGAGAGGGAGATTATACAGGGAGAGAAAAGGAGCTTGTGACGGATTTTGAGATAGCTGACGTAGAGGAAGGGAGAGTAAAGAGAAGAGATAAGAAGGGAAGAAGAGTTTGTGTGATGCCAGGGCGGTACAGGAGGAAAGGGGAGGGAGATAATACAGGGGAAGGAAAGGAGCTTTTAATGGTTAATAGAAAAGCCGACGAAAAGAGTGTTGAAAGAGATATGAAGAAGAAAAATAGATTGGTTGCGAGTAGATTCAAGAGTAACTGTGTGGTGTTTAGTGTGTGTGTATGACGGGAGGAGAGAGAGAAGGCGCGTTAGTAGAGATGGTGGGTGATTAGGGTGTCCGGGTATGCGGGGGAGGAATGAGAAGTGGAGAAGAGTGTGTGCATTCATAAGACGTGGGATGAACCGGCCCATACAGAGAGTGGGAGGAGAAAGTGACCCTCAGCAGACCAGCCATAGATGCAGGAACAGAATCATTGTCATCAACAGCAACATTAAGCTAAGTTACGTGACGATAGAAACGTACAAAAAAACCTACTGATTTTGCCATTACTACTACTACTACTACTACCACTACTATTACTACTACTACTACTACTACTACCACCACTTCTGTTTCTACTACCAGAGTAACACAATTAACAATATCAGTTTCTACCACTATCACCACCACTACCACCACCAACCACATCACCACAACCAACAACAACAACAACAACAACCCTACTACCACCACCACCCCACATGCGCTCCTACCCAAACTAATCACATTAAAACAAATAAAGAGAATGAATAAAACTCAAACACGAGAGCAGGGGACACGGAGAGAGAGAGAGAGAGAGAGAACGACATGAGGCGGAAGGAACGCACTTACTACTGCCTACACACACACACACACACACACACACACACACACACTTTGACCCTTATGTAAGTGTTGTTCTATATAATCATGTACGTTGTTGTTTTTTTCTCCTATTCTGTATGTTTTATTCCCATATGTACGTTTTCCTTCATGTACGTAATTACCCTCTTGTGTACGTTTTTTTCCTTGTCATGTACGTTTTTTCGTCATGTAAGTTGTTAGCCCTTATTTTTTTCTCCTTATGTACGTGTTTCCTCATTCATATACGTTTCTGTCATCTCTTATGTATGTATTTTTCTTCGTATGTATTTTCCTTAACTACATTTTCCTTTCCTGTATTTTCCTTCGTCCGTATTTCCCTTCACTTCCTTTCCCCTCACATACACTTTCCTGTCATCTCTTATGTATGTATTTTTTCTTCGTTTATACTTTCCTCAACTGCATTTCCTTCCTGTATTTTCCTTCGTCCGTATATCCCTTAGCTGCATTTACCTTACCTGTATTTTCCTCCTCCTCTTTCCCTTCACATGAACACTCCTCTCACGCCCCAGCACACCCTAGGAGGCACCAGCGAGGGGTCGAGGGCATGGTGGGAGGCGCTGAATGGCCCTGGCGATCCTTCCCCTGCGAGGCCTGGCTGCTTGGGGCGTGATTATGCTTAAGAACAAAGGGAGGAACCTAATGAATGAAGCAAAGAACCGAGGCGTGCTGCTGGTGCCTTTGATATTCAGATGAAAAGTTCTCCTCTCTTCGTTTTCTTTTTTTCTTTTTCTTTTTTACCTCTCTCAATGCGGTGCGTTCGGCAGGGCGTCTAACTCGGCTCCTACTATTCCTCCTACTACTGCCTCTGCTTCGGCTTTTACTCTCGTTCCTCTGCTACCTGCTTTTATTGCCTTGTTTCTCTTCTTTCTTCTGCTGGTGCTGGTGTTTTTGCCGGCTTTTCTGCTTCTGTCCCTCCTACTGCTTCTGCTTCCGCCTTTGCTCTCCTCTCTCTGCTTCCTACTGCTGCTGTTTCTGTTTTTTTATTGCCTCCCTTCTCCTCTTCTCTCTTCTGCTGGTATGGTGATTTTGTTGGCTTTCCTGCTTCTGCTTTCCCCTTTGCCCTACTCTCCTTCCGTCTGCTGATTCTGGATTTTCATTGCCTCCTTCCTCCTCTTTTTTCTTCTGCTGGTGCTTCTGCTTGCTTTTGTGCGTTTGTCCATCCTCCTGCTTTTGCTTCCGCCTTTTCTCTCTCTTCCCTTCCTTTCTGCTCCTATTTCTGCTTTTTCATCGCCTCGTCTCCTTTCCTCTCTTCTGCTGGTGCTGGTGCTTCTGCTGGCTCTCCCGCGTCTGTCCCTTCTCCTGCTTCTGCTTTCGCCTTTGCTCTACTCTGCTTCCTCTTTTATTTCTGCTTTTTCATTGGCTCGTCTCCTCTCCTCTCTTCTGGTGGTGTTCTGTTGGCTCTCCCGCGTCTGTTTCTATTGGTTCTGCCTATTGTGGTGTTGATGCATTCCACACCTCGTCGACCTCCTCTGTGTGTGTGTGTGTGTGTGTGTGTGTGTGTGTGTGTCGGGGAGCGGGAGCGTTTGAGGTGAGGAGGCTGATAGTGGTGAGGTATTTATTGGTAAACGAAGAAGAGGATCATTCGAGTTGCCTAGTTTTCTTTCTGTCTCTCTTTATTCTTTCTCTTTATTCTCTCTCTCTCTCTCTCTCTCTCTCTCTCTCTCTCTCTCTCTCTCTCTCTCTCTCTCTCTCTCTCTCTCTCTCTCTCTCTCTCTCTCTCTCTCT
The DNA here is from genome assembly GCF_024679095.1 of Eriocheir sinensis. Taxonomy (NCBI): domain Eukaryota; kingdom Metazoa; phylum Arthropoda; class Malacostraca; order Decapoda; family Varunidae; genus Eriocheir; species Eriocheir sinensis. The sequence goes on from NC_066525.1 coordinate 13,748,098, forward strand.
CTCTCACACACACACACACACACACACACACACACACACACATAGAGAGAGAGAGAGAGAGAGAGCGTGCATGCAGCCAGCAATCTAGACAGTGTATGCATCTTTGTCGATGGTAAGTCTGCGGTTGAGGAAACAGAGGAGGGGGAAGCGAGTGCCCCTCCTCCTCCTCCTCCCCCTCCCCCTCCCCCTCCCCCTCCCCTCCTCCTCCTCCTCGGGCCCTTCACCGGCGGCCATTGTGGATGCAAGTCTCCAGCCGAAGCGTCCAATTTAGTTGAGTGTTTATTGTCATTACCCTCCGAGATCCCAGGCAAGCGAGGGGCACAACCAGACCCCCCTCTAACCCCTTCCTCCCACCCTCCCTCCTTTGCAACCCTCACCTCTCCCCATTGCCTCCTTCCCTTACTCTCCCCCCCTCTCCCTCCTACACCCTACCTCCTCTCCTCTCTCCCTTCCTCCCTCCAACTCACTGTATCCCCCACCACCTCTCCCTCACTGTCTTCTCCCCTCCCTTCCTCCCCACTGCATTCCCCCTTTCCTCCTCCAACTCCTCCCCTTCTTCCCTCCATCCCTCATTTCCTCCTCCCCTCCCTCCCCACCTTCCCCCACTATCTCCTTTCCTCCTTGCCTCCCTCTCTTTCTTTTCTCCCCACGAACTTTCCTTCCTCTCCTCCTCCTCACCTGAATCATATCCCCCCCCCCTCCCTTGAACTCTCCTTGACCCCCCTCCTCCCCCCCCTCTTCCTCATTTCCTCCTGACTCTCCTAATTCTTTTCTTTTCTCTCCACGTCTCTCCTCTTTCCCTTTCCTTCTCCATCTCAAAATTTCATCCCCTCAAAATCTCCCCTGAAGCTCCCCCTCCTCCCCTCTCCTCCCTCGCCTCCTTCTTTTTTCTCTCCCTCCCTCCCTCTCATTCTCTCCCTTTCTCCCCTCGGAAATATCAAACCGTGAACCTCTCAAGACCCCAATTTAACTCCTTCCTCTGCTTCCCTACCTCCTTCTCCCTCCTCCCTGTTTTCTCCTCCATATCGCGTCTCTCTCCTCCCTCTCTTTCCTCTTTCCTTCCTACCTCTCGTCCATTCTCTTGCAATTTCACGTTTTCCCTTGTCTCCTTCCCCTCTATCTCCCTCCACCTTTCTCTCAGCTTTACCCCCATTCTTCTCCCCTTCCGTTTGCTTCATCCTCCTCCACCATTTCCTCTTCTTCCTTTTTCATCTCCTTCCTCCACCTCTCAGGGGGCTTCGTGGTGCAGTGGTTAGCACACTCGGCTCACAACCGAGAGAGCCCGGGATCGATTCCCGGGCGGAGTGGAAAAATTTGGGCGGCTTTTCCGATACCCTACGCCCCTGTCCACCCAGCAGTGAATGGGTACCAGGTATTAATCGGGGGTTGTGTCCCGTCCCCTGGGATCTTTTCCATTCTCCTATAATTCCTTCCCCTTCTGTCTCTCTCCGGTATATGACCACAGATGTTGCGCCGACCAAACGAAACTTTCCAACTTTCCTCCACCTTTCCCTCACAATCTCTCTCCTCCACCATTCCACTTTTCCCCCATTTTCCCTTCCGTCTCCTCTCTCCGTTTCCTCCCTCCACCTTCCCCTTGCTTCCGTCTCCATCCCTTCCATCTCCTCCCTCTTCCTTCCACCTTTCCCTTTCCTGTCTCCTCTCCTTCCTCTCAACCTTACGTCTCCTTCCTTCTTGTCTGTTGCCTTGTTCCCTTACCCCACCTGACCTCCTCCTCCTCCTCCTAATCCTAATCCTCCTCCTCCTCCTCCTCCTCCTCCTCCTCCTCCTCCCCGTTGTCGGCCCCCTCAGGCAATCTCTTCCCCGCCTCGTGAGCATCGGCGGCTGATCCTCGCTGTCTGCTGGCCGAGGCTTCCCGGCGCCGAGACATACAGGATCAAGGTGCACATCGGCTAGACGAGGACTTGTTTCGTCTATAGATTTCTGTGTTTGTTTAATTTGTTTATGTCATGTTTTTTGTGTTGTTTTGTTTTTTTCTTTCCTTTTCCCTTGTCATCGTCCTCGTCTTTTCTACGCCTGCAAAATCTTCCTCTCCCTCTTCTTTTGCCTTGTTCTCGCCTTTCTTCTCTTCTATTTCCTCTTATCATATACCTACAACTTTTTTTTCCCTCTCTTCTTCCTTGTTCTCATCCTCGTCTTCCTCCCTGTCCTTATTTCAGCCTCAAAAATTTCCCATTCCTCTTCCTTTCTTTGTCTTCGTTCCGTCTTTAGCCTCCATCACCCATCCTCGTCTCTTCCGTCTTCGTCCTCGTCCTCTCCCTTCCGTCTGGCTCTTCCCGACCGTCCTCGTCTTGTTTCCTTTCCCTTCCCGGCCTTTACAATCATCCTCTTATCTCTTGTCTACTCTGTCTTCGTCCTGCCTTTACCGGCCATCACCCCCCCCCCCCCCTCATCTCCTCCACCCTCCTCCACGTTCTTTTCCCTTCCTTCCGCCTCCTTCCGCCCGTCCTGCCCTCCGTTTGTCTTCAGCGGAACAGAGCAGAGCAGTCTCCTTTCTCCGCCTTTCCATTCGCTTCCCTTCCATCTCCTTCCTTCTACTTTTCTTCCGCTTCCTCTGAGAAATTATTAGAGGCTGTATTTAACCTGGTAGCTGCGGGGATCATGTTTCTTAAGGCCCCTGTAAGCGAGAAAAATGAGAAAAAATCATCTCGCACGCAAACCATTTCATAATATATTTCAACGCATTTGTGATCAGTTTATGCAGCATCTATTTTGGGGGGAGTTATATCATGGCAAAAATATGGCCCGTCGCTGGTACACGGTAAAGCCACAAATTTGCCCCGTCGCCGGTACTGGGTTAAATGATAAGTTCGTTGGTTTGGTACATAGGAACGCTGAAGGTAAGGAGGTACAGTCTTAGGTGTCCTGGGAGATGGTCCGTTTAATGCGTCCCCACGTCTCGGCGGTAAGGACGGAACACTCGCCTCGCTCAGCAGCTGCTCGTGTTCCTCTCCCTCCTTCTCCTGGCGCCGTGATGCATTCCCCCGCTAGGCCACGTAATGCGTTTTGTTTCCTCCGTTAGCAGCCGGCCATAACCGTAAATCAGGCTCTAGGGGAGGAGCGAGCGTTGTGTGGCCCGAGTGTCCGTGACGGCTGGAATGTTACCGGAGAGGCTGTGCACGGCGGAAGGAGAAGAAAAAAGAAAAAGAAAGAAGAGGAAAAGGGAATCGCCGCTCGTTGTCCGCTGTCTGTCTCTCTCCGTCTGCTTCATGGCGTTACGAAACTTCCCCCCCCCATTCCCCGAACACATACATACATACATACATCCGCATCCGCACATCATAGTTATTGCTAAAAGAACGTAGAGAAAAGAGGAGTCTCCATCCGCTGTCCGCCATCTCCCTTCTTTCTTTCTTTCTTACTCTCTTTGATGCAGCTTTCCCTTTCACCTGTCATATTATTATTACTATTTTTATTATTATTATTATTATTATTATTATTATTACGGGCACGCACGCACGCACGCACACACATCTATCTCTTACCATCACCGTTGCCAAATTGTCGTCCTCAAAGCATAGTATTTACCGGTTTCTGACGCATAACTATTGCCAGGAAACATCAGGAATTAACTATTTTAACGATAACTATGAATGAATCTCGTTATTTGGGTCCAGGAGAGTTTAGGGGTCGGAAATCTGTAAATAGAAGAGGCTGAGTAAGGCAACCTGGCAACGTTGCTCACCATATAAAAAATGTTTACGTCATCTTGCTCACCTTAGAAATTAATATATAGTAATAACACAAGTATATCTTTAGTCCTCATGAAAAAGTGTTTGTTCGCCCTCACAGCTGCTTCGTGATATTCATATGCTCGCCGCCTGTCTCCCACCCCTGTCACTGTTATTAATAAACTTATTCCACAAAAAATATAATGGAAAAGTAAGGAAATATGTGTGTGTGTGTGTGTGTGAGAGAGAGAGAGAGAGAGAGAGAGAGAGAGAGAGAGACAGACAGACAGACAGACAGACAGACAGACAGACAGACAGACAGACAGACAGACAGACAGACAGACAGACAGACACACACACAGAGAGAAATATGTTTGATAATTGTTTTAGGGGAGAGGGAGAGTCATGCGTTTATATAAATAGCGCGATGCAACAGTAAAGGGGAACAAAATATTTTATGTGTTGACTGAAAATATTTGTTTATTACTGCGTTCACCAGGACGAGCAGGATAATTTTACCTTTCCTTAAAAACACAATACATAAAAAACTGACCTCTCTTTCGGCTACTGTCTTTACTACTAAACTCACTCACTCACTACTCACACTCTATTTGCAGGAGGAGCGCCAGCCAGTTTTTCTTTCTTATCTTTTTTGTCTTATCCTGTACCCTTGATCTACCCCTTTGCTGTAAAAAAAAATCATATCTGTTGCCCTTTTCCTCCCTTTTCCTCTCTTTTTCCCTCTTTTTCTATTTTCTTCACAGGAGCAACACCCAGCGGACTGTTTTATTTCTACTTTTCCCCTTTAGCTGCTTCCTTTGTTGTGAAAAACGCCCCTTGAAGCAGGAGTAGCGTAGCCGTGACTGCCTCCGCGATGGTGTTGACTCGAGCGATGTAGTGAGCCACTCTTCACACACTTGGCGGCGGGAGGCGTGACCGAGCGAGGTTAGGTCGGATCGAACACCTCCTGAAACTGTTTGCGGTGGCCGTTGGAAAGTGTTCTGAAAGTGTTGAGAGAATAAATAGGATCGTAAGCTCTCACTCCCTCTCCTTGACCGTTATGTGAGAGAGGCTAGTTTGGTTTATAATAGAAAGCGACACATAAGGCTTGGGATCTCATGTTGTGTTGTGTTCTGAAAGTGTTGAGAGAATAAATAGGATCGTAAGCTCTATATCACTCCCTCTCCTTGACCGTTATGTGAGAGAGGCTAGTTTGGTTTATAATAGAAAGCGACACATAAGGCCTGGGATCTCATGTTGTGTTGTGTTCTGAAAGTGTTGAGAGAATAAATAGGATCGTAAGCTCTATTTCACTCCCTCTCCTTGACCGTTATGTAAGAGAGGTTAGTTTGGTATATAATAGAGAGCAACACATAAGGCCTGGGACCTCATGTTCATCCAAAGCACCGTTGCCAGATTATCATACTCAGAGCTTCGTATTTATCTGTTTCTGACCCTCAACTACTTCCAAGAAACACCAATAATTAACCATTTTTCGATAACTATATACGAAGACAGTTATAGGGTTAGAGGAGACAGATTTTGGGTCGGAAATCGGAAAACATAAGAAACTGTGTACGACAATTGGCAACGTTGATCCAAAGTATTATTCTCCTTATACGAAATCTCCATCGTCATCTCCCGCTCTGTCTTGTACGTGACTTGCCTTTCAATAAGGAAAAAAAAAGTCAACACGAGGTCCTCCCTGTACAGTGGATAAAGCTTCGGATTTCATAGACACACACGTCCGTCCGAAATATTCATTCCCTTATACGAAATCTCCATCGTCATCTCCCACTCTCTTTTGTACGTGACTTGCCTTTCATTGCGGGGGAAAAAGCCGTCAACACGAGATCCTTTTAATATATAGTGGACAAAGTTTTCAATCTCACAGACTCACACACTTCAATCTGAAATCTATATACGAAATCTCCATCCTCATTTCCCACTCTCTTTTGTACGTGACTTGCCTTTCATGGCGGTAAAAAAAAGTCTTCACACGAGGTCCTCCCAGTACAGTGGATAAAGTTTTCAATCTCACAGACTCACACACTTCAATCTGAAATCTATATACGAAATCTCCATCCTCATTTCCCATTCTCTCTTGTACGTGACTTGCCTTTCATTGCGGTAAAAAAAGCCGTCAACACGAGATCCTTTCAGTATATAGTGGATAAAGTTTTGAATCTCACAGACTCACACACTTCAATCTGAAATCTACATCTTATGCGAAATCTCCATCCTCATCTCCTACTCTATCCCGTACGTGACTCGCCTTTCAATAGGGGAAAAAGCAGTCAACACGAGATCCTTCCAATACAGTGGATGAAGTGTTGGATCTCATAGACACACATTCTCTTCTGTAAGCTACAATACCATCTCCAGAGTTTCCATCTCATTCCTCTGTGTGCTCTGTCTTGTACGTGTCTGGCCTTCCGAGACTCGATCTACGTTCTGGCAAAGAGAAGGGAAGCTGGCCTATAGAGTGAGACAGTCTAGAAACTAAGAGAAACATTATATTTGAGTGATAAGTTCGTTGGGTTGGTACACAGGAACGCGTAAGGTAGAGAGGAACATTGCAGTTGTGGGTAATGACCGTTACGAGTCCAGCACGTGATCAGGTCGGGGTGAATTTCGTTACATTAAGAGTGCCAGACACCACCCTGAGTAATACATTAGAGTTTTGATTTTTGCCATGGTGGTCATATGTTTTGAAAGTGGAGAGAGAGAGAGAGAGAGAGAGAGAGAGAGACAGACCGACAGACATGAAAAAAGAAAGAGAGAAAGAAATATGTTGTTGATTTGCAAAGTATCTTCCTCTTTGAAGAAAAAATATATGCATATGCATCTTGGAGCCACCTGGAAGAGAAAATACAAGGCATGAAGAAGAATCGAGATATTGGAAGCCTTTATCATCAGGAAGACGGGATGGGGCGGCGGGCAGGAGGGGCGGGGCGGGGCGGGGCGGAGCGGAGCGGTGGGCAGGAAGAGCATGACACGGGTTCGCAGGCAGGTGGAGGAAGGGCGGTGAGGCGGAACGGAAGCCAGTCTCCAGAACGGGGCACCTGCGGCTCTGCATCACCGGTGGACGAGATAAAGGTGCCTGGAATGAGCATGTCGAGGAATGGTTTGTACAGTGAGGTCAAGGGTGAGGAAGCTCTATAGTAAACTGAGATTATAGAAGAGAAGAGATATATACAAGAGGAATCAGATTGTCGAAGAGTAGCATATACACGGAGGTCAAGGATAAGATAGCTTTATAGAGTAACAATAGATATAACAATGGAAATGTTTGGAAGAAAAAGATTGAGCTATTGATCTGCTAGACTAAATTAGGTCAAGCTTTATCGATTAGCCTATAGAGTAAGATAGTCTATAGAAATTAAGAGAAACATTATATATGAGTGAGGGCAGAGTACTGAATTAGGTAGCTTTTGATGTTTCGTTAATTAAAATAAAGCCGTCCAGAAATGATGCGATGTTTTTGAGTCTATTGATGACCAGTTCGTTGGGTAGGTAAACAGCAGTACTCGAAGGGAGATAAGCAAGTGAAAGTGAATAGATGAATAGTGATCGGTGCAAGGAGGAATTAATGTGGAGAATAAGATAAGAAATAATACGCCCCCCGCCTCCACCTCACTCCTCGACCCTCACATTCACCTACATCATCTCCCCTTCTTTCCTCTCCCCTTTACTGCCATTACGTTTTACCCCCTCTTCTCCCTTGCTTCTATTCGTTCCCCATTTCCTCCTCTACTCCTCACTTCCCCTCTCCTCGTTCCTTACCTTTAGCAACTTCCCTTCCCATACGTGTGTACAAATTAACAGGTAAACAGTTACGGTGAGAAGGAGGATCTAATATAGAGAATGAGATTAAAATTTGAAGACCGGAATATTTAAATGAATGAACGGAAATGCATGCACGTCGGAATGGTTGTGATGCATGACGAATAAAGAGTACATGCATAGATTTGATGAACCATGCCAACAAAAATTCAGCTGATAAAAAAAAGGTATACCTCAATGAACATGGCCATGGAGGGTTGCAGAGAAGAATGACAACTATAAAAAATGTAAAACAGCGAGGGAGTTGTTGTTTTTTCGCTACCGGGGAGAGAGAGAGAGAGAGAGAGAGAGAGAGAGAGAGAGAGAGAGAGATGAAGAGAGGCTGCAAGAGATGGTGAGAGGTACGGATTTTAGCCCCAGCCAGTCTAGGTAACAACACTACAATATGCACGACGCCCCACTCCCCTTCCCCTCATATCGCCCCCTTCCCCCATCACACGGCACTCCCCCCCTTCCCTTCCCCTCACATGTCACCCTTCCCCCCTTCCCATCCCATCACACGGCACCCTTCCCCCCTCCCTTCCCATCCCCACATGCGACCTCCATCCTCCCCCCCTCCTTCCACCCTCCGCCCCCCCAGCATCTCATAAAGGCGCCCCCATTGAAGGGAGGCGAACGAAGGCCGTCGATCGCCTCAGCTCACGCTTTGGGCCTAAAAGGTGTTGGAATCGTTTCGGGAAAGTGTTGAACCCCTTTCGGAAAACATTCTCTTTACGCGGGATAAGGAATATTTATTGGTCGATATACCGCGCCACCTGTTTTGTTTTTGTTTTTCTTCTGAAGGGATGCAAGATACTTTTATTCATCAGTTTTAAATCGTATAACTTGAGAACGTGTGTGTGTGTGTGTGTGTGTGTGTGTGTGTGTGTGTTTCCTCTCACTGTCGGTATCGTGTGTAAGTTTTTTTTTCAAAGTTGTTTTTTTCCTTTCTAAATGGTTGTAGGAACTTTTTATGCTATTTCCGTGTAAACTCGAGAAGGTATCCGCCAGTACGTGTGTGTGTGTGTGTGTGTGTGTGTGTGTGTGTGTGTGTGTGTGTGTGTGTGTGTGTGTGTGTGTGTGTGTGTGTGTAACATATTCCTCCTCACTATCCTCTTATGAATACTTTTTTGGGGGGGTTTCTCTACCTCACTTCCCTGCTGGCTCCTCCCTCGCTCCCTTTTCTCCCCTTCACTCCCCTACCAGCACCCATCATGTCCCTGCCCACTCTCCCTTCCTTGCCCCTGTAGCTCCCCTGTGCCTCCCCCTCACCCCTCGACCCTCACATTTACCTACACCATCTCCCCTTCTTTCCTCTCCCCTTTACTGCCCTTACATTCCATCCTCTCCTCTCCTTTGCTGCTATTCCTGCCCCATTTCCTCATCTACTCCTCACTTCCCCTTTCCTCGTCCCTTACCTTTAGCAACTTCCCTTTCCTTTCTTCCCCAGTTCCATTTCTCCCTTCTCTCTCTCTCTCTCTCTCTCTCTCTCTCTCTCTCTCTCTCTCTCTCTCTCTCTCTCTCTCTCTCTCTCTCTCTCTCTCTCTCTCTCTCTCTCTCTCTCTCTCTCTCTCTCTCTCTCTCTCTCTCTCTCTCTCTCTCTCTCTCTCTCTCTCTCTCTCTCTCTCTCTCTCTCTCTCTCTCTCTCTCTCTCTCTCTCTCTCTCTCTCTCTATTCGTCCCCCTGTACCTCTTCTTCCTTATTTTCCCCTCCTATCTCTCCGTTCCCCTCCTCTTCACCAGTGCTTCCCCTCTCTTTTCCTCCCCTCTACGTCCTTTTTATTCGTTTTTCCAGTGCCTCTTTTTCCCTTATTTTCCCTTACTGTCTTTCCGTCCCCTCTTTTCATTTCCCTTCACATCATCTCCCTTTTCCTCCCCTCTCGCATTCCTTTTTATTCGTTCCCCAGTGCCTCTTCTACCCCTCTTGCCCTCTTCCAGCCCCCTCTCCCCGCCCCACCCCTACCCCCTCCCCCCGCCCCCGCCCCACCTCTACCCCCTCCCCCCGCCCCCGCCCCCCTCCTCGTCAGGCCCCTCACGTAATATTACCTCCATAAAAATGCCGACACACCAACACGCCCCGCCGCCCGTGCACAGCCTCGCACCGCCACGCTTCCCGCAGTTCAGAGACACAGCATGTACACAGCGAGAGGAAGGTCTGGGGGGCAGGGAAGAGGGGGGAGAGGCATCAACTCGGAGACACAGCATATACACAGCGAGAGGAAGGTGTGGGGGGCAGGGAAGTGGAGGGAGAGACATCAACTACTCTCCTTATCTCTCAGCTCCTTCCCCATCTCCATATCCTTACCCCTGTCGGTTTCTGGAGACGTCAACTATGCTCTGTACCTTCTCTCTTCGTCCCTAGCTCAGATTCGGCCCAGCACACACACGAGAGAGGAAAGAGGGGAGGGGAGAGGCGTCAGCTATTCCACCCGTCTTTCAACTCCTGCCCCATCTCCCTATCCTTACCCCTATTGGCTTCTGGAGACGGATGTACCTTCCCCCTTCGTCCCTAGCACAGACTCGACACAGTAGACACACAGAGGGAGGCGGGAGGAGGATAGAGGCGTCAGCTACTCCCTCTTATCTCTCAGCTCCTGCCCCACCTCCATATCCATACCTTATTGGGCCCTGGAGACGTCACTTACTATCTCTGCCTTCCCTTCTGTTAGCTGCACTCGTCTCCTTAGCCTTACGTATCCCTGCTTCTGTTCCTGCGTCTGGTAACAAAGGGACTGAAGCTGCTGTTTAGTGTATTTACTAAGAATGCCATAAAGGAGTAGGTTTGTAATATGTATCGTGTGTTGTGTCTGCAAACCAAGGATGAGCTAAATATTTATAATTGTTGAATGTTTTTTTTTCTTTGTTTTGTTTTTGTTTTTGTACTGAAGAACCACAAATACGGTATTACTTGACATTCTTAGCTCGGATGAAATGAGTTCTTTTCGAAGGATTGTACTTGAGTGAAGGACATTGTGACTACTACAGGATTAAAACGGATGATTTTGTGGGGTGGATTACCTTTTCTTTTACTAATAATTAAGGTCGAGCATCCCAGCAGCCTATTGGCGAGGGGAAAAAATAAAAGAAATAAACAAAAGAACAGACCCACGTCCCCACCAAGCCACTCTTAATGTGAGCCGTCCCCCTTAGTTATTGTGATGCGAGGAAGGACAGGACAAACAGACAGAGAGAGAGAGAGAGAGAGAGAGAGAGAGAGAGAGATGAGACACACACACACACACACACACACACACACACACACACACACACACACACACACATAGCATCTACATTGCCCCCACAACCCCCACTGCCCCTAGCCTCTCCCCCTCTTCATTCCCACACGCATCACTAACCTTCCCTCCTCCTCCTCTTCGTCAGGTCCGGCTGTCCCGCCAGTACCGCGTCACGGGCATCCCCTGCCTCGTGCTCGTCGACAGCCGCAGCGGCCACGTCCTCACCCGGGCGGGCCGCGAGAAGGTGACCAGCGACCCTGAAGGACACCACTTTCCCTGGCGGCCGAGAACTGTGGGCGACATCCTGGCCTCCGCCCGCCTTGTAGACCCCCAGGGACAGGAAGTGGCCCACGACACCATCAAGAACGCCTACAAAGGATTGTACTTCTCTGCTCATTGGGTAAGACTAAACGGATACAAAGTTATTCACTTATTAGGAACTCACAACACGGTTTCCGAAACAAAAGATCCTGCTTGTCAAACCTACTGACCTTTCATATTGACGTTTTCTTACTTTATGACGTAACCGAATCCTTGGGCATTGTTTATATGAATTTTCAAAAGGGCGTCCGATAAAGTTCCACATCATAATTCACCTTACAGAATCAAACAACCAGGTATTGGAGGGTAAAGTACACAAATGGATCGCAAATTGAGTGAGCAACAGACAACAAAGGGATTTCACTAATACCGCTCAGAGCTCTGTTCTTAGACCAGTACTGTTCGTAATTTCCATCAATGACATCAACACTGGATTCACACACGCACACACACACACACACACACACACACACACACACACACACACACACAGAGAGAGAGAGAGAGAGAGAGAGAGAGAGAGAGAGAGAGAGAGAGAGAGAGAGAGAGAGAGAGAGAGAGAAGCCGGAAACCACAGCATATGATTAGGGTGTTCACCTTTACAGTTTGACATGCAACACTTACTTGACATTTCCTTCTGAACGTTTTGCCTCTTGCTTTGTTACCTGGGAGCCGGCCGTCGTTGTGTAGTGAGTGTGTGATCCACTCAGGAAATTCGTTCTCAGTAAATGGCCTTCGATACACATTCTAACCCTCTTCTCACGACTACTGTTTATGTTTTGCCGCGTAGTATTTTCCTTATATTAAGTATGATTAAATTGATTATTATCGTTCGTGTATTAGTAGTCTCTTTTGGCCACTTAATTTAGCTTACTTCTTTTGACTTTTATTGGAAAAGCGCTTAGCAGGCTTTTGTTTTTTTTATTTGTTTTATATTTTTGCGGTTTAGCTGCTTTCTTTACCGTAAAAAAAAAAAAAAACAGCAGTAGTAGTAGTAGTTGTAGTAGTAGTATATCTTGTTCATATTGTAATGGAGTTGTTGTGTTGTTGAAGCTTTGTATGAATTAAAAGAAGATATAAAAACCTCGAGAAACAAAAGAATAAGGAAAAGAAGAAAAAAAACGGAGTAGAAAGCGCAGAGAAAAAAAGGAATAGGAAGGCCATTAAAAGAAAGAAGCTAGACAGGAAGACAATTATAAATAATGGAGAAGAGAGAGAGGAAGAGGAGGAGGAGCAGGGAATAAAAAACTACACAGGAATATGAGCAAGGAGGAGAAAAATTAAGTAGAAAAGAATGAAAAGGAAGAAGGGACTGAGGAGCGGATAAGAAAAGAAAAGGAAAACAATATGAGCAAGGAGGAGAAAAAATAGAAGATGGAAAGAAGAAGATAATGAAGAAGGAGAAGAAGAAGATAATGAAGAAGGAGAAGAAGAAGATAATGAAGACGAGGAAGATAAGGGGACAGAGGAATGATTAAGAGAGAAGGAAAAGGAAAACAAACTGGATCACTTATCAACGTCTCAATAACCGACAGTGTAAGCAAGACGAGGCTGCCCCGACGAAGACTCTTGTGTGGTGTTTGTGTTGCTCCTCGAGTGTCACCTGTGTGTGTGTGTGTGTGTGTGTGTGTGTGTGTGTGTGTGTGTGTGTGTGTGTGTGTTTAGCTGATATATTTGTAACTAATGCCCGCTGAAAATGTGAAGGAGGTGAAAATATAATAGCAGTGTGAGAAAGAGAAGAAGAAGAAGCAGAAGAAGAAGAAGAAGAAGAAGAAGAAGAAGAAGAAGAAGAAGAAGAAGAAGAAGAAGAAAAAGAGGAAGAAGACGAAGAAGAAGGAGAAGAAGAAGAAACTAAGTAGGAGAAAAGAAGAAAGTAATACAAACTTATTTAACAACAACAATCAACACCAAAAAAAAAAAAAAAGAGATTTTGAGCATTTTCAGGGATAGTTTTATGACCCTGGTGATAGCTTGACCCTCCTTCTGTGCCATGAACCAAAAAAACACTTACCAGAACCCGACTGACCTCCTTTTTTGGCCTTTGTAGATAGTTGACGTGTGCGGCGGGAGCGTCTGAGAAAACCAACCTGTTTAATCCGGCCGCTATTTAAGGCACAACACAAACAGTCCCCAGCGCCTTTATAAACGAGTCTGACCTTATCTAAGAGGCGGAGAGGCGTCGAGCCCAGAAGAGAGGCAGCCGCTGACAGGCCACTTAAAGAACACAATAGAAGCGAGAGAAACGTAAGCGGCTCTTTAGGGCGTCTCAGACTAACCTGACCTTCGACCTTTACACACCGACGCGGCAACACTCACATAAGAGAGAGAGAGAGAGAGAGAGAGAGAGAGAGAGAGAGAGAGAGAGAGAGAGAGAGAGAGAGAGAGAGAGGGGGGGGGGGGGGAGGTGAAGGGCCGTGACGGAGAAGGTATTGGTTTATCGGTTGAGAGTAAAGGTTGTTGATGAGCACTCAAGCAAGGAAAGGCGACCCGTACACTTGAATATTTCTGACGATCATAATAAGAATGACGATAATACGAAGAATGTCAATGATACTACTACTACTACTACTACTACTACTACTACTACTAACTACTAACTACTACTACTTCTACCACCACTATTTCCACTACAATTTTTTTATTTCTGTATTATTGCTGTGATAGATAGAGTGACTTTTAAAAGCATAGATTTTGCACAACTGAAGTCGGGATTTTGCAGTGTATAAATAAATTCTAAATTGGGTTGAAAATTAAGTAAAGTATATGATAATTAAGCTCATCGGATTTTTTCTCATAGGTATGTTAAATAATGGGCAATAACAGTAAAGAGTTTAGTAGTAGTAGTAGTAGTAGTAGTGGTGGGGAAGGTAGTAAGTGTAGCAGTAGCGGAATTCACATAGGTATAAGTTTCTCTCTCTCTCTCTCTCTCTCTCTCTCAAGCTTTTTCTAACTACTATACAGTTTTCTCTCCCTGTGTGTGTGTGTGTGTGTGTGTGTGTGTGTGTGTGTGTGTGTGTGTGTTTCCTCTGATGAAATGGTCCACTGAGGGATTCTACTTTGTCATCCAGTCTTTATACTCTCATATTAATCCCAACACTCCTCCTCCTCCTCCTCCTCCTGCTCCTCCTCTCTGGTCTCATTCTCTTAGTCACCATCAGCTTCATCATACTCATTTACCAGAGAAGAATTCATTACTAGACCCCTCCTCTCTCTCTCTCTCTCTCTCTCTCTCTCTCTCTCTCTCTCTCTCTCTCTCTCTCTCTCTCTCTCTCTCTCTCTCTTATTAAGGTCATTTTACTTGCATTTGTCTTTTTTGTATGTGATAGTTGCTCATGTATCTTCCATTTTCTGTTACTTTCTCTTTTTTATTTGATTCCGTTTTCTCTCTCTCTCTCTCTCTCTCTCTCTCTCTCTCTCTCTCTCTCTCTCTCTCTCTCTCTCTCTCTCTCTCTCTCTCTCTCTCTCAAGTTGTAATCTATCACGCCAAATGTCTCTTGTGCCCTTGTTTAGTTTCCCTTCTCGTGTTCGTCTCTCTCTCTCTCTCTCTCTCTCTCTCTCTCTCTCTCTCTCTCTCTCTCTCTCTCTCTCTCTCATCAATCACAGTTTCTTGTCCGTTTGTCTTTTGTCGCGTCCTGTTTGTTTTTCTCTTTCTTGTTTTTGTTTGGAATATCATTTTCTTGTCTGTCTGTATGTCTCCTGGCGTTGTTTTTTATGAGTATATCTGTCTGGGTTTGTCTCATTGTTTGTTTGTTGCTTCTTTGCCTGTTTGCTTGTTTCTGTAAGTTTTTTTTTTTCTCAGTCTGTTTGCCTCTGTTTGTATGCCAATGTCTGTTCTGTCATTCCGTCTTTTATTGTCTGTCTATCTGTTTGTCTGCATATCTGTCGGTTTGTTCAAGTGTCTATATATCTGGCTGCCTGTCAATCGTTCTCTCGCCCTGTCTGTTTGTCTGTCTATTGCTCTAGCTATCTCTATTATCTCATCTCTATCTATTTATCTATCTATCTCATACACATACTCGCTCACTTTCACACACACACACACACACACACACACACACTGCAACATGACTCTTACATATATTTAATTTATTGCAATTTTACCCGTAACACTCGGCGCGGAAAGTTGCCGGATGGCCTCGCGGAATACAAATTTTACGTGGGGAATAAATTACTTAACACGGGGGCATTGTAGCTGAGGAACACGATATACGGGAGGGTTTTTAAAGGGCGTTGTGTGAGGGATTGGCTCGGATTCGCATTACAGGGAGAGGGAGGAAGGTATAATGCAATGAGGTAACAATAGAAGAGGCGGGTGGATGGATGTAGATGCGGAAGGAGAGTAAGGATGAAGGGAGCCAGATTAGAATTACAAGGAGGAGGAGAACTTCGTATTGTATTGTCAAGCAAGGAAAGACGGGGAAGAAAGGGCTAGGATTATGAAGCACTGATAGAACGAGATGAAGGAGCCAGTAAGCTTGGTTGTGTTGTGAGTGTTGTGTCAATGTTAAATGTTAAAACCTTCGCCTGTTTCATCCCGGTAATATGCTCAAAGGGAAATCCTAGTGCCCAGGTATACGGTTGAGCCATCAGGAGAACAGGTGAAGCTGGTAGGATGGTTTGCATGTTCTCTCGTAAATCTCCCTTCATGTCATTTATCCCGCTGGCCTCTTGATGGTTGTAATGGTTGTGTTTCCTTCTCCGAACAGTGGGAGGAGGGACTCGATAGGATGGGTTTTGTCGCCAGTGTTCTCCCGCCCACATTCTTCCTCCCGCTGGCGTGTTAGTGATCCTAATGGTGTGTTTTTGTCTCTCCGCATGTCCAGTGTCCGCCCTGCAAAGCCTTCACGCCCCAGCTGGTCGCCGCCTACGGGAAGATGAAGAAGAAAGAAGAGAACTTTCACATGATCTTCATCAGTTCAGACAGGCAAGTGG
Source organism: Eriocheir sinensis (assembly GCF_024679095.1). NCBI lineage: Eukaryota > Metazoa > Arthropoda > Malacostraca > Decapoda > Varunidae > Eriocheir > Eriocheir sinensis. The sequence continues at coordinate 13,764,103 of NC_066525.1, forward strand.
CTCCGGGCAAATGTTACTTTTTATTATGTTTTATACTCTTATTATTATGAGGCGAATCAGGTAGACAGGGAGGAGTGGGGACACTATAAACTGCTTGTCCAACTGCCTCTAAACACCTGAGACGCCGAGAAAGAGAACATAAAAGGGAGAGTGCTGAGATAGAAGGAGAAAGAGGACGAAAGAATATAGATTTTTTTTTATTTTTTAAGTTAGCTATTTAGTTATTTACTGTCTTTTCAATCTTCGTTTTCAGGGTGCAGTGTATGGGTAACGTTCTAGTATGGTGCTTAAAAAGAGAGATTGTTTTAAAATATATCACGGTACTACACAGAATGAAGTCTGCAGGATAGCTTATGCAAACATGATGATTGTGGTGTCTTTTAATTAATCAGCCACTCTTAAACTTTAATTGCACGAACGATTTATCACGCTCACACCTAATTAGCAGTGATTAAATATGCGGACCGTGTTAACGACTTTAATTAAATTGTGATGAAGAAGGATTTTGTGAATTGAATTTCATGTATTTTAGAATTGAACATACAGATTAAGTGAATAACAATTAGAACAACGCAGAAGGAGTGAAAATGTCCTGACTGTGAGGAGGTATTGAGACTCACCTTATAGTCGCATATGTGAAGGTCGTGAACTGTATGGAATGAATCTAGTCGCATTCATGAAGGTTGAAGTATATTGAAGGCATGTAGTCGCATCTGTGAAGTTTTATTATGAAGTGGAAGGATTTAGTCGTGCTTGTAAAGGTTTTGGCGTGTTTAAATGGAGTTTATAGCATATGTTAAGGTTTTATTATTTAGTTTGAGTCTGTATATAGGTGTGAGGAATAGGTAGTAAACATGAGTGCTTCCTAAAATAACGATACAATTAAGTAATACCTTGTAAGAGTTGAGTTTGGAAGTTGAGAGAGAGAGAGAGAGAGAGAGAGAGAGAGAGAGTCTAATCAGTGTAGGCCCCGCTAACGCCCCTGTGTGTCCCTGCAGGAGCGAGGAGTCGTGGCGGACGTACCACAACAGCATGCCGTGGCTTAGCCTGGCATGGGAGGAGAAGGAGGCGCGGCACGAGCTGGCCAGCAGCCTCGAGGTGAAGGGCATCCCGACCCTGGTGGTGCTGGACCCCGACAACTCCGTCATCACCACCGACGGGCGATCCCAGTTCTCCGACGACCCCACGCTGGAGGTGAGTGGAGGGGGGGGGGGAGTGAATGTGGGTGTAAGTGTGGGTGGGTATGAGTGTGGGGAGTGAGGGGGGAGGAGTAGGTAGGTGGGTGTAATTGTGAGTGTGGGGGGGGTAAATGTGTGTGTGTGTGTGTGTGTGTGTGTGTGTGTTGATGGATGGATAAGTTGTAAAAATGTACGAGAGAGAGAGAGAGAGAGAGAGAGACTTGACTCGTGAAACCGCTTCTTCCCGGTGAAAAATTAATCCCCAAAAGAATGGAATATTTCTGAGAAGTCGCAAGAAAGTTGAAGTCGATGAGAAAGTGTGAGAGACAGAACTTGGAAGATTACTGAAGAGAAGGGAGTGTGTGAGGCGGCGAGAGAGAGAGAGAGAGAGAGAGAGAATATCGGAGGAAAGAAACCGTGAATGGCACACACAGAGGGGCTTAAAATTTAACTTACGATCAAAAGAGAAAAGAAAAAGAAGTTGCCGCAGAATTTGAAGGACTTTCCGACGTAGATGCGTGAAAAAATTGCGTTTGTGGATGTGAATGAGACGTGATGTGTGTGTGTGTGTGTGAATAAGTAAGTGTAGGTGTGTTGTGTATGTGGATGAGTAAGTGTAGGTGTGTTGTGTATGTGGATGAGTAAGTGTAGGTGTGTTGTGTGTGTGGATGAGTAAGTGTAGGTGTATTGTGTGTGTGGATGAGTAAGTGTAGGTGTATTGTGAGTGTGGACGTGTATATATATTTTTTTACGGTAAAGAAAACAGCTCAAAGGCATTAAACAAAGGAAAAACAAAGAAAAAAGTCCCTCTAATCGCTGTTCCTGGAAAAGCAAACAAAATGAGTGGACAGAAGAGAGGAGTAGATGTATCGCTCTGTGTGGATGAGTAAGAGAATGTGTCGTGTGTTAAGTATGTGCCGTCACGTGCTGATAAGTGAGTGGATGAATGTGGATAAATAAGTGTAGACGTATTTTGTGTGTTGATGTATGTGTTGTCGTGTGTCGTGTGTTAAGTGTCATGTGTTGATAAGTGAGTGGATGAGTGTGGATAAATAAGTGTAGATGTATTTTGTGTGTTGATGTATGTGTTGTCGTGTGTTAAGCATGTGTTGTTGTGTGTTGCAGAGATTTCCGTGGCGGCCTCAGAGCGTGGAGGTGTTGGGGGAGCGACACACACCCAAGCTGCAGGAAAGCCCGTGTCTGGTCCTCTTCACAGGTACGGTATTAACATTATTCTTAGTTTGCTTTACTATTATCATGGCTATTTCTTTGTGTGTTGTTATTGTTCTTAGAGTAGTAGTAGTAGTCGTAGCAGTAGTAGTAGTAGTAGTAGTAGTAGTTCAGAATAATAAATACTAATACGACGTCTAGAGCATGTGGCGTATCTCTTCCTCTCTTCTAACTCTCTCTCACACACGCAGACGGGGACGCGGCCGAGCTGCAGTTTGGTCGCGACGTGCTGCTCCCGGTGGCCGAGGAGTACTTGCTGGAGCACCCCCATCAGGGCGGCCTCACGCTGCACTTCTTCGTCGCCGGGGAGGTCAGTCACTCAGGCATTCTATCAGTCAGTCAGCCAACCGATCTATCATTTACCTATCAGTCCTAATTATCAGTCAGCCAGTCATTCAGTCAGTCATTTAGTTGGTCAGTAAGTCAGTCGGTCAGCCAGTCAGTCACTCATGCAGTCACACAGTTGATCAATAAGTCATCAATCAGCCACTCATTCATTCATTCACTTAGTTAGTCAGTAAGTCACCCAATTAGCCATTCATTCATTCAATCATTTAGTCGATATGGGAGTTAGTTAGATATCCATTTACAATGGGTCGATAGATAGTGAGATAGTTAATTAGTTCGATAGTCAATGATTTAGTTGCCTTGATCATGCTGGATATCACGAGTTCTCGTCTCTCAGGACGAGGTGGCGGACGGCGTAAGGGACTACGCCTGTCTGGAGGATGTGGTGCCGCTCGTGGCCATCCTGGACCTGGCCGAGGGTTGCAAGTTTCTGCTGGAGGAAGGCGTCGAGGTGTCCACCGCCACCGTCCACAACTTCGTCACCAGGTATGTAGTGCCCGACAGCTCACCTCACTCGGGGTTTACATTATTTCTTAAAATCTGTGCTCGTGGTTTACCCTAAATCGTCTTGTATTTTAGCCTGAGCCAAAATTGTAGTAAGCTTTGATTATTCACCAGAAAGAAGCTTTACTGAACCTTAGAAATGGGATGCAATATTGGGCTGCATGCGGTTATACTCTGAATATTGTCATATTTTTACCGTAGTAATAGCAAAGAACTCTCCAGATCTAAGCCAAATAACGCTATATCCAACACCCTACTCAGCACAAGAATATCGTAAAATTAACTTTAAAACAGAAGCATTAATGTTATTCATGTTTTCTTAGATAATATACCAAATTTACTGTTGTTATTTGTATCTTGGATAATTCGCCAAATTTACTGTTGTTATTAATATTTTCCTGGATAATACACTAAGTTAAATCTCCGTTTGTTGTCCAGGTACACCAGCGACAAGCTCAAGGCGCTCCCCATCAGGCCGGGCGCCGCCGAGGCCACCGCCGCCAGCTAACACCGCCCGCGGCCAGAGGGACGGTGCGTGGCTGGAGGGAGCGGCGGTCTTCGTGCGGCGGAGAAAATGGATTTTGACTTTGTTATTACATTAATAATATCCTTGTAAAGGTTCTGTATTACGAAAAAATGCTGGATGAGTGTTGTAGTCTGTACTTAGCGTTGTTTGTGATTATATACCTGATTGCATCATAGATTATTTGTGTTGACGCTGATACGGATATCATTAAGATTTATCGTAAGAAAAAAGATAAAAAAATGTTTTCATGGTTGTTTTTCTCTTGATGAATATTATTTTATTGTACGTATGTGTTTCTGGTGGTTATGATCATGGCCTGTCTGCGGCGTTCCAAGCAAACAGATGATGAAGTTGTGAAGTTGATGTACCCTGCATTGACAGTTTTTATGTTGTCGCGGGGCGGTTCATGCGTCGTATCGGTGTTCCGCGGGTACGATGGTTAAGAGTCTCGACGTGGGCTGAGTTTTGGAGTACTTTTACACACCAGTGTTGAGTGTTATTCAGTGTATCCCGGCAGACGTGCGTACACAAACTATTAAACACCTGCACAAATCGAGAATGAGGGAATCATAATAAAATATAACGCTGCCTGAGTTAAAATAAGGCGATGGAAAGACCTTATAGGCTTTAACACCGATGATGACAACTCGTTTTTGTATATTCTGATATAATTCAAACCACCGTTGTGCTATGACTTACAAAGAATACAGCAGTCCACGCAATATATACTAGTTGAGTATCCATCAGGTACCCCGAGTTTACCATGAATAGAGGTTTGAAATTCACAAGTATAGGACGGTTCCGAAACACGCATCCAGGCCGTCACTTGTTGCGGGGTGCCCATGTTGTGACGTCACGCCGCTGCTCTTGTTTATTTTTGGAACCCGCGAGACGTATGAAGGTATCCGATATTATCTTTAATTATTTTTGCTTATGTATCGTTAAAATAAATGGCGATGGCTGACTCGGCATCAAGCGCGGGAGACGGCGAACAACCAGCAACAGAAGATAACCAGATAATGAAGAAGATAAAGGCTCCAGCGTGAAGGTGAGGCTACTCGTAGGCTAGCAGTGAGCAGGATCGGGGCATTGTAAGCGTCCAAACCAAACTATATTCTCCACAATGATCCGCCATTTCTACTCAAACCAGATACGTAAGAAATTCCCTGTGTGGTTTCCTAAAGTTTCCTCCTTTTTATATCGACGCCAAACACTATAAAAGGAATTTTCGTTATATTTTATGTTTGGTTGGGTAGTTTACAAACCTGCTGTACTGGACTGTAAAACTGGCCCTTAGCGTTGAGGAGAAAACAGCAGTGAGGGTGTGTGTGTGTGTGTGTGTGGGGGGGGGGGGGGGGGGGGAGGAGCTAACCACAGATAAAAGAACAAAGCACAATGGATTAACACAAACATGCGAGAAAAATTACAAGAAAAATTCCAAGGGGTCACCATTCCGAGGGCCACCCAGCCAGCATCATATTTTCGGTCACGGTAATGCACATCCTTGGCACGCCTCCATAAACTTGAACCCGCTCACTGCTCTGTCTGATTTATATCGTGTTGTCTAAGGTGTGTCAGAAAAGTTGATCGATGTTACGAAATGCTTAATGACAAAGGAAGGGTATTCGAGACAGGTTATTATAGAACATTGTATCTGAGAGTATATGATGCGTTGCACGTTTGTTACATTCGTCCTAACGGTGAGTACTGGTTGCCTCACGGTACTGTTGGCAGACTACATGAGTGACGATACCGCTCTGAAGGAAGGTTGTGGTCAGGGACTTATAGAAGGAATGCTGTATTCTCTGCATTAGGATGATTATCCATTTAAAAATCAATACGACTTGGTATCTATATGCATAATCCTGACTTTAATTCGTGGGTTTAATTAACACGAAGCACGTGGTGTTAGGGAACTCTGGTAACTACTGTGTGAACAAGCTTCATCGACTGATATCTTCGGAATGCCGTAGACAGACAGTTTCGAAATTACAGAATGATTTATAGTTATTTAAGGTTTAGTCGACATCGTTCCTGAGTTCAGTTTCTGATGCCACGAGTGAGTTGTCCCGTCGCGGCTGTTCCCGTGCTGGTTACTCCCAGCGGGGTGCCCCGTGAGTCAGCTGGGCGGCGGCGGCGATGAGACGGAGCAGTATAACTATCTTTCCAATTGTTTCCATTATCCCTCCTGTTTCTCCTTCTCCTCTTCTTCCTGCTTCTCCTTCTCCTCCTTTCCTGTTTCTCCTCCTCCTTTTAATCGGTGATGTCCAAAACCGCTTCCTCTATCCGTCTTCTGTGTATATAATTTCATAGTAGTCCGTATCCACTCGTAAACTCATTCTCTCGGTCTTGGGAGACCCCGCCGAGCGCCGCCTGGACCTCTTACTTTTTACGAGTTTACGAGGGTCATGGAAGAGCGAGAGTCAATTTGTCGTGGAGTCCCAGTCACTCAGGTAATTAGAGAGAACTTTGCCCGTGGGAAGTGAATGTAGGAGGAGAGTTTGAAGACAGCTGTCATTGAACTCGCACGGAGAGGAGGGAAGTGGGTGACGAGCGTATTATTGAAGTATTTAGCGTATTTTCATGAGCAAGCTTTATAAGAAATGTGTATACTGTGCTTTGCTTTACCAGTCCACTGTATATTATCAGTCTTTATTAATTAATAGCTTCGTTCATTTATTTTTACCCATTTGTGGAAGGTGTATCTGATTTCTCGAAGACAGACACAGACAGTAGCAACTCCAAAGGATGGCTGTGCAGCAATACCCTGTGAATAGTGATAATGGTAATAAAATGTGAAACTGTAACCTCTTCATTGTTTTGTCTTTATTATTTGGGGTAAAGCTTTTGAAAGGTTAGATGACAGGAGGTTATTACTGAAATTCATCCTTTTTTATTACACAAATGAAGTTACTTGTACTGTAGTTATTTGAAAAGGAAAATCATGATGTGCTGTACATAGCTAAGAAATCACTAAGTGAATAAATTAATAAATGAAAATAATAGTTAAAGAAAACGGTGTGCGGAGGTATCCTTGCACCTTAATATTACACAACTCCTTTGATTCTTTTCTTCGGAGGAAAAAAAAAACATTCATCCTAGAGGCGTGTATTCTTATCTGTATATAATGTGGTTTGATTATTTTTACATTTTTAAAGGCGTTAAAATATAGATTGTAATTAACTGGTTGTTCATTATGTAACCTGTGTTTGTTTGTTTGTGTGTGTGTGTGTGTGTGTGTGTGTGTGTGTGTGTGTGTGTGTGTGTGTGTGTGTGTGTGTGTGTGTGTGTGTTTAACTCACTATCACAGCCTGATCATGAGTTGGACTCGCAATCGCCAGCAAGCACTCTCCCGACAAGAGCAAACTCGTTATACTCGATCTCTGTGTGTGTGTGTGTGTGTGTGTGTGTGTGTGTGTGTGTGTGTGTTTAACTCACTATCACAGCCTGATCATGAGTTGGACTCGCAATCGCAATTCACACACCACACACCCCATTATGTTATGAATAATTGCTCAAGGGGAAACAGTAACCACTCCTTGTCAGAAAAATCCCGGCCCGAGCGGGGCTCGAAGCTCCGCCTCTCAGGCCGCGAGGCCTGGCAGTGCAGAGCTTTTAACCACTAAACTACGGAGCGGGTGTGTCATTCAGTCTCGATAACGGTTCAAATTATCTGCCATTCTACTTTTTTTCTTTGCAATCGATGATTTTTCACTTGTGTTGAAGTTTTCCAGTGGCTGCTCTGACTATTGTGTTGATCTACTAAGTAGATTCCTTGACATGTATATAACTCTGCGGTGTCTTTTCTTAACGTTTCATTTTACACTTTTTCATCCAAGAAATCTGCGCTTCTTGCCCCACTCATCGGTTCTTCAGTTTGACTCAATGCTGCTCAGGAATAGGAAAAAAGAAAACACGAAGTTGCTGAACATTTACTAACAATTTTTGCTCCCATTCCTTTAGGCTGCGACACCAATGACTAATTTCGTATAAAGAATGTAACAAAATGATCCTCTGTGTTACCAAAATGAGCAAAATGAAAGTGTTTCGTAAAATTTAGGAACCATTAGTAAGTCGCCTTAATTAGGCTTGTGTGTGTGTGTGTGTGTGTGTGTGTGTGTGTGTGAAATATTTTGTGCAATTATTATTTTTTCTCCTTCACTTCAATCCATCACGCCCGTCGCGTCGCGAATACTAACGTATTCGCTCCAATATTCGTAAGTCCTCGTTAAGCGTTTACGTTAAGCAGTCAGTCTATAAGTTTTCGATGGAGGTTGTGTTGGTCCTGAGAGAGAGAGAGAGAGAGAGAGAGAGAGAGAGAGAGAGAGAGAGAGAGAGAGAGAGAGAGAGAGAGAGAGAGAGAGGAAGCCATGAAAAAACGTTCCCTCCGTATGAAAAAATAATCAGCAAGGAACTTTTTTTCCCTGATCTCAGAAACTTGGTCTTGAGGGGAAAAGTGCGTAAGACTTAATTTCGTAGAACCCTGAAAGAGCGTGAATGGGAGGGACCTAAAGATAATAATTTGAAGAACCCGTCACTTTCTTTCAACCATCATCACGATTAAGAGAGAAAAGAAGTCGATAAGGTTGTAAAGCTGATAAAAATTAGAATACATGTCTGCTGAGTCCTTTACTATTAAAAAAAAAAAGGTAGTTACGGCGCCATTACCGTATACACCGGTCATTCAGGTATATGTATAGGTGATTACAGGTGAGATATTTGTTTGATCTTTGTATTTATGTATTACGCGGGAGTGAAAGAGTAAAGTTGGGGGTATACGCTATACCTGCGCGTGGGCTCGGTGCGCATCTCCGTCACATTAGCCCTTGGTGGTAATATTGGTTGGAGCCTGTGTAGTGATGGTGGTGGTGGTGGTGGTGCTGGTGGGTGGTGGTGATGTGGGGGTGGGTGTTAGTACTGTTGTAGTGGTTGTTGGTGGCGTTGAAGTGATTGTTGTTGTTGTTGTTGTTAGTGGTGGTGTGGTAGTTGATGGTGGTGGTGTTGTGGTCATTGATGGTGTTGTACTTAGTGTTATAGTGGTAGTTGCTGGAGGTGTGATCGTTGTTTTTGTTACTGGTGTGGTTGTTGGTGATGGTGTGGTCGAAGTGATTCTTAGTGGTGTGGTAGTAGTTGTAAGTGGTGTGGTAGTTGTTGTTAGTGGTGTTGTAGTGGTAGTTGGTGATGTTTGTGCTTCAGCTGTAGTTGGTGGTGTGATAGTTGTTAGTGGTGTGGTAGTTGTTGTTAGTGGTGTTGTAGTTGTTGTTAGCGGTGTTGTAGCTGTAGTTGGTGGTGTGGTAGTTGTTAGTGGTGTGGTAGTTGTTGTTAGCGGTGTTGTAGTTGTAGTTGGTGGTGTGGTAGTTGTTAGTGGTGTGGTAGTTGTTGTTGGTGGTGTGGTAGTTGTTAGTGGTGTGGTAGTTGTTAGTGGTGTGGTAGTTGTTGTTAGTGGTGTGGTAGTTGTTGTTAGTGGTGTGGTAGTTGTTGGTAGTGGTGTGGTAGATGTTGTTAGTGGTGTGGTAGTTGTTGTTAGTGGTGTGGTAGTTGTTAGTGGTGTGGTAGTTGTTGTTAGTGGTGTGGTAGTTGTTGTTAGTGGTGTGCTAGTTGTTGTTAGTGGTGAGCTAGTTGTTGTTAGTGGTGTGGTAGTTGTTAGTGGTGTTGTAGTTGTAGTTGTTGGTGTGGTAGTTGTTAGTGGTGTGGTAGTTGTTGTTAGTGTTGTAGTGGTAGTTGTTGTTAGTGGTGTGGTAGTTGTTGTTAGTGGCGTTGTAGTGGTAGTTATTGTTAGTGGTGTGGTAGTTGTTGTTAGTGGTGTTGTAGTTGTTGTTAGTGGTGCAGTAGTTGCTGTTAATGGTGCAGTAGTTGTTGTTAGTGGTGCAGTAGTTGTTGTTAGTGGTGCAGTAGTTGTTGTTAGTGGTGTGATAGTCGTTGTTAGTGGTGCAGTAGTTGTTGTTAGTGGTGCAATAGTTGTTGTTAGTAGTGTGGTAGTTGTTACTGGTGTGGTAGTTGTTGTTAGTGGTGTGATAGTTGTTGTTAGTGGTATGGTAGTCGTTGTTAGTGGTGTGATTGTTGTTGGTGGTGTAGTAGTTGTTGTTAGTGGTGTAGTTGTTGTTAGTGGTATGGTAGTAGTTGTTAATGGTGTGGTAGTTGTTGTTAGTGGTGTGGTAGTTGTTGTTAGTGGTGTGGTAGTTGTTGTTAGTGGTGTGGTAGTAGTTGTTAATGGTGTGGTAGTTGTTAGTGATGTGGTGGCCGTTGTTAGTGGTGTGGTAGTTGTTTTTAGTGGTGTACTAGTTGTTGTTAGTGGTATGGTAGTTGTTGTTAGTGGTGTGGTGGTTGCTGCTAGTGGTGTGGTAGTTGTTTTTAGTGGTGTGGTTGTTGTTGTTAGTGGTGTGGTTGTTGTTGTTAGTGGTGTGGTAGTTGTTGTTAGTGGTGTGGTAATTGTTAGTGGTGTGGTAGTTGTTGTTAGTGGTGTGGTAGTTGTTGGTAGTGGTGTGGTGGTTGTTGTTAGTGGCGTGGTGGTTGTTGTTAGTGGTGTGGTAGTAGTTGTTAGTGGTGTGGTAGTTGTTGGTAGTGGTGTGGTGGTTGTTGTTAGTAGTGTGGTAGTAGTTGTTAGTGGTGTGGTGGTTGTTGCAAGTGGTGTGGTAGTTGTTGTTAGTGGTGTGGTAGTTGTTGTTAGTGGTGTGGTAGTTGTTGGTAGTGGTGTGGTGGTTGTTGTTAGTGGTGTGGTACTTGTTGTTAGTGGTGTGGTAGTTGTTGTTAGTGGTGTGGTGGTTGTTGCTAGTAGTGTGGTAGTTGTTAGTGGTGTGGTGGTTGTTAGTGGTGTGGTAGCTGGTGGTGGTGCTGTGGTAGTTATTGTTAGTGGTTTGGTTGTTTCTGGTAGTGGTGTAGTAGTAGTTGCTGTCGTTGTAGTGGAAGAAGTTGCTGTTGTTGGCGGTGGTGGTGCAGTTGTAGGGATGGTGGAGGTTGTAGGTGGTGATGGTGTTCCAGTTGTAGTAATGGTGAAGGGTGTTAGTAATGGTGGTGGTGTAGTGGTAGTATGTGTTGTTGTTTTTGTTGTTGTTGATGGTGGTGGTGAGGGTGTTGTTGTCACTGTGGGTGGCGGTGATGATGATGTAGTTGTGGTGGAGGATGTTGAAGCTGGCGTTGTAGTCGTTGTTGCTGAGCTTGTTGGGGTTGTTGTTGATGTTTGTGTAGAAGTTATTGCTGCCTTAAGTGTTGTTGTTTGTGTTGTTGTTGTTGTTGTTGTTGTTGTTGTTGTGTTTCTCGCCGTCGATGTTTCCGACGGAGTTTCGGCTGTTGTTGTTGTTTCAGTTGTTGGTACTGGTACTTCTGCTGTTGTTGTAGTAGTAGCAGCAGCAGTTGTTATGTTGGGTGCTGGTGGTGGCTGTACAGGTAAATTTGTCGGCTTCTGGGTAGCAGTTGTGTCATAAGCCTTCGTTGTGGTGGTTGGGGTTGAAGCCGTTGTTGATCTTGTTGTTTCAGTGTCTTTCTTTGTCGGGGTTGTGGTGGAAAGTAAAGTCGTTGGTGTGGTATTAGTTGTTGCTGTTGTTGTTGTTGTTTCAGTGGCTTTCGTTGTTGTCGCAGCTGTGGTTGGAAGTGAAGTCGTTGGTGTCGTAGATGTTGTCGTTGTTGTTGTAGTCCTAAGTAAAGTTGTTGGTGTAGGAGATGTCGTTTTCGCTGGTGTGGTCGAAAGTGAAGTCGTCGATGTTGTTGTTTTAGGAGCCATTGTTGTCGCTGCCGTGGTCGTAAGCGAAGTCGTCGGTGTACGTGAATCTGTAGCGGTAGTAGACGAAGGCGAAGACGTTGCAAGTACCGTGGTCGGCCTCACCCCCGCGAACGATATGGTGAGGGGAATCGCGGTGGTTGTTACTGGTGGCGCCGTGGTATCCGTGGTGGTGGCAGGAGGGGTGTTGGATGCGGTGGGGGTGACGGAGAGGGGAATTAAAGCCGAAGACGAGCCAAAGATATCCGAGGCCGTGAAGAAGGAGGACGAGAAGGAGGTTATTCCTGGTGATGCTGTCGTCCGTCTTGTAGCCTGGTCCGTAGCTGGGGAAAGACAGCCTGCGAGAGAGAGGCCATGAGGGAAGTTAGTTAGATAGTTGGTTAGTGTTTGTTTTGCCATACCTAAGTGACTAACGATTGAAAGAAAAGTTAGAGAGAAGGATTAATGACAGAGAAAGGTAAGAGTCCATGAGAGCGGATTTTGGTTATCGTTTACTTTTTCGTAGCTAAGTAACTTGAGATAGAAAGAAAAGATTGAGATTGATGATTGACAGAGAGCAAAATATGGTTGAGGTGAGGTTATAATTACATATCAAAGAGGATCGAGTGTATATTTTTTTCCTTTTTAGTGATGTTGTGATTGGAAGTGAAGTCGTTGATGTTGGTTGTGGTGGTGATTGTGATAGTGGGGGTATTTGTTGTTGTTGTGTCAGTATATCGAGTAAACCAAAGGAGGCTTGTGAGGTAGAATGGGTACGTAAGATCACACTGGGTTACGGGGACTCACACTTAGAGTCCATGCAGGAGGGCCCCTTGTCCACCCACAGGCCTTGCTCACACACCAGGATGCGGCAGTCGGTGTGGCGCACGCCCTTGTGGAGGTAGTAGACGCCGCTGTACTGACAACCTGCAACGACACCACACACGGATCAGGCTCAGGGACGGGATGAAAGGTGTGTGTGTGTGTGTGTGTGTGTGTGTGAGAGAGAGAGAGAGAGAGAGAGAGAGAGAGACTGACTGATTGATTTTCATAGATATACATGTTGTTGAGACCACACAGATCCTATGGTCCAGACTATAGTTGGTGTTTTTAAACCTAAGCGAAGCTACACTAGACGGCCGCCAAGACGTTGTTTCTCTGCCTTGGCGAATATTAAGGTGGATGAAATGGCAAAATTATAATAAATTGAAGGTTGATCTGTTTTAATTATTCAGTCGTATTGCACTGAACCACTGAACTCAGGTGGGAGCTTATTTAATTCTTATCAAACAACATAAAAGAATTTGGTGCGGTCTATCGAGGATGGTAAGGCTGATGTGTTAGGCATTATCCGCTGTTCGTCTTTAGCCATTCTTATGTGTGATAATCAGAATTGGGCCGTCACTAATGCATGCACAGCAATAAACGTGACACATGGTGACACACACACACACACACACACACACACACACACACACACACACACACACATCAGTCACACTCCATATGTCACCCGCTTCCTCTCCTGGCTGCTCCGCCTTGCAGCGCCATGAGAGGCATGATAAGAAGATGCAGTCATGAGAGGACTGAAATATTTGTCTCATCGATCTCGTGTGTGCACGCCGATGCCGCACAGAGTTGAGCGGGCAGATGTATACTTTTCAGTCATGTTATCTGTGTGCTAACAACCTTATCAAAATTTTATGAAGACAAAGTAAACTGACAAGTGAAGGTGATGCTAACCTTCAGGCAACAAATTATTATGACGCATTAACCGGACCTGAATATTAGTGCCTCTTTAGCTCCCGGCCACCGCGCCGTAACTCATTAACCCCCATTAGAAAATGTTGGTGCGGGTTTTTTTTCTGTTTTTTTTTTTTAAAGTCTATTACATATGAATGATCAGTTCAGTGCTGGTATATTCCAGTGAGAACTTCAATTGATTTAATTACCAGAATTGGTGTAGACTATTGACATTCACGGACATAAAGCTGGCAGATTCTTTTTGACCGATTCTTATCTGCGAGGGAAGAAGCAGAATGAAAGCAGTCGACAAATGCTGCAACATTCCTCGAAGTATTTCTGAAATAACTTCCTGAATATGAAAAATACAATTAAACCTAAATACTGTTGTGGTCATGGCACAGTTAATTCGTTCAATAATATATCGACCTGCAGTTATGCAGCAAGATGTGTAAATCATATCTTTTGGTTCACGGGGACACCATGCTGTGTGAACCAAGTTTTTTTGTGTTTATATATTTTTTTTTATTATGTCAGTACTAAAATGGAAATAATCTATCCCGCCCACCACCACCCTGGACTCAAGCCTAGTGGTGCACAAAGTAATACGTACATTGCAGGCCACTGGAGCCGCCCATGCCTACCCGCCCCCCTCGCTCCCAGTTCACTGCCTCGCTCCCCGCCGGGCGGGACCCGCCGGACAGGTTACCGCCGCCCACAGAGCCGCGAGCACAACCTGCGACGGGACAGTGACCACGCTGGGTATGCACACACAGTGTTGCCAGTGTGCTTGTAATGCAGCAAACAATCACATTGGTTATGAGGAGACAGTGAGAATGTGTGTTTTACATACATCCCGCGTCTCGCACAAAGGTCCACTCGCCCCTGTCGCATGAGGCATGCAAACACCTAGCCGCCGGCCGCGTCTGGCGGTGAGTGAACGCCTGAGAGCTGAACGTACAGCCTGCAACACAAGACACACGGCCTATAAAGACACACCAGAAGCCAAAGGAAAATGCATTTGTAAATCATTCGCGGTAGTTGTAAATCGAAAGCGGTGCCATCAATCATCTTGAAGGGGGGTCGTGAAGGTAATGCTCAAACACACACTGAGTTGGGCCGAGAAAAGTGTGAAGAATATTGGTCTTCTGAGGCAGCAATCAGCAGCTCCGACGTGCTAGCCTTATACATAGGCTTAGAACTGCCATGATCTAAAGAGTTCTCTGTCCGACAACTTCACACACACACACACACACACACACACACACACACACACACAACGCTCGGTGGCTCAATCGGTAGAGCGCCGCGCTGCGAGGCTTAACGGCCAAACAGGCGGCGGTTCGGGCCCCGCTTAGGCCGGATTCTTTCGGTTGACTAAGAGTGGTTACTGTCCCCCCTTAAGCAAGGGGGATGGGGTGTGTGGTGTGTGAGGTCCTGGCAGTACCCAGAGATCGACGATAAATGAGCACTTGCTCTCGTCGGGAGGGTACCTGCTGGCGAAAGCGAGTCCAACTCGTGATCAGGCCGTGGTGAATTTTACACACACACACACACACACACACACACACACACACACACACACACACACACACACACTGGTTCTCCTTACATGTGGGTTCGTTGAAGACTCCGGTGTTGACCCACACGCCTCGCGCGCACACCACCGCCTCGCACCGCCAGTACCGCGTCTGACCGTGGGTGAAGTTTTGCCCGCCGAACACACAGCCTGGAGGAGAGGAACAAACGGAGCGGGAGTGTGGGATATGAGTCTTAAATACGTGCCTGCGTGTTTTTCCTTTACGGTACAGAAGAGTATAGACGAGCAAAAGGTAAAACAAATCTGTAAAATGACATGGCCACATGTTACTCCTATAAGACAAAATAAGATGTTGAAAGAAAAATCTGTTTTATTTCGGAAGATGTCTTGATTCTCTCCTGAAAGAATATAGGAAAGAAGAAATACAGAGGAAAGAGAGCGTGCCCAGAGTGGTAAAGGTGCACAGCGGTTCCCATGCACGCTAACCCGCTGCCGCTGCCCAGACACTCACACTGCGGATCAGAGAGCAGCCCCGTCGACACCCAGCGACCGCGGTTGCAGAGCTGCTCCTCGCACCCATTGAAGCGTGTCGCCCCGTTTGGATACGTCATGTTGCCGGACACACAGCCTGCACCGCGGGGAACAATCGGTTTCTTTAGTGTATTGCACAGTTACCGGAAAATGCACCTGGGTTATGTTCATGATCAGTTTGAAATGATTTTTTTTCTGAGTGTGTGTGTGTGTGTATGTGTGTGTGTGTGTGTGTGGGTGGGTGGGTGGGTGAGTGTGGGTGTGTGGGTGTGTGGGTGTGTGTGTGTGTGTGTTGTGTTGTGTTGTGTTTGGGCCTTTCATTGTTGTAAGTTTGATAAAACTTCTCTATACTGTTTTCTAGTGGTCCCCTACGCGTGTAATATGTGGCGATGATGATGTTTTCCAGAGAATAAAAGATGGAAGCCGTGGATTATAGACGTATCAAGGAACACTGTACTGTGCTACCTACCAGGAAAGGGTGAGGCCGACAGGTCACCTCGTTGAGATACCACCATGAAGGCTGACACGCTCAACCTGGCCGACCACCAAGGATCCTAGAGGCTCTATAGGCTCCTTGCCGACCACAGACGAATCACTCAGTTCTGGCTCATGTTAGCTGTCATGTGATGTTACTGATTGCATGTATTTGGTGTAGCTGAGAGTATGAAGGACACAGCAGAGGGGCGACCTAAACGGGGCGCAACAAAGCCACACACTCGTGCACCGAGCTGTATCAGAGGCGGTGGCCGAGTGGTCAGCGTGCGGGCGTGGTGTTCCCGAAGACCACCGCAAGACGCTGACAATTTTCAGTCGTCACCAAATGGCGGAAGATTACCCACATCTTCAATCAACCCTTACTTCAGCGACATCGGTCAAGAGGAGCACCGGGGGGCGGGGGAGCAGCATGGGCCAAGCATGAGTCATATATCACGGCAGCCACTAAAAATAATATTCGCCCGTGCCACTAACGGGCTGGGGCCGTCCACCAAGCCCCGCGAGAGAACCTACCGGGGCTATGGGTAGCACGTAAGAAAAAAACACTGTATTTATGAAAACATGGTGATACAAAGTGGTGAGTCCCATCAGGCAAACAGTGGCGCCCTTTGACAGGCAGTCGCCTCTCTGCGTTGCGTCTTACTCAGAACTGGTTGTGTCCCATACGTGCGTTTGTTACACTGATGCATGTAGTAAAATAGGTCACCTGCTGCGAGACTTTGCCTACCTTTGACTGGGCGGTTTTGCAGTGATGCCACAGAATAGGGAGAGGAAATAAAGAGGGAGGGGACCTGACTATCCTTCTCTGTGCTCTCGATAAACAAGAAAAAATCGATCACTTACTCCTGTAGGTGCAACACATACACCTGTTGCCGGAACAGCCTTCATTGTCCACCTTGCCTCCCTTACAGTCCTTCCGCCTCTCGACGCAGACACCCCCAGCCTGCAGGCAGGGCGCCAGCGGCTGGCAGGACTGGGCGCAGCAACGACACCCCAAATCCTTGTGCACATGACACTTGACTGGCAGTTCGCGCTCCCCCTCCGCACACTGATCCTTGCACGCCCCACCTACCTTGGTACATCGACCCTTCGTTACCGCGTTGCAGGCTGGGCCAAGCGAAACTTTGGTAAGGATTTATGGCGTGATGGCAGGAGCACGCAGATATTAATAACTTCGTTGCAATATCTGCTAAATGCCTCCCTGAAATAGCACATTTGTGTCTACACTATAAGTGGTCTCTCCCAATTGAAACTACTTCCTTGCCTGCTCAACCTACCCAATTATCCTAAGGCAAAGTATTTTCCTCTAACCAAATGATCACCATCGAAGGTATCAGAAAAGCAGAAAGAGAATTAGTTATGAGAGAGAAAGAAGGAATTAAATAAGAATTTGTGTATTTAATTATAGTATCCGTCGCTAAGGTTTAAGCCGTTCCTGCTTACTCATTGGTTTGCAGCACGCGCATTTGTAGCCGACACAGCCGTCGTGGTCCAGGACGCCGTCCTTGCAGTCCTGATTTTTGTCAACGCAGAATCCGCTCGCTTCCACGCAGGACTGCCGGGGCGTGCAAGACCTGGCGCAGCACTGGCAGCTGTCGCCGCCCCGCCGACACTTGGCGGGCACGAGGCGCTCCTCGGCCCTGCAGGCAGCCCGGCATGTGCCTCCTTCGTACTTGCTGCAGCTCTCGCTGACCGTCTCCTCACACCCTGGAACACCAAGAAGTTTCATTAACGGTTGTTTCTTCTCACACTTTTTACATTATATGTATAGGTATCAATCTAGATAGATTCCACAGGAAAAAGAAAAGCTGCCCGAGTAGAGTTGTATGCGTTATTTAACTAAAAGTTGCAACCAAAGTTGATACGGTCTGGATGGCAGAACCTACCTCGAGATTGCCTGGTGTTGCAGCAACGTGATTTCTTATTACAGTCGTAGTCGCTGCCCAAGGGACTTGCGCAGAACCTGCTGCAGCGGCCACCTGCCTCGCGGCACTTCTGGTGGCGCAGGACTTCAAGCTTTAACAAGGAAAAATCTTTTTACTGAGTTACCTACCCAACCGAAACGAATACAGTCCCTGGAGGACATATATAAACACGTATCTTACAAGAAAATTACAACACCATTAAAATATATCCTTTGCAAGATAGCCGGGAAGAGCCCTGCAGCCTGTGCACTTGCCTCCTGCCCGCCGTCCAACGCCCCCGCCACCATGGCCGGCACCAGAGTGGCGAACAAGAAGTGCAGTCCACGCACACACACCATTTCCGCGCTGGTGTTGAGAGTCTGAACGACAACAGTTTATGAAGTTTCTGAAAGACTTTAAACCTTTCAAGTTGAAGAAATTCACGAGCAGGTTTGCTAAAGTGACACGTGGAGAACACCTGGGCCATGACTGCTGCGGCCTAATCGAGTCATGTCACTCCACAGCTTTGAGTCTACACCATGACGATAGTCGTAGGTTGCTTGCCTCAACTAATTATTGGAATTGCCTCATTTCGGGAAAACGGAACATTTCTGAGACAGTGCTAGTGCAATAAAGTAGTACAAACAAGTGAATCAAATATTTCCTCAACAGACTTGACGTGGTTTATTTATGATCAATTTGGAAGAGCAGCAATTCCCGTGATAAAGCTGAAATTAAAATATTTTCCTTGTCACTCAGCATTTATCCATGGACATGTTGCAATCCACCAAGATATGCGGACAAGTGTGTGCCTCCTCTCATCCATCTAATGTTAAGTGACACACGTTGAAGTATTTCCTTACGCCAGAGGCCACCTGAGAGTAGGAATGTATTTTACCTTTCTTGACAGGGACACTTGTTAATGACGTCAGTTCACTGGTCCTGTGGCCCACTAAGCATCTACAACCTAAATGGCGTTCGCTTCACTTTCACTTGCCATTATGAAGAAATGTGCATGTTGATCTACTGACATCATAACATTGTATTCTACCAATGCCCGCTGGTAGGCATGCGGGGGGGGGGGGGGGGGTTAAATTCAAATAAATTTCAGTTGAGCAAGCCATGATTTCAGTTAGATTGAAGTAGCACAAGAAGATGAGATGTACTTTTCAACACGGCTATTGACGCTTATTTACGGCTAATGATCGAATATAAAGGAATGAGGTTTTTTTCAGCACTTGCCACTTGCGCTTCCGCACATTTAACGTAACGCTCCGTTTCCCTGATTATAAGAAGGAATGTACTGATTACCGTTTACCGTTTACCGTTGATGAGGTTTCAAGCCCCGCTCCACTGCTAGTGCAGCGCTCTGCGAGGGCCGGGTCAACAATTACGATGTTAGCCTCGATAATAATTCTCGATGTACTTAATTCAAAACTTGCACAGAGGTCAGAGCACAGTAAAATGCCTGAAGTTCTTCCACAATTAGCACTGTTTGGGGAGTGTTAGCAAGTAACTAGGTTATGAGTACACTTTATGTACACTTCCTGTCAGCGACCTCCATCTGTTTCATACGAGATTACCTTGCAAATTTTGGTCTATTTTAGTGTGCCTCCCAACCTTGGTGCCATATGCAAACTTTCTAATATCGGAAAGAATATTTAAACGGCCTATTAAGGGATGACGAAATTTAACAAATGGAATGTTTCAGGGTACGAAAACGACAAGAATATTTAGTATAGAGGAAAAGGGCAGCTGTGTGTCATCGAATGATAGGGGATAGATGTCTGGAAGGTTATGTCGAGTTGTCAGATGGAGAATTGAGTTTTTGGAGTATTGAAGGGCACCAAGATCCTTCTGCCTCATTCCAAAAATAACAGCAATGTCAGAGGTTAAGTGTTCTGTCTGTTTTATTTGTCTTGTCCTTGAAAATCTTACACTCTGAGCGAAACGGTGTAGGGTAGGAGCCGGGGCATTATATACCATTTTCCAAGTAGGATGGGCGGAGAGAGTGGGAATATTTTTGATGAATCAGAAAATATGTGGAAAACAGTCAATTGACTCACCCAATTTTATAAAGGCAAGGAACTGTCAATGAATAGAAGGGAACGAAAATGTAGATTAAGGAATTTGTAGGAAAGTCATGGGTGGTGAGAGGAGATCACCAAATAGAAAAAAGAAATGTCGATAAGGTATATGAGCTGTTTTTTGTAGATTTATTGGCCTCTTGCGAAATCATATTTTTTTCATTTATCGTATCAAGCACCCTAGTTATGACTTGTTCACACCTGGAGCGAAGCTACGCTATGCGCGCTATGCCGCCACGTGGCTTTCAATCGCTTCCGCTGTTTTCAATGAGACCCACTCTGAGGCCTGTTCATATGAGATGCGAATCATGCGATGCTTTGCGAGCGAGCGAGCTAGCTTTGCATTCGTGTGAAGTCTCATTGAAAACTATTGAAGCGATTGAAAGCCTCGTGGTGGCATAGTGCGCGTAGCGTAGCTCCGCTTCTGGTGTGAATAAAGTTTAGAATGTTATGCGTTCACCCTTGGATTTCCCAGGCAGCGGCAGGTGTGCGAGCGGATCGAAAGGCAACGTCCAGATGATAATGCCGCCCGGGCCAAGACCCAGACCAAGAGGCACCTGCTGGGGCTCAGTGGAGAGACGAAGGGACGAGTGATTGAGGCAGTGAAAGAGTTCTTGGAGGGCATGTGGCGTGCAATATGTAGGGAATGATATCTTGCCCCGAGAACATAGACTTCTCGCATGTTTTGTTTTCTTTTCACAGGAGCTGCCGATACAAAGGCCTGGCTGGGGAGAAATCCTGAGCCACCTGTGACATCAAGATCAAGATCAAACTATGAATATGTTGATAATTTACATTCAAGGAGCCCTTTATCATTGTCACAGCCCCAGATCGTCAACTATTCATGCACGTACCATGAAACATGCGGACAGCGTGACACAAGGAGTAACGGCCCTCCAGGAGCCCCTGTAGACGCTTGCGGCCTGCCGGGGTTTGTTTACCTCGGCTGTCAGGGAGGTGCAGAGGGAGGCTGGTGCTGGGGACGGCAGGGAAGGAGGGCGTGGAACAGTGAGTCTCGGGAAAACAAGTTCATGAAGTGACGATAAGAGTGAAAAAAATAGCATCAAATAAAGAGCCAGCTTGTTCCCCTTGGCTGGAGGCTGGGACGGAGGGAGGCGGCAGGGAAGAAAGGAGTAAGTAAAACAGTGAGTCTCGGGAAAAGGAAGTGATGAAGTGACAAGGAGTGAAAAGCTACTAGCAAGGAAAGAGCCAGCTTGTTCCCACTGTTGCTGTTGGAGGCGCTTAGTGATTCTCCATATTTACCAAAACAAGTTGATGAAGTGACTATAAGAGTGAAAAATTAGCATCAAGGAAAGAGCCAGCCAGTAGCTTGTTCCCGCTGGCTGTAGGCTGGGGCAGAGGGAGGCTGGTGCTGGGGACGGCAGGGGAGGAAGGAGTGAGTGAAACAGTGAGTCGGGAAATCAAATTGAAGTGACTAAGAGTGAAAAAATACCATCAAGGAAAGATCCAGCCAGGAGCCACTGTGGAGCACCTGTGGCCACACCAAGTGCCAGGCCACGCCAGGGAGGGGCAGCACCAGGACGCCAGCCACGGATGTCACCCCAACCAGCAGGGGTCAGTGACTTAGAAGGCCAGTGTGGGCGTCAGGACTTCTTGTGACCTATATCTCTTTGAATTGCTTCATAGGTCTTCTGCCTTTATATCCTGGTAAATTTTTGGCAGAGGTCATCCTGCAATTCAGATGGCAAAACTATTATTTCTGATAGTTTTTGATGTTTCAAATTAACATGACATAGTTTTTCTTGCAAATCACCAGTTTACTTTCTTAAACCCCTCCCCCACAAAAAATGACTAGTGATTTCTGCCAAACAAGATAACAAAAACCTATAGCTAACAAAGCAAAATTCACCAGAAATAAAAGTTTTCTTTTGCACAATACATAGAAATGAGGATGAATAAGCACTTGAACTCTCACAATACAAAGAGAAAGGCAGACTCTGCAGCTGTCGTCAGCGGCTGCTACTAACACCATCACTATGTATTTGTCAAACATTATTAAAATCAACTATAGTCTGGTTCAGCCAAACGTGCGGCTGTGACGTTGCCCTCTAGGGAATAAGCGGGAGTACAGTGTTGCCACGTTTTTAACCCCACGTTGGTTGCCTCTCTCTCTCTCTCTCTCTCTCTCTCTCTCTCTCTCTCTCTCTCTCTCTCTCTCTCTCTCTCTCTCTCTCTCTCTCTCTCTCTCTCTCTCTCTCTCTCTCTCTTAATTCCTCCCTCGCACATTCCTTTCTTCCTCCTTTTCTCTCTCTCTCTCTCTGCAGCTGTGCGACGATTAACTTTTGACACGGCTTCAAGAGTGCTTCTATTCTGCTTCTCCTGTTGATAATACTGGTGGACATTGAAGATAACTTCTTTTGTTTGGCTATGTAGATGCTGGGAGAGTGTTGGTGGAGCAGCCATATCAAACGTGTCTGGTCAAGGACGCCGACTGACTTGAATCATCTGATCTCTCCACCTGTGTGGTTGACGGGCATGTGTGGGTGTTGGCCGGGAGCGTTACCGCCGCGAGGATTTGAATGTATTTTTTTCCTCAATAATAAGTATAGCATTTTTTTAGCAACACTGTAAAATATGTATGCCACATTTCTTTATATGCTTATGAATATCTTATCCATAATAAGTTAATTGTTCTTTCATACGTTATATATAATACTAAGATTAAATGTGTATGCATATTTGCTGATCATATTTGCCATGGTTTTACTTATATTAGAACATTTCTACATTGCGGGCTAGGAGAGACATGGCAATACTGTACAAGGGGATCCCCCTATGCTGAACACCCCCAACCATACGTTTGGCTGAACCAGACTATAATTTACTCTAACCAAACCTGGCCTAAGTACACTAAATCAAACCTAATCCAACATAACCTCACCTGTGGCCTGCTGCCGAAATGCAGTAAACATAAATATATCCCAAACTTCATTACAATCAGTTTGTGAAGTATATACATATGAGGAATAAAAAGGATCAGAATGACAAGATCTTCACTTTGAGACGTAAGAATTGTCTAGTTTGAGGATGACCTAAGCCAAAATAATACTATAAACTTTCATGTGCAGTAGATATACCCTTGCTGGCCATGTTGCATGTTGTGCCCATTGCTCTCAATTTACCTTTGAATGCCCTTGATCTCTATCTCATTCCACTCCTCTCAAGTTTGCTCTCCTTGTTTCTGGGCAGCAGGGGCGCCTCGTGCCAGCCATGGACGTGGACCCACTCTGCATCATACTCGTGAAGAATGGCAGTAGAGGGGACAGACTCCTCTTCAGGTACCCCTACTCGGACGACGTGGCTTTGGAGACCAAGATCAAAAGTAGCTATCTATATGATTATGTGATAAAGTGGGGGGGTGATTTTGTAGTACTTGAGATTATGATCAGAAGACCATAGGTTGATTTTCACTCTTACTAACCTCAACATCTCTTTTTTCTAAACATTTTGAACCCCATTAATAGGTTTTGGAAAATATTAATGTCAGGAACTATTTAAAAAAAATTCACCTGAAGTTCAATCACAACAGCAAACAACATAAACATATATTGTCAGTGTCTAATGGATAAGTTCTGACTCATTTTAACTAACCTCATACCAAGCAACCCTCATTTAATTGTATTTCTCCCCAAATGACTTCCATTGAACTGAGATATCCATAATAAGATTAACATTTATGTTTATGAGCATTGATGATTGGGAGAAGTTTATCTATGGAGATGATACCAGCAAACTATTGCTAGAAGGAAAGAGGTGTATCAGTTCAGGTGTGAGAGGGAGGATTCCAAACTGGTATGTAAGCATCAGAAATATTGCACAGGTGTAGCCAGGGACAGAAAGTCAAGAATCAGCATTACAAATGACAGAAATCTTTTTCACTGTAGTAAGTGATGTGAAAGTAACTTTAGGTGTCCTATTTTTTATTAGTTTCCTTTTAATGTCATTTCATCTCACTCAGTACTGATCAAGCTTTCTTCATTCACACGTGTTTTTCGTGTAACTTGTCAGAGAGAAAACAAGTACAACTGAGATATTTTTCAAATATTAACATTATTCCCCAGTATGTATAAGATACATCAAAGATAGACATTTACTGCATGTGAACCTCTCGCCCTTGCAGACAAACGTCCAACACCATACTCCTTGATTACTGAAGACAACATTCAGAGCCCTCCTGACCCTTACACGTCCAACATATCCAATGGGAAACTCGTTGGTTTTCCTGATAAGGTAGTATTATTGGTCTTAGCTAACTGAAGGCTTGGGCATAAAATCTGTTACAGGAAGATGTTTATGAAATGTGTTATATACTTAGATGATGTGTGAAGATGTTTATGAAATGTTATATACTAGATAATCGTGGAGATGTTTATAAAATGTGTTACATACTTTGATGCTTGCAACCTTCACAGGTTCTGTCAAACCTCTTTGCTGTGAAAAGTGAACTGAGTGACAGCAAGTTTGAGTTAAAGGTGAATGATGTGAGGTTTGTAGGTCATCCACTGCGACTCAACCCTACTTCAGCTCACATCCCAGCACAGGCCAAGAGGAAGCTCTCAACCATCATACTCTTTAATATTGTCTTTGCTCTAAAGGTGTGTGTATGTATGTGTCCTTCCATCTGTTCATGTTTGCGATCATCCATGCATGCTGTGTATTTACCTATTTGTAGTTTACCAGGCCCAAGCTAAGCTCTAATAGTCCCGTCTCCAAATCTACATTTATCCGCTTTTCCTTCATTTGTTGGACACTGTTCGCCTCCACCACCTCTTCCCGCAAGCTGTTCCATGTGTTAACACTTTTATGTGGAAAATTATACTTTTCCAAGTCACTCAAACATGTTCCATTATTAGGTTTCTTCCTATGTCCTCTCAGCCCCTGCGTTCTTGCAGTTAAGAAGAGATCATCTCTATCCATCCCATCAAACTTATTTACCAACTTGTACAACGTGATCAGATCTCCTCTCTCCTTTATTTGTTCCAGCGTCATCAAGCCCATCTCCTGCAATCTGTCTTTATGCGTCATATTCGAGAGTTCTGGGACCATTTTAGTTGCAATTTTCTGTATCCTTTCCAGCTTTCTGATATCTTTCTTTTTGTGAGGCAACCACACAACTGCAGCATATTCAAGCTTTGGTTTTATTATTGTTGTTATTATTTTCTTCATCATTTCTTTGTCCATAAAATGGAATGATACCCTTATATTTTGCATCATTCTATAGGTTTCTTCAAACAGCATGTTTATGTGCTTTTCTGGGGATAGTGTTTCTTGCATCATTACTCCCAAATCTTCTTCTTCATGTACCACCTTTAAGTTTTCTTCTCCCATCCTGTATGTTTTCCTTGGTCTTTTTTTGCTTTTCCCCATTTCCATAACATGGCACTTGTTTGCATTAAATTCCATCTCCCATAACTGGCTCCATCTATATACTCTGTCCAGGTCTTTTTGCAGCTCCTCACAATCTTCCTCTGTCCTCACTTTCTTATTAACTTTGCATCATCTGCAAAAAGGCTCATATAGCTTTTTATACCCTTTGGCATATCTTTTATATATATTATGAACATTATTGGTGCCAGAACTGAGCCTTGGGGAACTCCACTCTATACTCTCTTCCAATTTGATTACTCCTCTCTAATCACTGTCCTCATTTCTCTTCCCGTTAAGTAATCCTTCATCCACTCAATAACCTTTCCACCCATTCCTCCCCACTAATGTAGTTTCCAAATTAACCTTTTGTGCGGAACCTTGTCAAAAGCTTTTTTCAAATCGAGATATACACAATCAGCCCACCCTCCTCTCTCTTGCACCATGTCTACTGCTCTTGAGTAGAAACAGAGTAAGTTAGTGACACATGATTTCCCTTTTCTAAATTCAAACTGTCCTTCATTTATCATGTTTTCCTTTTCTAAATGTTTGACCCATTGTTTTTTTATTATACTTTCACAAATCTTGTACATTACACTTGTCAAAGAAACTGGTCTATAATTTAGTGATTGTTTTATCACCACTTTTATAAATTGGTACAATGTTCGCTCTTTTCCATTCTTAAGGCACTTTTCCTTTATTTTTAGAGCATGTTATTATGTCATAAAGTGGCTCCAATAATTCATTTCTACACTCTTTTAGCACTTGTCCCGAGATTCCATCTGGTCTCATAGCTTTCCTTCCATCTAAGGTTTTCATCAGCTGTTTCACTTCTCCTTTATCAACCTTTACATGACTCCGTTTCCCCTCATTGCAATTTTCGAGATCCCACTCCAAGTCGGTTTCTTATGTAAACACTTTATGAATTTATAAAACATTTTTGGTTCTTCTTTACATTTAAAAAATATTCTTCTTTCAAATTTAGCTTCCTCCTCTTTCACATAATCATTTCTTGCTTTTTTTTATATTTGTCCCTATTGTTCTTATTTGGTCTTTTCTTTAAATTCCTCCATGCCTTATTTCTATTTCTTCTTGCTGTCTCACACCTCCATCCAAACCATGTTTTCTCTCCTTTAGTTTTTACTGTGTAGAATGGCACATACATCTCTATTCCTCTGTTGTAAATATTCATAAAAGTGTCATATTTCTCTTGAATATTATTACTCCTCTTCATATCAGTCCAGTCTACCCCACCGAAGAACGTCTTGAGTCCAATGTAATCTGACTTAGCATAGTTTTTCCTTTTTTCCTTATAAGGCTCTTCTCGATTATCACATCCTTCCAAAGTTTTAATCTCCAATAGTTCATGGTTGCTCTTTCCTAAGGGGGATTCATAACTGACTCCTTCATCCAACTCCACATTTTTTGTGAAAATTAGGTCAACTCTTGATGGTTTGTCAACCCCTTTCAATCTTGTTTCTCCTTGCACCCACTTGTCATCAGGTTATTTGTTACCAGCTTCAATTGTTTACTTCCCCAAGTATTTTCACCACCCTCTGTTACAAAATCTTCCCATTTCACAGTCTCCTGTTAATATTACCTTTTTGTTATTTTTATTTCATCAGTCAGTGCCCGTATGGTATTTTCCAGCATAGCATTATATCTTACTTCATTCCAACTTTTAGTTTTAGGGGGGACATAGGCTTTTATTATGTTATTCTTCTCTCCACCTTTTACCAGTACCTGCACAGCCATCACCTCTGCACTGTCATTTCCATATCTCACTTCAGTCACTTTCAAGTGTGTATGTGTTTGGTTGTACATGTCCATTTATATTTCCCATTCTGTTCGTAAAGACGTTTTAAGCTAAGTTCCTATTCCATCTGTGTGTCAGTGACTCGGCTCTCATCTAACTTCAAACTTATAGGTGTTTTTGCCTTATCTCTGTCTGTGGGGCATTCCAGCTATCAGTTCAGGCTTCTTGCAGATTATTTTTCCTCCTAACTAACCAACAAGTGTACCCAGTCAGCAGTTCTCCTCCATATTTCAACATCTCCTTTTGTATTGCAGGCAACCATAAACCATGATGTGGTGAGTTGTTACCATGATCTCAGCAAGCGGTTGGGCATTGCTTTGCGCCACGAGGAGTATCGCTGTCAATTCCTGTCTACTGAAGCCAAGATAATGCTTGCAGCTCATGATGAGGTGGTACTTCTATATTATTTCATGCTAAATGTGCCTGTATTTCTGTATATACACACGTTTACCTGTACATATATACAATCAAAGTATGTGAAGTGTTATGAGGGTTTTACATGCAAGGAGTGGCAATGGTCCTGACATGTTAGTCATTCATTATATCATGAAGTGTGCCTTCCCATGATTTGTTGTATTCTCTCTCCCTCAGGCCACTCAGCTTCCCGAGGATGGTCAGGTGTCACCATTTCAACTTATTCTGGTCAGAAGCCTTTTGGCACAGCACTTCAAACAAGCCTATGATGAGTAAGAACTTTGTGCTTTACTATTTTAGGATTTTTTTATTTATTTATTTTTTTTTTATTTATTTTTTATTTTTTTTATTTTAGCTTGTAATCCCTGAACACTTCGTATTGTGATACTTATTGGATAACCTCCTCAAACACTGAGTTCTGAGACCATGACTGAAATGTATGCTTTTCTCTTCATCAGGTTAAGTGGGTCAGGTATTGTTCAACTTCGACTAAACAACTGGATTGAAGTTAGCTTCTGTTTGCCACAGAAAGTTCACCGCAGCTTGGCGACAGGACTACCAGTTGATGTAAGCAATGGTTACTTTAAACACAGACTCTGCATAAGCAGCTTACACAGAGTCAATAAATAAGAAAATCTCGGGCATAATTATTGCTTAACAGAAGTTTCCTCAACATTGTTAAATTAAAAATTATATTTTTAAGAGGAACACTATACTTTTTTTTTTTTTTTTTTTTTTTTTTTTTTGTAAAACTTATTTTTAAGAAGTGATATGAAGAGTAATATATCAATGTCTGTAGCAGAGCCTCTAAAACTCTATTACATTACAGTGTGAAGGTTTGCTGAAGGGACTGAAATCCCTGAAGCCCTACCACACCTTCCTGTTGCTGGTGGAGCGTGCTGAGCTGCTTCGTTCCCTTTCCCCCGATGCCTCACCAGCCTTGTGGCGGTTGCTGCATGTGGAGGAGTCACACCTCACACCGTTCTTTACGCTTGCTGCTGATGCTGACCTGACCCTCACTCAAGTCTTCATGGTGAGTGTGTGGCAAGGGATGATTAAATCCTAATTCAGTGGCTGTGTATGACTGGAATTGAGTAATCATAAATACATTAGAGGAGGCTTTCAAATGAATAATAATATATTTCACTAGTGTTTAGGATAGAACAAAGTTGAGATATATAATGTCATAAATCATTTAAAATCGTGTGAATTTTGGTGGTAACATCAGTGTATTAAAAGAGGAAGGAAACTTCAGTTTGCAAGACTAGAAATGATAGATGATCTTGAGTATATTTTACCCACAGTTTTATAGACCCCAGCTTTGCATTGGGGGTGTCACAAAAATTAAAAATAATATTGAACATGATGCATAGTATCAGAATTTACATTGAATCACTGTTTATGTTTACTAGTTGGTGGGTCACCTGGTATACTGGGGCAAGGCAACCATCATCTACCCCGTGTGCAGCACCAACCTCTATGTTCTCTCCCCACATGCACCCACCGTCATGTGAGTATTCTCTTTAGTCATTATCATCATCTTCATCCATTACTAGTCCACTGCAGGACAGGCCTATCTCAACATTCTCCACCTCTTTCATGTAATACTGTACTCCATCCTGCTGTGGCAAAGGTTCTAATTTCATCTCTCCACTTCATCCTCTGTCTGCCCTGGTTTCTCCTACAATATTGTCACTCTCTTACTTTGGTTGTCCATCTCTTATCACATCGACACATCTTATTTTTAATAGACATTCAAATATTTTAAATTTTTCTGTGTCCTATAATCCATGATGCTTTCTGTCCCTTCATTATACCAAGCAGTTTTCTCTCCATTCTTCTTTGTGCATTTCTTAGCCTTCTCTAAATATTTTGCAAGGCACCATTTTTCTGTGCCGTATGTTAGGACTATCAGGATAGATTGGCTGTAGCCTACACCTTTCTCTTCAGGAAGAGTGACATGACATTGCTGGGTTTACCAAAAGCACTTGTAATGTGTGCAAGGTCCGTGTGTTCCTCTATTCTCAAGTGTTTTATTCCTGATCATTATCTGTTGCTCTGCCAGCTGATTATTGAGAATTACCTATGTTTTTTTTATTCTTTATTCATTTGTAAAACCACATTCAGGCTCTGTGTGAAGTACCTTGATCACTTTTTGTAAGGTTTCCACAGACTCATTTAGTAAGACTGTGAGATCTGTAAATCCAAGGTTGTTAAGGTATTCACCATCTCTCTTGATTCCAATGTTATCCCACTCTATTTTTAAGTGTGAAGTCACCTGAAATTCCATTTTAGAAAGGGTGCCATTTACATTATAACACAATATTAACACCATTTTTAGAGGAATATTTCAAAAGTTAATGGTTAAGGGTTAATAATATCTTATTCAAATTATGTGAAATGTAGTCTGTCTCTAGTCATAAACCTATCCTGTTAGGAGTGCAGGAGAGGGTTATGATAATTATGTTTGTCTCAAAACAGTTGCTGCAGCACTGATATTCTGTTATAAATGATCGTGATTGCTATTTAGTTCTTCATCTTATCATCATTGTACAGGCACACCTTTAATTAAGAAAGAGGCTGATAGAGCATGCACTCACTCCTGTTTTATTCCAGGTGACGAAAGAAGAAAAAAAATCTAGATGTTAAACAGGAACAGTTCTCAACCATTAACGTCTACCTTTCAGAGATAATCAGTTGGCCGAGGCCTTTCGAGACCAGTTTCCAGGATCCTCACTTCATATCATGTTAGCAGATTTTTCCCTGCCAACATCACTAAGTGACAAATGCCATCCTATTAACTCACCCCTCCAGCAGGTAGCTTTTTAAGATTATCTTTTTATTCGTATTAAAGCTATTGAATGATATTGTACATATTTCAAGAAAATGTGTTTGCATTTACTTAGTTGTGAATGCAGGAGATGAGCTTCACTTTTTCAGTTCTGAGTGTGTCTCAGTCATCAAACTTTGCTTTAAATTCCTTAAATGAAAAAGTTTGTCCTGCAGTAAAATAATACAGGCTAATGATGGGAATGATATATATAATTTTTGTCTTTAATTTTCAGCAAGAGCAGGTGCAGCAGGTCCTATGGCTGTTGAAACATGGTCTGCTGCAGCAGCTACACACATATGTCTATTTATCACCCCCCATTTCCCTGGACACCGACAACCTGAGGGTGGGGAGCCGTGACATTGGGGGGACGGGGACCCTGGGAAGCCACGGCACCAGCTCACCAGCCAGCACCAGCATCCCTACCCCCACAGTGCAGGAGCCTCCTCCCCTCCCTCAGGAGCCCTCCTCCCTTTCCTCCCAGCAGCAGCCAGTGTACCATTCAGACATGACCCCAGATGCCCTCCATCGAGCAGTGGTGCAGCTGAGTCAGCCTGCCTCAGAGAGTGATCTCGGCTCTGGTGAGTGGTGCTTAACCTAACAGTAGGAAGGAGTATGTGAATTGTATGGCCTTTTGAATTAATGAGGTTACTTTATTAATTGAAGTTCATTCATCTCAGTGAGTTAAAATCTTATTTCTTTTGGATTATTACAAGTTTTCATGGGAATTATTATTAGATGGCAGAGCAGTTAGACTATTGCTAAAAAAATTATTTTTAGTTATTGCAGTGAACATCTGATTTGTGCAATATCAGGCTTGGTGTCCAACTGTTATTATAAATGTAGGTACAATTTACAGATAATTATTGAGGGAATGTCAAAATTATTTACGGAATCTTTTACTAGTCTTTCATATAGAAATACTGCAAATTTATATTGAATATTGGGTCATCATATGGACAATGTTATCCTAGTGTGCAGTGATGAGAGGAGTCCCAGCCCCGGCATGACGCTGGGCAACACTCCTGAGCCCTCTGTCCAACACCAGCTGGATGCAGTCCTGTCATCTGCGGAGAAGGAGATGGTTATGAAAGTAGAGGCAGCACGCAACCCAGAGGACCTTAAGCTGTTTGCTAAGTTAGTAGTGCTTTCCTGTATCAATCGGTAGTTGATGTGTTATTGTGACTTCTTCTCTGTGGGTGAGTGGGTGGGTTGGTTTATGTAATTGTATTTTCCTAGTTGTAGTATACAGGAGTTGAATTACTCTCTTGATGATCTGTCTCCACACCTTTTTTTATTAAACTTAGACTTAAAGTTGTGTATGTTCCTTGCCCTCAGCACCTCCACTTCCAACTCGTTCCAAGCATCAATATTTCTGTACGGGAAATTAATCTTGATGTTTCCACACCTAGTGTTCCTAAACTTGTACTCATGACCTCTTGTTCTTCCATTGCCTCTGATTAGATCTTCCATCCATATTTTCAAATCCCTCAACTTATTTAAACATGTAATGAAATCTCCTCTCTCTCTCGTTTGACTTAAAACTTAGATGAAAGTTTGTCTTTTCTTAAGTGTTTTCATTCTTTATTGTATTGGCTAGTTCCTTCATGGAATGTACATCTCCGTAATATGTACATACATGTTAAATAAGCATTCCATTGGTTTGATTGTCTTAATTATGTTTCCTAATAGACTGTGTCAGTACTTTCGGGGCCGCCACCACTTGGAGGAAATGATGTACCGAGTCAACCTAAGGCGCTCCCAGTTGCTGCACCTCATCGAGAAATTCCGGCCAGTCTTAATCACATGCCAGCACCCAGATGACTCCATCACCCTGTCCTCACATATCAAGTGATGCCACATGTCTTGAGTATATACCCACAATTTCAGTCGTGCAATTTTTACTGGTTGTAATACCATTTAAGTTTAACTTTATAGTTTAATTCTCCTCATCATGAATTTGATATTACTAGGCAGATTTTTGTAGGAATAAATCAGTCAGTGTCAGTGAAACATGACACCAATGAATATTATAGTATAAAGGCTTGTGTAAGCATGACTCGCCTTACTTTTTCTTCCATTATATTCTGCCTTCGCACATCTTTTGTACATGAATAAAAATATAAAAAAACATTGCAGGTTCGACACAGCAATATTAAGCATGAACTAGGCAGTTACAGGAAGAAATATATAGCAGCTACTGTATGAGGAATAGTCAGGGAAAGAGTAGTTGGTTGTAAATATTTACACTACTAGTTACTAACAACCTGTGATCAATTCCTGTTGTAAATATTTATGCTAAACTTAGTAACTGAACAGACTATGACTAACAGCATTATCAGTCTGTTTCTCATGATGATCACATCACCCAGTTTCATTGAACCAGAAAATCCTCCTTCCATAACAACCGTTGGTAATTATCGTTCCAGATTGTAGGTACTATTGCTAGGTATCTCTTGAGACACCCAAAACAGAGTCTAGAGAGGAATATCATCAGCATATGTAAATTTTCTTTGATTATGTAGTAAAAATGCTACATATTTTGCATACGTATTTAGTTAAAAAAATAGGCCATCCAAGATGTGAGGGAAGCAGAATCTAGCGTCTTCTGGTCATATGTAATTAATTTTACCACATGTCATTGTTTTAGAAACATCTTATATTTGTTTCCTACAGTTTTACATTTTTATTGATTTTTCATAAGCATTTTACCATGAAGAAAATACTAATTTCTTACTTGTATCTATAGACACTGCACCTAAGAGAAAAATGCATAATGTCTTGCATTCTCAGTCCTCATGGTTATCATTCTAGACTGAATCCCTTGTGAGATGTGATGCCTCTGTATATATACTGATATATCTATGCCATATATTTATAGCTTCTATTTGTAAATTTGTATATTTATTATACAATAAAAATTTTGTGACTTCATTGTCATAAAATTGAATTAAACTCATTGTTTAAAAGGCAACCAAAGGGTTATGTCATTGATTTTAATTACTGAGAGATTATCTGAGAGGACATTGATATGAACAATGACTATGTGGGTTGACTGGAGGAAGGGGAATGAAAATTAACCAATGGACGGTGTTTGTTTGAAGGAAGTACAAATTGTCTGTAAGCTATGATTCTGCAAAGACACATTACCAAAGGCATCAATTTACTTCTTCAAGTTACTATTCACTGTCCATGTCTCACAGCCTAGAGTAAGCCAGGAAGCGCAAGTTATTTAAAGATTCCTTCTGCACAGGTTTCGACAACTCCATTTACTCGTGTTGAGCGAGTCCATAACACTGTGAGCCAAGCCAATCTGCTGTAAAGCATCTTGACGTGACCCACCTTATTTTTTCACTACATTCTAAAGATATGATGAATTTTCCAAGATATCAATGTCCTCTCCAAATGCATGAACAGACTTCTGTTTCATCCAGTAAGCCTCCAAACACCTGTACCTTAGTCTTGAGTCAGGAGACCTGAAATTCCCAAAGCTTCACTTCCTTGTGTGGTCTTTCGAAAGCCATCACCAGAACCTTCAGTGACATGGCAAGGATTATTACATTATCAACAAAAACAAGGTTAGTGACCCTGGTATTGCCAATAGATGCTCCTCTCCAAATCTTTTCATTTCAATCTTGCCTTTCTTTACCTTTAACGGGGAATACACCCACACCCATGCATACTCTATACTTCACAATGCCCATTTAACCTGTCATCCATACTACCTCAAACCATACCATCCATGTCCATCCACTTTTGCCCATACTTTTTGGGATACCAGTATCATGCACCCTTCCTTCCCTCTCCTCTCTCTACTCTTGCCCAAACTATTCTTCTCCACAACATCTCTTCCACACTTTCCTACATGCTTCCTTTTAGGCGCGTCTCACCACTTAACATGATTTCGTAAGTACTGGATTCCCTAGAGAAGGATTACAAGCATCATGTAATTGAAATGTGTTCTTTCTTTACATTCTTAAGGCGCATCGTATACCATGTCCAGTATGTACTGGCTCAGCTGTGTTTATTGTTTGCATTTTTCCATCATACTTTTCACAGTTGCAAATAAAACAATTCATTCAAATGCAAATTAATTTAAGACAAAAATTATAACACATCCCCTCTGTGATATAGTTGACAACACATTTAACAATTAATATTTGAACCATGGTTTTAGTCTGGGCCTGGGCAGGCAGTCCATCCCATGCATGATGGTTTATTAATGGGCACTTCATACCTGAGTAAGGTAAGAGTAATTGTGATGATGTGGTTTCGTATAACCTTGAATGAGAGTCACTTGAGACGTGACAAGGACGACAGGACAGTCCCTGCACCCAAACTAGGGGAGAGCAGGGTTGGTTGAATCAGTCAATGCTGTGCAGATTTTAAAAGCAAACCAATTTTATAATAGGCCTAGCATCAACTTTGCATCTTCTAACGGTTTCAGGGGCCGTGTTCCCCTGTTTTTCGCAAATAAAACTTTAACAAAGCGTCGGATAAGGATGTTATTTTGGCAGTGGATGTTTGAGACCCCGACCAAATGGGCAAAAATATGATTTGGTGTCACATGTCGATAATGAAGCACTTATAAGAGTAAATTTAGGGTAAACTTCGCTGAAAGTTAAAGGCACTGTGAGCGAGGCTAGCCCGCCCCGCTCATCTTCTCGTGACGTCGATGTGACGTTTAGCTCTGACGTATGAGTAATCATCCATCCAACCAGCAATTATGTCTTACTGCTTCACACACACACACACACACACACACACACACAGGGGTGGATCCAGAAAATCAATTTTGGGGGAGGCCCCAATGGAAAAATTTCATAAGTTAGCGACAGCCTCAAAAGAGTAAAGACCAATGGATAGTGATGGCGGTTCTTTGCTTAAAATCCGCAGCTCCCGAGCAATCAACGTATATGTGACAAATGATTTTTTTCTTGTATATATATATATATATATATATATATATATATATATATATATATATATATATATATATATATATATATTTATATATATATATATAGATAAATATATATATATATATATATATATATATATATATATATATATATATATATATATATATATATATATATATATATATATATATATATATATATATATATATATATATATATATATATATATATATATATATATATATATATATATATGAAGTGCAATCAATATTTAAGCTGGCAAGCAATAACAAGAAACAATTCAAATTGTACATCCGACCAGTGAAAAGGCAGATTTGAACAGGTAGAAATCATCACCATACGAACATTCGAAGAAAACTTAACGTTTATTTCGATATGTAAGCAGCAAGGGTGATCATAATACAGGTCATATATAAATTACAAACCTAACCTTTACAAAAAAGAGTTAATATGTAAAATTAGACACAGCTGAAGATAAAAAGGAATTCTTATAGGGCTTCTTTTACATGGGATTGAGGTAACACATTTAAAAAAGATTGGCTGACCTAAAGAAATATATTTACAAATTCCCAAGTATTCAACAAGTGCCTCACTAACCAAAGAGTAGTAGGCGGTTTTTTTCGCCAAATTTGCCTATCACTCTCGACTGAAATGGGGATATCATAGTGGACACAGAGGAGGGCAAGTCCGTTCAGGCGCTCTTGGCCGACGGTACTCCTCAGATAGGTTTTCAGCCTTTTCAATGCTAAGAAAGACCTCTCGGCTTCCGCGTTGGAGACTGGAAGCGTCAACAAAGTTTTCAAGAGAATGGCAAAATTGGGGAACATGCTGGTGCTGGCGTGTGCCTGGGCTTCTTTGGTAGTTTGGAATACCGGAACAGAGTATATAGATTGTTAAATGAGTGCGGGGCCCATAAGAGCGCGGGGCCCTGGGCACGTGCCCGTTGTGCCCTGGTCCTGCAGAAGAGTGAAAAATTACATCAGACACCGAAAAAAAAAAAATCTTGCCTGCGCATCCCGTCCACCTCCACATAATAAAGCCCAAGGAACCTATAGAGAAGGAGGGTTTTTTTAAGTTTGGAGGACGGCGTTCAGAGCTATTTAGCGGCGGCCGGCTTCGCTCCCCAGCTCTCTAGCTTTCTAGGGGTATCTTAAATATATTTTATGTTTTCTCAATTCATGGGTATTTCAAATATTTTAGTTATCCTAATATTTTTTTTGAGGGGGTCCGGGCCATCTGTCTCCCCACCCCCGTATCCGCGCCTGCATATGCCTACAGCCGTATTAGAGTTGCAGCACACTATAAGTGAGTCAGTTCTGTACCCACTATCCGCATACACTCGAGGTTTTCTGGGGGGGGGAGGGGGGAGATTTTTGGGGGGGCCCGGGCCCCCTGGGCCCATCCCTTGTATCCGCCCCTGCACGCACACACACACACACACACACCGTAGCAATGTTTAATCTACTGTAAATATTGATGTTCCTTATATGGACTATCAATTGGGGAGAAACAGTTTTACTCGAAGGAAATTACTTATCCTTTACATGGAAAATGTGACTATTGGTAGTACATGCTGCATGTATGTAAGCGAGCAGTAGTTTCTGGTTTCATCCCTTGTTGGTTCACCAACCTCCCCCATACCCAACCTTTCCTTCCTCACACAATCATCCCCACCCAACTACCCAAGAACACCTTTGTCGTTGGCGGGGCTAGCCTCGCTCACAGTGACTTTAACTTTTTGCCAAGTTTACCTTAAATTTACTCTTATAAGTGCTTCATTATCCACATGTGACACCAAATCATAGTTTTGCCCATTAGGTCGGGGTCTCAAACATCCACTGCCAAAATAACATTCTTGTCCGACGCTTTGTTAAAGTTTTATTTGCGAAAAACAGGGGAACACGGCCCCTGAAACCTTTAGTAGAAGCTTGCAAAAATCACCTGAAACAAGGATCTCGCTGTAGGGTAAAGCGGTAATGATTCGGACCGTCCGGGCATCGCATTTTTTTGTAAAATGACAGGTACCGGGTGCCGCATTATCTTGGCCAATGTTCAAAACTTTGTTGACGGGACAACCATTCCCCCAGAGATGTAGCTACTCTTCGATGCAGGTCAGATTTCATGTATTGTGCTCCTCCTATATAATATTTTTAGTATCATATAATATCACTTGCAGAATATTTCAAGTAGTTGATTGTGCGTTATTATGTGTAACAGTGATAGTTGACGAAGATAATCCCATAAAACATAATGTGCTGAAACTTGAGTGTACCCAGCCGCATTATATAGATTTGTGATGATTCTGTCAAACGATTTAACATGATTTTTGTTGCTTTATATAAGTTTATACACCGTCCTACCTTCACGGCCGAACGAACCATCGCCACAGGTACGGGTGGCTCGGACCAGGTTTCGGTTGGAGTTGCCAAGTTTTCCATACAATAATTTCCTTTATGAAATATAGCGGGCAGTGCTTGCTTATCTGCTATATTTTCATACGAAGTTATCTGAATCACTTAAATAATGAAGCACTTTACCTCACAGCCCTTTCAAAGAAGCAAATAAAAGGTATTGCATTTCCGTCTCCACTCCGCGGGACCGGATGCTTTGCTGTCCCCTACCAAAATAATTATTCAGCTTAGAATGTCCTCTCGTGGGGGCCCTCGGTAGCTGCAATGAGAAGAACCCCAAAAACGATTCAACCAACCCATTTCTCCCCTCGTGACCCTCCCCGCCATGATGCTCACTCGCCGGCAACATTCAATTGGCGGCGGCGCTCGCCTCATGCGGGTTAAACACTGGTCAAAGACCTTCAGGCTTCTCCATGGCCACACTAACCCTAACTCATAGACGCTTCGGCTGAATTTAATTGCTCCTTTATACATTTAACCCCCACAATCTTCTCGACCACCACCACCACCACCATCGATTCCTCCTCAACCCTCACAACCTACTCCTCGACATCCACAACCTCTCCAATTTTATCAAGATCCTCAAAAAATCCTACGCCCCAGTAACAAAATTGCGGCAAGGTTTGCAGGAAAAGTCGACTATGGGGTCGCTTCCAAGTATTCACCTCCATGGATTTGTGTACCTGCGTGCAAGGTTTTACGACATATCGCAAAATCGGGACGCACAAGACGTCGGAAACATGTGACGTTCGTGGGAAGCATCGAAACACCTTACGCGTTACCGGAGAGTGAATACGAGCATTCTAGACATGAATTTGCTGGACGTGGGCTTTAGTAACGGTGTGTCATGACATGAATACGTCACCCAGCCATTAGCAGCTAGGACACTTCACGTAATGACTTCAATATAGTTTATGAAGCAATATCAGTAGCTGAGTGTTATGGCATGAGGCGATGACTCCACCAATAGTTTCGCGGCGTCGGGGTACTCAGTAATTCTCAAGGAGTCTGGGAGCTGCTGAACAGACCGCTTGCTGTATTCGTACTACTCCCTCACTACCTGTTTCGTCTCTTATGAGAATAATAAAAAAAAGAACGCAAGTAACCGGCTTGACTTTGTTAACTTGCCACGAATTGTATGAAGAACGTCAAGCGGAACTATTACTCGTACATACTTTCCGAGAGTGGTAATAGGAGCAGGAACCTTAAAAGCTGTGCGCCGGATGTTTGTCAAAGCAGCAGCAGTAGCAGTAATGGAAGGGGCAAGGCCGTGAGCAGTGGCGTTCCTGAGGGGGGGGGCGAGGGGGGGCTGTTTGAAATCGCCCCCCGGGCCCCAAAGTGAGGGGGGCCCCAAAATGCGAAATTTAACCATTGCTGCTATGGCAGGAGGACAAGCTAAATTCAGTGGCCCCAAAATGGTCAAGGGCCCCATTTATATTTGGACCCGAAAGACAAATTTGGGTCTCACTAAAGGGCCCCAATTTTCAATTTTGTAAACAAAAATGTAACAAAAATGTTATGTCAAAGAAATAGGGCTCTTCAGGGGCCCCCTTCCAATCATGGAGATTATTATAGACCTAGGAGGGTGGGTAACGTTGATTCTACAATTGATTCTACAATTGCTCATATTCTAAAAATTTTCCCGGGGTGGGGGGGTGGGGGCTAACAGCACCCCACTAAACCCCGCAGCTGCTTTGGCTCATTGTGCTCGCCTCTCACCCCATAAGAGGGGCCCCAAATGGGAATGAGCCCCCCGGGCCCCAAAATGTCTAGGAACGCCCCTGGCCGTGAGAACCCCGGCCATCTGTCTGTCTGGTGACTCAGAGGCCGCTAAGTGGCGCCTTTATATTACATTTGTGGTAAGGGCCTCGACTATTTTTAAGTCATCACGACCGAGTGGAGCGTCTGCCTCGCCCGACGTGCCTAATATTATCAAGCTTTTTTTTCTTTTCGCTAACATTTTTTCGGGAGTTAAAAATGGAAGTATGAATTATTCTAAATTGACAACTGTAATAATATTTGTGTCCTTTATTCAATATAGTCTAAGATTAATTATCCTATATGATACTCCTACTTATGTATCCTGTTATTATTATTATTATTATTATTATTATTATTATTATTATTATTATTATTATTATATTATTATTATTATTATTATTATTATTATTATTATTATTATTATTATTATTATTATTATTTTTATTATTATTATTATTATTATTATTGTAGTAGTAGTAGTAGTAATAGTAGTAGTAGTAGTAGTAGTAGTAGTAGTAGTAGTAGTAGTAGTAGTAGTAGTATCAGTAGTCAGGCTTCTGTATACCATGGCACAAGATAGACAAGTGTGGCACGAACTGACAGGAGACAAATAACGCCACGTATTTGTGTATCGACTCTCTTGACAGATAAAAAATGTCTCCATCGATTAGTGGGCTGTTCTTTATGCTGGAGCCTGTTGGTATTCTCGTCAGTCCATAACGCCATCATTTCTCAGTCATGTTTGCCAAGCGCACATTCACCGTTGGGCATTTGCGTGGATGATAGTTAATCTTGTTGCTGTTCGACCTTAGTGAGCAGGCAAAAAAAAATGTAATAAAAGAAATTAAAATGGTGACAGGAATGTGATACTAATAAGAAGAAAAATGAGTCGAAGAAGAGAAAATGATGGAAGACAATGAAAATATAAACAAACAAGCAAGTCATGTGACAATAGGAGAATATAAGCTATCTCCATCTGTTTCTTGCATCAGCCTTGTATTCTTAGAACGTGACGTCACTTCGGGAGGTCACACTTTTCCTGCTGTACAAGATCTGGCGCTGACCTGATGGAATACATGTAGACAACACGTTCTCCTACATTTCCGTTCTCTTGCCCGACATTCTAGGAAGGCCGTTTAATCCCTCACGTTGATCGGCTTGAGAAATGACGTGTACATTACATGGAGTTTACTGTGTACCTTTAATTAGCTTTATATGTTTCCTATACATTCTGGTTTAGCTAGCACTCGTGGATTTCTTTGATGGCAGATTATTCATTTAAGTGATATAATTAGTTTCTTCTTAGAAGTTTTTTTTTTTTCGTATTCCTTGACACATAAACCACCTTTTTTTCAGTTCTTTAATAGCTATAAAGGGAAAGATGAGGTAAGAGTGACTTTAATTTTTGCCTCCGGGGTGTATAGTATAGTGCTCAAGGGCCAGTGCGACGGAAATGAGCACCGAGGCCACGCGTATGCCCTAAAATCTACCTTTACCCTAACAGTTCAGGTTATTTTCGAACTACCATACTTTCCTTCAAAACACCAAGCACAGTGGCTGACATGCTGGTAAGAGAACGCAAAAAATGGCCGATAAATGGTTGCGGGAACTAGACATGTGACAATACTCATTTAGTTTTGAACTCTTAATTTCATTGTAGCTTGGACTCGTGACGCTAAACTTCCTTACCACTTTAGATGCGGCGGGTACAGCCAAGGATAGAGAAAGAGTATTCCTCCTTTCTCCTTGGGTAGTGACTGGTAGAGGCATACAGACTTCAGGGCACGTCCATCCTCCCCGCAAGGCCGCTCGACCCCATGACTGCCCAGATACGAGTACAGGGATGCTTGAGATTCAGTACACTCACAACCGTTCCTATTTAGGCTAAAGTTCTTGTCGAAGCAAGAAGCTGACTTAGCGGCTAGAGAGCCTACCTGTGGCCTTAGGTGGGCGCGCACGTACAAGCTGTTAGGATGCTGAATGATGATGATGATGATGATGATGATGATGATGATATATATATATATATATATATATATATATATATAGTTATTTATATATATATATATATATATATATATATATATATATATATATCCTTTTTTGTCTGTTGCTCATACAATCTTTCTCATCCTTACCTTCCGATGACAAGGAAGATGAATTGTTACTGTCGCACAATAATAATTATCGCCACCACACTAGTTGTTACATATATATATATATATATATATATATATATATATATATATATATATATATATATATATATATATATATATATATATATATATATATATATATATATATATATATATATATATATATATATATATATATATATATATATATATATATATATATATATATATATATATATATATATATATATATATATATATATATATATATATATATATATATATATATATATATATATATTGTAAATTTGATAATTCTGTGAGGGTACTGGGCCCCCTTCAGATATTTTGAACCCCACCCCATGCTCGGGTTCTCGTATTTTGTATACCCTCAGTTATGCCTTTTGATCTGTTTCACTTGGTGCACTGATGAAGGAAATAAACTATTCCTTTATATTGACATGTACTACGAAAGTAATTACGATATAGTTTTGACCCAGGCCGAGCTACCGAACAATCCCTTTAAAATTCCATATTCCGGCGGCAAGTGTTGAAAGGGGTCGACTTATAATTTTGTTTGCTACCTCGCCTGATATTGCTTTAATAATCGATTACTGACTAACAGCCTTGTGGTTACAGGAAGTCAAGCACACTATCACCAACTTATAATTTAAAGGTATGTTGCAGTCACACCTACCACTGACATGAATCAAACGTCATCATTTATTGCATGGAATTCTCTTGGTCTTGGTTCCGGAGGCAGCCACTAAGTTACTTGAGCATACTTTTTGTTTCTTTTAGCATACTTTTTTACGATTATATATATGAAATAAGGTCTGTTATCCAAAAAACCGAAATTCGCCGAGTTTCACTAATCTTTATCCGTTCTGACAGTTTCTTACGATGGTAATAAATTCCTTACGCAAACCAGCACAGCCTTCACGCTACAAAGGACATGCGAGAAGATTTATAGTGTCAGAACTTTTTTTCTAAGGTCATGTTCTAAAGGAAGCGACATGGTAACCCCGCGCCGTGTGGAATACGTGTGGCAACAGCAGCGAGGCGCCGCGGCCGCGCGGCAGCCTTCATCAGTCGTGAGGAAACCACGCCGCTGAGAACGTTCGTTGCCCGCCGCACCTCAACTCCACTACAATGGCCAAGATCGTTGGAAAGTACAAGATGGAATCATCGGAAAACTTCGATGAGTTCATGAAGGCTTTGGGTGAGTATCAGTTTTGTGCTGCCGTACCGTACTTTCAGAGGAATCTTTGCTTGAATACCGGCGCGGCGGCCGCGGCGTGTTGAATCGATAGTCCGGCGGCCGCGGGTCGGGGCTCGGCAGCTGCACCGCGTCACAAAAGGTGACCCGCAGATGTGACTGTTAGGGGCTGCACGTGGCGGCCCACCTCTTGTAGGCGAGAGGTTCCGCTGGTTAACGGGCGGGACAGCACCATGGATGTGGGAATATAGACACCCATAAGTATTGGCCAGTCGTAATGGTTGTCCATTGTACACGTGGAGCTGATTGAAGTGTCCATAACGTTGAAATTGGTTAGATCATTGAGGGGCGGGAACAGTTTATCTCTGTGGGTCTTATTGTTAGTGCTAGTCGAGGAATCTGCTGGGAACTGATGCTTGGAAGCCCTCCATTATTACCATGGGTCTGGTTCACGTTCCTACTCATCCATGTCTTGCAACTAAACAAAACTCAATAATAATAAAAAGTAATGAGTAAGATTTATTGGTTTCTCATTTTCTTCATTGGCATCAAGGCTTCACGAACTGCAGTAGGTTTGGTGGAAGTGCTCTTTTTGGGGGGAATTGATATGACACTGGAGTCGGGTAGCTAAGGATATGTGTGAGGGCCATTACCAATCAATACACATAAGCCTGCCTGCCTATCCAAGCCCACCCCACGAAAGCTGACAGTCGGAACCAAGAGTTAAAAAAAACTATTCGTAATTTATCAGCTACGAATAAGCGCACGGAAACGACGGTAAAAGTAATGTTTTTGACATGCGGTAGGATTGGTTGGGGAGTCGGGAGGCGGTAGTGTCGGGGTCTGAGGTGGTGGTGGGGGCGGGAGGTGAGCGTGGCGTGAGTGAGGCGAGCTTGGCCATTGGTGGACTGCAGTGGGGTGTGTTGGAGGAGGAGGGAGGGGGGCCCTTCTGCACCATTCAGGAGCACTCTTCCTGTTCCCCCCAACCTCTAGTTCCATATGGAGGAGGAGGAGGAGGGATGGGGGAAGGGTTTTGCACGCTATCATAGTGTATGCTGTAGGAGGATGTATTGGTTTATAAACGATTTTTGCGATGGGTTATTATTGTACTTATTACCTGTGTTGGCTTCGAACCCCCAGACAGGATTGTCCCACCAGGGGTTCGAATCCGACAAGGGTAACATTTTTTTAGCGATTTATTATTATTATTATTATTATTATTATTATTATTATTATTATTATTATTATTATTATTATTATTATTATTTTATTACTGCTACCATTGCTATTAACCACTACCTGTTATTACTAACTTCTACTATTACTACTACTTTTACTCCTAACTTCTACTATTACGACTACTTGTACAACTAACTACTACTATTACCAATACTACTATTACTACTACTACTACTACTACTATAATACTTCTAGTACTACAACTACTACTTCTAGTACTACAACTACTACTACTAGTACTACAACTACTGCTACTAGTGCTACAACTACTACTACTAGCACTACAACTACTACTACTAGTACTACAGCTACTACTACTAGTACTACAACTACAATTTTTTTGCTACTTACCAGTACTGAATCAACCACTACTTAATAATGAGTTTATGGTAATCCTCACTATGTAGGGAAGAAATAATTTGCTTGTTTCCTTTTTTTCTCTAACTGGGACAAGTCCAGAATTGTTGCATATTGCAACAAATTACGCAAAGAAAATAAGCGGTACGAAAAAGTAATGATTAGCACGGCCAATTTTCGGTATTATTCTAGTGTTTGCCCATACTCACCCCACGCAACCAAAATTGGCTACAGGGCCATTGAGACTGCG
The DNA here is from genome assembly GCF_024679095.1 of Eriocheir sinensis. NCBI lineage: Eukaryota > Metazoa > Arthropoda > Malacostraca > Decapoda > Varunidae > Eriocheir > Eriocheir sinensis. The sequence continues at coordinate 13,808,645 of NC_066525.1, forward strand.
GGGAATGCGGTGGTATACATCAAATGAGTCGCAAAGGCATAGTTTTTGAGTTATGGGGGGCTGAAAAATACCCTAGATGTTGGGAAATTCCTTACAATTACTTAGATGTAGGGAAATTTCGTACATTCCGGGATTTGTTTTTTTACAACGTATGGGAAACCACACAATTTCACTCACACTCCATACCAAAACAAGCATGGAGATCCAGTGAGAATGCGTGGTTTCTGTATGGGAACACTAAATTCGTCGCAAACACTCATTTAAGTGGCGGTGGGGCGAAAAAAAATCCCTAAATGTAGGGAATTTCCCTAGATCATGGGATTTTTTGCCCGCCCCCCCCCCCCCCCCGCAAAAAATACGTGATTGCGACGGATTTCGTGTCCCCCACCCGAAACCCCGCATTCCCACAGGTCCCCAAGCTTGTTTTTTGGGGGAGGGGGGAGTATGATCTTAAGGATGAGATCACACGAACACTTCTTCCTTTGAGATGCTTCTTGACTTAACACGCCTGGAAGCTTAATTAACCTCGATTCTCACACCTCAGAGAGAGAGAGAGAGAGAGAGAGAGAGAGAGAGAGAGAGAGAGACTAGTAATCATCCGTGTGTCCCTTTATTTGGTTTTAGTTCGTCTGAAAGCTTAATTAACCTCGTTTCTCGAATCTCCATCATGAGAGAGGGGAGGGGGTTACAAGGGAACAAGCAGTGTGTGGTTGGTCCGTCACTCATCACTCGTGTATCTCATCTTTAGGTCTTGATTGCCTCTGATTTCACACTCCTGCAAGCTTGTCATTGTGGCGGCACATCTGTATAATCAGCAACTCGTGGCGGGGTGGGGGTGGGGGGATAAGCGGGAGTCGCGCAAACCATAACAACCGCATGGGAAGGATAAATAGCGTAATGTTTGCATACGTAGACAACATTCTTTTTGATAGTGTGCACGCTGCCGTATGTTACTACTACTACGACTACTTACTATTGATTCTTCTACCATTACCGTAACTATTTTATGCAACACCACCATCAGAATGAATTATAAGGGATGAAAACTAAATTATGCCTTTTCAATGTCTTAAATTGTCACCATAGCTGTGGGTTTGCTGTTCATAGGAAAGAAGGAAAAACTTGTAAATTCAATATGGATGAAAACTGCATATTAATAGATTTGACTTTCCGCCTGTAAATTTCCCTTCAACGCATTTGCTTAACCACTTAACATTTGGAAGAGTTGCGTCACTGTCTGTTTTCTTGCTTCTTGTTTGTGTGATGACGCGGCCAGACGAATGCTAAGTAGACCGCACGGTTATGTATACAACAACAAACAAAAAAAGCACGAAAAACAGGTGGCACCTTACGAAATCTTAAAAGTCCAAACTGTGTACTTGGCATTGTTTGTGTTCTGCTTGTTCTATTTCAATTTACTGTATTTTGCTCATTTTCTACCCTTCCAATGTATATCTTAACACCAACATTGCTTGCTTTGTGTGTATACCTTAAGTCTTAAGATATTACTCAACCTCTGAAATTCAAGTAAAGTCAGTCAACCAATTACTCACCTACTAACGGTTTCAGGGGCCGTGTTCCCCTGTATTTCGCAAATAAAACTTTAACAAAGCGTCGGACAAGGATGTTATTTTGGCAGTGGATGTTTGAGACCCCGACCTAATGGGCAAAAATATGATTTGGTGTCACATGTGGATAATGAAGCACTTATAAGAGTAAATTTAGGGTAAACTTGGTTAAAAGTTGTTGGTTTCTTCATGGTGTTGAAGATGCTTCATTCTTGGAAAAAGACGGATTAGAGTGGCCGGTGTTGCGTCGGTCATTGTAGGAAAGTTTGTACAGTGATATTGGCGTCCATGTATCCCATTTTAAAAGCATAGATCTGTCTGGTGATTACTGACGCTTATATATAATATGGACTTAATGATAGATTCAGATAGAAGTTTACTTTTTGACGCCTTGTTTGTGTTTGTATTTTTTTGTTTCTTCAGAGCTAACCATACTTTTATTAACGTCAAATCAATGTAAATAATCATTTTTTTTCCCGGCAAGTCTTTAAAAAACGTGCTACGAAAGAATTGAGTAAAGTAGAATAAATCAATTGTCTAACATGAGTTACGGTGGGTACTATAATACAGGCAGCATTCCTCCCTCCCACGACCCACATCTTATATGTACCCAGCAGAGGTTCGTTGTGTTCAAAGATGTGGGTAGCTTGTGTGGACGTTGTAGAAGGCAATGGTAGTGGTCATGTCCTGTCACTTACTTTTGGGGTCATTCGTAGACACTTTACTGGCATGAAATATGAATGGGAAGTGTGTGTGTGTGTGTGTGTGTGCGCGCGCGTGCGCGCGCGCGCGCTCGTGTTCCTGCAATTCTCATTCAGGTTCTGGTTTAGTGGGGGCGGGTGCTCACGTAACTGAAAGATCCCATTTCTCAGTTAAAATGTTCTCTCTCGGCCGAGTCGTGAAGCTTCGGTAAAGGGTTCGCACGACTCGAAATTGGAAATCTGCGGAACTTCTTTATCTAGCTAAATTTTCGGTCTTCATTTTCAGTTTAATATATAGGCATCATTATTTTCACTTATATCACGGAGTCATTTGATTTATGGACATTTCTCCCGCGAACAAAATTGTAGCGTCTCCATGGTGTGTTGATATCTTTTTCGTAATTGAAATCGAAATAGTCTTTATCATACAGGGCAATATGTGGGTAATTCAGACTGGCAACAAACTGGCCCTGTTAGCAACCAAGGATAAAGGACTTGTTTTTATCCGTGGTAGCGACAGCGACGTGATTGGCACCCACCCTTGAGGTCTGGTAGCTTGCCTAGCGATAAAAAGTAAATGAGTGAATGAGCGACACCGTCATGGTTGTCAGTGTGTCCTGCCAAATGATGTCTCCACTTGACTTGGGAATGTAGATATCAATGTGTGACTCGTCGATTCACTATAATAGCAGTACGGAGTTGTCCTTAAGTTGAGACCTTTTAACAATGGAGGGGAGACCCAGGGGTATGACCGTGTGAGGCAACGCAGTGAACCCCCTTTATACCCTCCTAGGAGTTATTTCCTTCCACCTCGTGTTGGCGTCAGAAGGGTGAGGACACATACGATTACGTTTGTTTCCCTTCTAGGTGCAACGTATAACAAGGAAAATAAGCAATACGCAATAACCACATGACTCCTTTATCTTCTTGCTCTTTAGACGTGGAAATCATAAGTTAGATTGTATTCTTATGTTGAAACCAAAGCATTGACACCCACCGAACTTATCTAGTGCGTGTGTGTGTGTGTGTGTGTGTGTCCCCCACAGTCACGGGGAAGTATGTGGGGTTCGTTGGGCTCTTATTAGATATTGAGTGACTAAGGACAACACGGGCAGCTGTCAATGGGCGGAGGGGGACGCAAGAGAATGGTTCACTCCGTTATTTCCCACTGATCAATAATAAGGTGTGTGTGTGTGTGTGTGTGTGTGTGTGCGCGCGCGCGCGTGTTCCCAAGTACATGTAGATTAGATGTGAGGGCAACAACGGGTGCTTTTTTTTTTTTTTTTTTTTTTTTTTTTTTTTTTTTGTTGTGGTGGTCTCTGCTCACGAGGCGTTCACACACACACACACACACACACACACACACACACACACACACACACACACACACACACACTCACTGAAGTTCTCCGATACGTGACAATGAATGCGGGACATGACTGAGCTGCACAAGGAAACGGCCCTCCGTTTATAATTTCAATGGTAGTTTCGTAACAGTTGGTCTCGTGGTTTTGTACGAATAATCCAATGCACGTAAAAAAATTATATATCTTCATCTCTACGGGGGAGAGGGGAGAGGGGACAAAATTTAAGAAACGGGATGTGTTCCTTTTCTTTGTTTGCTTTACTTAGTAAAGTGCGTATTAGGATGATGCAGGAAATAGCTGAGGAGTATAACCGACCACGTGTTGAAGAACGAGAAGCCAGTGAAACAGGATGACTCAGCCCCAGCAAGTTGAGGCGATGGCGAGGTTTCATAACACGACCCTTTCAGCCACAGTCGGCATATGGGCTTACAGGCTTGTCAGAAGGTAGGGAGCAGGAACATAGTATATCCGTGAAGCGCCAAAAATGTGAAATAGACCAATTAGTAAATTATTAAAGCAGGAAATGTACCAACAAGCAAAGAAGTTCAGTCTTTAGTCAAGCTTGCATAATATCGAGGATGGTTCTTTTCTAATGGTAATTTGATGGGGAAGCAATCTATTTTCACCCTTAACCAGTTTGCGTATATTTTATTTTTGATAAAAAAAAGACTTAGCTAATTGAGTCATGACTCACGGGTTTAATTTATTTTGTTGACTCGTTACAGTTCAAGCAATTTAGGTAATCAGTAATTTTCCTCCTGCGACTGGTTTTCATAATAATAATAATGATAATTTCTTGTATATCTGCTTACTGAAGAGTCATCCTCCACATCCCCCACCACTACTAATTACCTGCCACCCGTGAATACCTGAGGGACGTGGTCGTGGCGTGGCGTTGCTGGCGAGGGGCATCCTGCAAGCTGTTAGAAGCCTCGTTACTCAGTCCGCCCGAGCCGTTGAGATCATGTAAACATCTTTCCGGGGGAACACACACGCAACTGATAATACCAACACTTTTAACTAGGGAGGGTTTGCAGCTGAGTAGACTATGCATCATGAGGAGGGAGTTGGGGCCTCATGCTGTGGTGGACCCGATTTGTTTGTACCCGGGTTTGTGTGTAAGCGTGAATTTGATAACCTTACATCCCAACCAAGAGTGTAACATGTATTATAATGTTGCTTTTAAGTGGCCTGTCAACATAACCCACAAGCAAGGTGATCAGGCAGCAGCAGAATCGGGGGAGTGAATAACTGCGACATTAACAGCGGAAGTATCAAGATTAGCCGGAGAAGCACGAACATCCACACCCCTCGTTCATTATCAGCCCACTCAGGCCCGCATCCCTTAACCCTTCGCCCACCCAACCACTTCTTTGACCGCCCATATACCGTCCCTTCCTCTTCACCATCTCCCCCTTCCCCCTTTCTCACCCATACACGCTAGTCCCTTGTTATTCTTTGATTCCCCCCAGTCTCAACCCTTTCCTTCATCCATGTAGCTCCCAGATGCCCCTTGTCCTCACTATTCAACAACATTTTCTATCCTTTTTCGTATGATTTATAGAGTTTGCCTTCCTTTCGTGTTCTTGTCTCCACCCTCTTCACTCCACCCTTCTTGCCTCCTTCCTTGCACTCCACTCCAGCTCAGTCAGTCTCCTCTTACCCCTTATCCTTGCTCCTCCGATTCCTTAGTGTTGTTCGTAATACCCTATATCTTCACGAGAGAGAGAGAGAGAGAGAGAGAGAGAGAGAGAATCGCCATCATTGATTTTCCGCAGCTTTCACTGTTTGGCCACTTTTCCCGGGTCCGTGGTCAGTCCAGGCACTCGGCGATCATTTTGCTGGGGATAAAAAAATGTGAAGGGGGAAAATTTACCTCCACCTGATCCACCACAGCGTTTAACTTTTTATCACGGTCTCGTATTGCGGCATGACTGCTGACACATACAAAAAAAGAATGAATAAAAACGTAATGACGGGGAAAAGGGAAAAAGGTTTACAGTTTTTTTTTGTTAATTTTTTCTCCATTGCTCAGTTTTCTTACATGTTTACGTCACATCATGGCTTGAAGGACATTGGGAAGATACGTATCAATTTATTTATAATTTCGTGGCAAATATACATAATTTTGTTTCATTATGAGACTGTTATAAAAAAAAATTCACAACGTACAAAATTATTATATATAATAGAAGTTATATATATATATATATATATATATATATATATATATATATATATATATATATATATATATATATGTGTGTGTGTGTGTGCTTCTTGCTTGCCTGTTTGGGAGTCTTTTGCCTTCTGCGCCTCCTTCCCCCTCCTCAGCAGGAAATATGTATGCATGTCTGAGAGGCGAGTAAGCATTGTTAGCACGATGCAACACACACACACACACACACACACACACACACACACACAATGACGGGTATTGTAAGCGTTGCCAATTCTTCATAAAAGTTTACACGCCTTTTTGTCCCTGCGTGTACATGTTCAGTGGATAAACAAGACCACTCTTTACGTGGCTGTTTAATGTGCACTCACGTAAAACAACGACGTATAGATTTTTTTAAGGGCGTCTGTGCTTACATGTACATTTCATTTTTATGTATTTGCTTGTTAACTTGAATTTCATAACATGCAAGTGGGTGTAGTATAATGCATGCCATAATTCCACACGCCAGGATGTTACTCCGGAGCCTGTTAACTGTATGTGCACTTTTGCTTCATTAACTTTCATTGTTCCCTGCGTCGAGTTGCATGATAGCTCCTGACAGGCTCATTACAGGCTGGAGTGTGCCTTCGAGAGGGCGGCTGAGTGGCTAGATAACACACACACACTTTTTATATTATTCCGCCTTGACGTACCTGGCGGTGGCGGTATCAGTGTGTGCATGACATACGTGACAGCGAAAAAAAAAAAAAATGTGAAAGTGACATTCCTTGGGTTAGACATGGAAGACTGCTCATTTATCCACCTGTTTGTATGTTTTTTCGTGCGTTCACCTTTGAGTCTAGTATAGTATTCCCTTCCGCGGCTTGTAATTTAACCTTCACGTATGCTGGGAAAATGACGTCGTTCGGGCAGGCACTGAAGACTCACCATTTATTAGTTCCATTCCTTCTTTTTCTGATGGTTAATGTGTATTGTGTACCTTGTGTCGTGTTACTTTCTCGTGTGTGTGTGTACCTTGTGTTTTGGGCAACTCGGTCCACTATTGCAGTGTTCAGGGTTACGGTACACAGCTTGCAATTACACTACAACTCGATCTACTAATAGCTCGAGTTTTATCGTGGCGGGATTGCTCTGCTGTACAACTATTGGTCTGCATTATCTTAAGTATGCCTAAAAAATTACTTATGACATTATCTAATCATCCTTTTTTCTCCCTGTTCATGGTTGTTCATCAGAGTCGCTAATATTTTCCTTATTTTAACGCTGAAAGACGAGATAGGAACACGTAAACAGAAGCCCAACAACTGAGTGGGGGAGAGCGGGAAGGAAGAGAGGCAGGCAGGAAGAGTTAATTAAAAGGAAGGAAAGGAAGTATGGCAACGGGCAGGCATTGATGCGTTTGGAGAGAGAGAGAGAGAGAGAGAGAGAGGGGGGGGGGGTTGCTTTGGGGGCTGGGGTCGGCATGAGTGCGTGAGTCCGATGATATAGCTCTCCTCAAGGAAGACCGTCCCACCCCAGAACATGAAATTATATGCAAGCGGTCGATAGCAAGCACCATTAGTAGTCACCGGCAGCGTCTATCCTCAAGTATCGTCATTCTCTACTCTGTCGTTCATAAAGTGGTAGATAATTTTGGTTGCTACTGTTACTAAGAGGCTAGGGCTGTAATATTTCTGGGGGGTCGATCAAACATGTTATTTAAGTAGAAATCTTCAAGCATTCAAAGCAAAATATCTATGGGTACTGTTTACCTGACAAAAATTGGTGGAAAGGAAATTGTTGTTGTGGAAATAAGAGTAAAATTTGCCGAGTTAAAAAATAATCTGAGCGGTCATGTTTTTTCTTGTGTTGAGTCAGCCTTCGTTTTGTCCCACTTTTTCGTGTCTTGCGGTGTATCGGGAAAAAAAAATGTGCCAGTGGGTTAGTTCTTGCACATGCCAAAAGAAAAAAAGAAATTTGGTCGATTAGAGAGAGAGAGAGAGAGAGAGAGAGAGAGAGAGAGAGAGAGAGAGAGAGAGAGAGAGAATCATGGCATTAAAAAACTTTAAAACTAAGTCCCAGTTGAAAATAAGAGTGAAAGTTCTTTTAATTAACTAACAACAACAACAACAAAATAGTATCTGAGGGCGTGACTGCAAGGGTGCGTGTCCTGAGCCTCAGGGTGAGTGGCCGTGAGAGGCCGTCAGTGGCGCCAGCTAGATCAGGGGGGAATGGGGTAATGGGGGGGGGGGTTGTCTTGGTTCTTGCCACGCCTCCTATCCTTCCTTCCTCCCTTCCTTTGCTCGCCATGACCACGGTATTTGCGGCTCCATGACCACATATCCATAGAGCCATAGAGTATGAGATTTTGGCAAACTTCACAGGCGCCATGTTAATACCAATAGAGCCACACAATGTTCAAGTTGATGGTAATAAGAGCGTTTTTTGTGCTCTAGGTTCCTCGAAACCCTGACGATACGTACCTAGAGCACAAGAAAACCACTGTAGAATTACCATCAGTTTGAATCTCACGTGGCTCTCCTGGTAACTACATGGCGCCTGTGATCATATTGGCCAAGCTCTCCTGTTCTATGGCTCTGCGTGCCCCAAGAAATCAATCGGTCCCTCCCATATAGCGGCGCCGAACCCACAATCCCTCGGCTCCGCAAAGGTTTACTACTTCTTCCTCGGCATTATCAGCAGCTGTTCCTCTTCTAACACTTATAAATCACGTACCGTACGTTGGTGGTTCAGAGGTTGGCAACAGTTTTGAGTTATATAATCGTACCCTAAACTATACTAAAGTTCTTGAAGCGTGGAAACTGGCTGCCTCGAACACAGTATTTTAACATGACAATATTTGGTTATTACTAGTTTCCAATTCAGATCTGTCAGGGCAAATAGCAATAGTAATACAGAGCAGTCGAAAGCATTGCAAAGACCACAGGTAATAAATAATCTTTTGGGAGTCATCTTATGAGCTTTGTCCGGGAACCATGAGCCACAGGAAGACGCTTGAGGCACACTCGCGAACAGGCTGCAGCGGGGCATGGCAGTCTGTCGGCGGGAGGGATTAAATTTCCTGCAAACTGGTCGTAGCTGATGCTAATGCTCCGTCCCGTGACTCAGTGTGTGTGTGTGTGTATGTGTGTGTGTGTAGGGGTCGTTGCCGTGTTGTGACGTGGTGAGGGAAGGCGTGTAGACTGTAGAGCAATAACCGCGCGTCTAATGCTGGTAGGATAATAACACGAACACACACACACACACACACACACACACACACACTCTCTCTCTCTCTCTCTCTCTCTCTCGTATTTTTCATGTGCTAAGTCTTGTAAATGTACGTATAGCACGGTACTTTTCTTTCACCCATATTATACCATTATATAGGTTGACCTTTTCCTCCTCAACTCTGTTCGTCTTTTATACTTTAGGCGTATAGCAGGGGTTGATTTGATTATCCGTTTTATTTCGGTTTTCCTTTTTTTTTTCTCTCAGTACGCGTCGCACGTGAACTGAATAGATTCGTTGAGAAAAAAAGAATATGGTCAGTAAGACAGTGCCGAGACAATAAAATAAAAAATATGGCGTCTCAAAAAAACGGTAAAATTTATAGTGCGTAAAGAGGAAGATAAAACGCTGGGCAACCATAGAGAAACAGGAAGCGAGCGTCGTGAGTTAGTGAAGATAAGGCTGAAGGTATTCTGTAACAAAAAATGGACTTCGTAAGGTAATACGTATTATGCCTAGAATTAACAACCAATGGACAACACAAGTCACATGACAACCCGGAGAGATGCAACAGGATGGAATAGACAAATAGATGAAAGCTGCTTGGAGAGGCTTTTGTCTTGCTGCTGTTGATGATGATGATGATGAATATAAGATAGTGCGAGCAAATTTTAAATGGAGTAAAGGCGTCTTGAGTAAGTTGCTCCTCGAACCAGACAACGTTTCTTCTTATTCGAAATTCAATAACTTTTAATAGCCAGTATATAGACTCGATAACTCGGGCTTCTGAGTGTCTTCTGCACATTTACAACCCACAACTAACTAAACTAAAGACATATTCAGCCAGGTTTTCCATTAGCCAATACTTAAACAAATAGCCCTGTTCCCTTCTTCATGTTCACCCCTTGAATTAATCGATGCAAGGGACGCCAACCGGGAGTGCAGGGCAAGCATGACTGACTCGAGCAACGCATGCATGGTGGTGCGAGTCGGGTGTTGAGCGCCTCCAGTCTCCGGCAGCTGAGTGGCTCTTGTCTTGTCTCATTACTTTTGTTATATACGTAAAGTGGCTGCACATGTTAATCACTTGAGCAAGACGTATAACAGACCTATTGTAGTGCTTATCGTGTGAAGTGGTTGCTACAGGCGCTACACTACACACCCTCATCCACCTGACCCATCTTGTGTCCTTAGTTTGTCCTACCCTCTTCTATCTTCCTCCCGTCCTACCTCTCATTTCTTATCATTTCTGCTCTGCTCCATGCCTCTTGTGCCCCCTTTACCGTCCCTGTTCTTATTCTCGTCTCCTTTTCTCCCTTTTGTCTGCCTAAACATCATTTTCTTCTTACTATTTCTTTCCTTCCCTTATCTTGTCCTCGTCCCGTCCTCTCCTCCCCTCTCTTCTACTTTTGTAGCAGTCACCGCTCAAATTCCGTGTTCCTTCCCCTCAGTGACAAGAAAATGGGGTGCTGCAAAGAGACTAAGACTCTGTGTTTTCATGTAATGTCCATCGTCACTGTGTCTGCCAGTCTGTCTTGTCGCGTCTTCATCGTTAACTTTCCTTGTATTCGTTTACCTTTGACTGTCCGTCCACGTTCTCTTGTTGTCCACCGTTACACATTGTTCCACACATACACCAACACTTAAATGTTAACCTACACAAACAACATTCACACAAAAGCATACACAAACAAACACCTATCCTATGTGTTGTCCTTGTCGTGATGAGGTGTGTAAGTTCTTTCCAATAAAGTAACCCTGGCGGATATGATTTTCTCTATCCGTGAACCGATTAGCACTTAGAACACTCGCTAAGACTCTGTGTTTTCATGTAATGTCCATCGTCACTGTGTCTACCAGTCTGTCTTGTCGCGTCTTCATCGTTAACTTTCCTTGTATTCGTTTACCTTTGACTGTCCGTCCACGTTCTCTTGTTGTCCACCGTTACACATTGTTCCACACATACACCAACACTTAAATGTTAACCTACACAAACAACATTCACACAAAAGCATACACAAACAAACACCTATCCTATGTGTTGTCCTTGTCGTGATGAGCTGTGTAAGTTCTGTCCAATAAAGTAACCCTGGCGGATATGATTTTCTCTATCCGTGAACCGATTAGCACTTAGAACACTCGCTACCACCAACACTTTCTCCTCATTGCCTTCCTCCTATTTTCTTTTGTCCATTTTCATGTTTCTCCTTTGCTTCCCTATTCCCGTTTACTCTTCCCTCCTCTCCTACTTCATTGCCTCTCCCGTTTCCTTCCGTTCCTTATCCTGTTCTGTCTCCTTCCGCTTCCCTTTCCCCATCCTCTCTTCTCCCCTCTCCTTGTTTCCCCCTCTCTCTCGCCCCTGCACCATCTCGTTTTGCCCCATCTCTCATACCCTCCTCTCCCCTCAAACTAGTCCCTTCCCCCCTCCCATGCTTCCATCCGGTGCTGGCGAGTGCATGTGTTGTCTGTCTCCTGTCAGTGCCAAGTCAGCGTCTCGCCTCGTCCCGTCTCAAAGTGTAACTGGAGAGGACAAGAGGGGAGGAGAGTGAGAGATATCATTGTTCGTTGAGAAGGGAGGGTTTGTGCTGCATTGGTTTTCGTCAGATGTCATTTTAGGGGGATAGGGGTAATCTGATATAATTCCTAACTCGATAGAAGTCCTTTTAGGGGGATAGAGGGCAGGGAAGGGGTAGGTTTTCCTTTTTCCTGGCTCGATGTGGCCACTACGTCCTTTTTACATTTGCCTTCCAAGATGATAGTCCATTTTCTGAACAATAGAATAGAAGGGAACTGAAAACTAAGGATGGTGGACGTCTGTAACTATGTACGAGTAAAAGACGTGGTTCTTTTCGTATTACTTCACGCATCGCGGTATACGTGATTACATGCCTTGGGAGTGGACTGTAGTGTACGCGCATCTTGAATGGATGAATGCAATGAACCGGCAGATCCAAATACTGAATAGATAAATGAATTGACTGTGGTGAATGAAGATACATTAAAGAATACATTATGGAGAGGAATTGTGCTTAACACTGGGATAGACACTACAGGTTCACACTTGCGTGTACGAGAAAGAGAGAGAGAGAGAGAGAGAGAGAGAGAGAGAGAGAGAGAGAGAGAGAGAGAGAGAGAGAGAGAGAATTTTACTTTATTTTTATTTATTTTTATTTTGTGTGTGTGTTGCTTGAAATAAATCGATGAGTCATGCACATTTTAGTGTCGCAGTGGAAGGGTGTGGCGTTGGGGGCAGGGCAGGGGATTACAGGGACTGACGTGAGCATGACGGGACAGTATTGGAGCGATGTGATAAATGGCAGTTAATATCGACAAGTGTAGCAGCAGACTCAGCTCTCCATTAGTTAATATTCTGGTAGTGTCGCAGCGTGTTGTTGTAAACGTCCATATCTCTGTATCGAATGACCGTATGTTATATGACTGGCAGTAAGTTTCGTGTCATAGCAAAGAACATCTCGTAACATGATGGTGTATTCGCCACTTTGCACGCTCCGTTACATCTAGGGAAAAATAATCTCGAGAATGCAGCACAATGAATATATAGTCCGTTCAATCATTTAATTAACTCTCGAGGATTAAACCCAGATCTAGAATTGACAAAAGTTAACCATCTTTTCTTGACATTTTTTTCTTCATATACCCTAGCTTAGTATTCCTAGTATTTATTTCCATTTTCAGTTCTAATTAAAAGTATAGGTTGAGGGTGCATATCAATGCATGACGTTGCCTGCAGTGAATCAGCGTTGTATTGGCTGGACTGCATCAATCATGGCAACGCGCTGGCTGTGGATGTTTTATTGGCGGCCAGCATGAGGCGTGCCGCCAGGCGTGGTGTCCAGCGGCCCCGGGCGGGAGGGTTTGGTTGGAGGGAAGGGACGCACGATATTGCCACCAGGGACAGGTACTATTAACTCATTGGCATCCGTGGGCCTGTGTGTAGACGCGATACATTTTTTTTCAGCGTTCAGAGTTGGTTGGTGGCGGGACATAAACAGAGATAGGACATGAACCTGGCCACACGGGTGATCAAACATGCGCTTGCAGCATGTAACCAACATATAACCGAACCAACTGTTAACGTGTTGTGAACCGTTGTGTTCAGATGATATTGGAAGTACCGGTAGCGAACATAATTGCGGCAACGATGTGGACGAGACAGCGTAGGACGCTTCGTGACGTGTTCCCGAACAGGTGTTCCGAATATATAAGCGACACTACCGAACGAGCTGTAATCTTGTTGTCAACTGTTGTGTCTAGATAATATTGCCAGCATACATATATCTAGTAAACACTTTTGCCAACCTGCTTGTACACGTGTTGCCAAGTGTTCACAACAGATGTTCGAGCACACTTGTGGACGGGAGTATCGCGTCATCGCTGTTGTGAACATGTTCGGTAGCTACATTACTGTACCTTGCTTCCAAACAGGTGTCTTAATATACTGTTTATGCTGCCTTAAACGGTGGAAAATCAGATTGAACTAACGTTAACATACTGGCGCCCCACAGGAAACCGTATAAGGTCCATTACGACAGCTATATAATTGATTACACAGATAGTAGTCCTTGGTCATTCTAACTTCCCCGGACCTCCAGGCTTTCTAATGTACCGTATAACCTTCTGATGACTAAAGCAGACCACATTCATTGATACCATTTATAGCCTTCTTCCATCTATTTTATTTCTTATCGTTAATTAACCTTCTCAAGACTTCCTACTTTCGTACAGCATCAGTTGCAAGTCGCTCAGCATTTCAATTCGTCACACAGGCAGGAAGGAGCACAAGACCTTCAAAGTCACAGCGACAGGCATTACCAATACTTACCATATTCGTCCTTTCTCGTGTTTTCCATACAACCTTCAGTTTTGTGAATGCGTGATGAAGAGCCCTGACGTGTCAAAGGCTGGACCAGAGGGAGGAGGAGCGCGTGATGAGGCCAGTGCTGCGTGCTGCATGATAAAACGCTGGGGTAACCCGGCTGTTAGTACTATCATGTTTCATTCATAAGCGGACGCTTCTCCACGCGAGCCACTCATTTTCACTCACTCACGGCCACTCGTTTGTTTTTCTCATTGTAGCTTACTCATTTCTCTCTCTCTCTCTCTCTCTCTCTCTCTCTCTCTCTCTCTCTCTCTCTCACACACACACACACACACACACACACACCATGAGGGAAAACAAGCTGAGTGCAAGACAACCTCCCAAAGTGTCGGTCCCGTAGCCGGTGTCCCTCAGATTTATGTTAGAAGGCGTCTACCGCGTGTGTTGTATTTTTAACGCCACGTGGAAATGTGAAGTGCATTGTCTGCAAGAACCTGCGTCATTGTTTTCCTCCTCCCTGTGAAGTGATTAGTCAGCAAGAACCTGCGTCATTGTTTTCCTCCTCCCTGTGAAGTGATTAGTCAGCAAGAACCTGCGTCATTGTTTTCCTCCTCCCTGTGAAGTGATTAGTCAGCAAGAACCTGCGTGACTGTTTTTCGCCTCCTCTCCTGCTTAATATCCTCCTCCTCTTTCATCATTGTAGTGTGCCTCCTTTTCTTTTTAATCAAGGGTATAGTAAGAAGCGAGTTAGCAGAGAAGGTACAGGTGGGGGAGAAGGAAAGACAGTAAGAGTGTATACCTGTATGGTGTAGGTGCGTTAATTTACTCTTATGTAGTCGCTCCTTCAATCCTCTTTCGCACTCACAACGTCACTTCTACCTCCCCTCCTCTCCCTTCTCTTCTCCTCTTCTCATCACCACCTGTTGATGGCTTGCCAGACAGAGGGTAAGGGGCAACTAGAGAAGAACCGGGGAGCATTCTATTTCCTAACATGGCTCTTTTTTTTTCTTTTTTTTCATTATATATTATAGTGTATCAGATGTTGGCGTTGGGTATAGATTTAAGCGAATACGTGGCTCATCTCAACCTTCCCAGGGACAGTACGAACCTACGAGAGGCCTTGGTGCCCCCAGATTAAACAGCATTGATACGGTCCATGGTTTTCTTTGTGTGTGTGTGTGTGTGTGTGTGTGTGTGTGTCATAGGATATACTTGGAAGCCGCATAAGTGTGTGTGTGTGTGTGTCGTCCATTGATTTACCTAATAATAGTAAGAGTAACAATAAATAATGATGAAAATGATGACCATATAAATTATCACACACACACACACACACACACACACACACACTGCCGCATTAGTATCCACGGTTGGCGAGTGACTTGGCGAGGGCCGCACACCTCGCCACACCCACTCCTTCCCTGGCACGCGTCACCTGGCTCGTCCCTCGCTGCATGATGCCAGCCACACCTGTCGTTGAGCCTCAGGTGTGACGTCACGTGGGTTGAGGGATGGTGAAACGTTTAGAGTGTTTAAAAGATCAGAGAAGGATGTTGCGGTGATTCTTAACCCTCATTTTTATCTCCTTTCCTCTTATGTTTCCTGACACGCCTCTAAATGTAATTGTTTCCTCACTATTCTCTGTCAGTTCCTATATCTCCGCTTTACTTCTTTCTCTCCTCTCTTTCTAATTCTCTCCTTTCCTCTTTTTTTTTTATTATCACCTTTACCACCTCTAATTCTCCTTTCCTCTCTTCTATTATCTTTCATTTCCTGTTCTCTAATTCATTCTCCGCTCCTCTCTAATTCTCTCCTTTCCTCTCTTCCAACCCTTTCTTTTTTTCTAATTCTCCTTTCATCTCCCCTCCTTATTCCTTTCCCTTTCCGCTTTTGCTTAACTCCTCTCTTGTCCTCTCATCCTCTCCTCATTCACACTTTTATCTTCTCATCTCTCCTCTCCTCCCCTCCTCTCTCTTTCCTACACTAACCTCCTAATCTCCTCATCCGTTTCCCTCGCCTTCACAGTTCTCTCTCGTCCTTTAAACTCAAACTTTCGCTTAGTGGTTCTTGGCGTCCCAGCTGGAGAATTAACCGTCTTTGTTGTGTATGTCCGTTCTCTTGATGCATTGGATGGTGTAAGAGACATTATGTATTAAAAGTATTAAGAGATTGTCATGATAGTGTGTGGTCAGTCATGTGTTGACGTGGTGGTTGTTGTTGTTTAGAAGTCCTTAACAAGACGGGCGGAAGGATGTTAACACACACACACACACACACACACACACCGTGGCGCAACTGGTAGAGCGCTGCGCTGCCAGGCTTCATTGTCTGTCGGGGGCAGGGCGGCGGTTCGAGCCCGTTCAGGCCGGATTCTTTCCGTTGACTAGGAGTGGTTACTGACCCCCCTTGAGCAAGGGGGATGGGGTGTGTGGTGTGTGAGGTCCTGGCATAAATCGACGATGAAGAGCACTTGCTCATGTCGGGAGGTACCTGCTGGCGATTACGAGTCCAACACGTGATCAGGCCGTTGTGAACTACACACACATACACACAGATAATGAGTTTCCATGAGACTCCGTTTTTCTTTGAAGTTTCGTAATCATGTTTTAAGATTAGGGATGAGTAAGTAGTGGGTATCTTTTTATTTTATTTTATATATGCTTTAAGGCTTAAGCGAAGGGAATGTTGAATTGTTTATTTCATTTAGTACATGAACAGAAGCTTTATGAAATCGCAAACAATAAGTCGAAATTTCTTGCAATATATAGACACAGACATGTAGGTAGGCAGGCAGAGAAACAGGTAGAGAGAGAGAGAGAGAGAGAGAGAGAGAGAGAGAGAGAGAGAGAGAGAGAGAGAGAGAGAGAGAGAGAGATGGGGGTGGGGGTGGGGGGAGAGTATAATAATGTTAGGCAAGTCGCTATAAAAGGATGTGACGAGAGTGAGTAATTGATCTTCCGGCAGCTCGAAGTATAAATCCGTACATCTCACTCTTCTGATTCTGTAAACGCGTGTCTTCCTTCATCAGTTTGGCTCTGCGGGTGAATGGGGTGGGCGGGTCGATCACTCATTCAGTCGATCAGTCTTGAGTTTACTTGGGTTAATGGATAGACCTTTCCTGCTCTTGCCCTCCTCTTCATGCCCGTCCTGAGTGATCTGTGTATGTTAGGCTATTCCCGACCGCCATAACAACTTGTCTTGGCACGAGGCGTTTATAGTGGAGACATTTTATGCCCTCTTCTAAATATTGTGCCTGCCTTGTGATCAAGGCCAAGAAACGGGTGCAAAGGTTACAAAGGAGGGGATCAACGTGCACAGAGTGAGAACGTTAGTTGAATGAAAGCCGCGTGTATATTTGAAAGGGTACAAGTTTTATTTCTGTAAATGTAGGGATGTAGCAGTCACCGTTCAAATTCCGTGTTCCTTCCCCTCAGTGACAAGAAAATGGGGTGCTGCAAACAGAGACTAAGATTCTCAGTGTTTTCATGTAATGTCCATCGTCACAGTGTCTGCCAGTCTGTCTTGTCGCGTCTTCATCGTTAACTTTCCTTGTATTCATTTACCTTTGACTGTCCGTCCACGTTCTCTTGTTGTCCACCGTTACACATTGTTCCACACATACACCAACAGTTAAATGTTTACCTACACAAACAACATTCACACAAACGCATACACAAACAAACACCTATCCTATGTGTTGTCCTTGTCGTGATGAGCTGTGTATGTTTTGTCCAATAAAGCCAGACGCACGCCAGTCCTCGTCGACAGACCGACTTGGTCGGCTTGATTTCGATCGCCGATAGAGTCGGTCTGTCGGGCTACCTGCTACGGGCCGCCTTTGGCAAAGGCCCGTGCTCCCTCGTGCAAGAGGGAGCAATCTTCGCCCCCCCCCCCCCCCCCATAAAGCCAGAGACACGCCAGTCCTCGTCGACAGACCGATTTGGTCGGCTTCATTTCGATCGCCGATAGAGTCGGTCTGTCGGCCTTTGGCAAAGGCCCGTGCTCCCTCGTGCAAGAGGGAGCAATCTTCGCCTCCCCCCCCCATAAAGTATTCAGAGACACGCCAGCCCTCGTCGACGGACCGACTTGGTCGGCTAGATTTCGATCGCCGTTAGAGTCGGTCTGTCGGCTCCCTGCTACGGCCTTTGGCAAAGGCCCGTGCTCCCTCGTGCAAGAGGGAGCAATCTTCCCCCCCCAATAAAGTAACCCTGGCGGATATGACTTTCTCTATCCGTGAACCGATTAGCACTTGAGAACACTCCCTACCACCAACAGGGAATGGTAATTACTATTTTGTCATAGTGAAGTTTTATGGAGTCTTATCAACCTCATGCAGTTATTCGTATAGGTATAGGCGACGTGATTCATGAGTAGGACCACCTCAGCTGTTATTGGTATATTACTACTGCTGCTACTTCAGTGTGCGTTTTTTTTGCTTTCGTCTTGATGCCTTGCCCTAGGTTAGGGCTGGGTTAGGGGCACGTAGTCTCGTTGTTGATAACCTGCCCAAGCTGTGTACGTGATGTTAAACTCATCTTTTCGTGGCCGCCATAGCAATCTTGTCCTTTACCACTTAGGGAGGCCAGTCACTTTGCGGAAGTTACTTAAAGTTGAAGTAAACAAACACCAGCCAACGATAAACAAAACCAGATGACTAATGTAAATTGCGTTATACGGAAGCAGACGGACACAGCTCCATTGCAGACATAACTTAATCCTATCTGCTCACCTACGTGTAAAAAAAAAAATATGCATAGAGAAAAAGTAAACGTTGTCCTATGATTAAAGAAATAGGTGGCTGGTGTAAACTGTAGTAGGAGGACAGAACAATTAAATTTAAACTTTACTGAGTCACATAGGCTTACCCACATGTAAAATCAAATAAGGAAATGGCTAAAACATCCCATTCTCGAATAAAACGCAACGGATGGAAAATGAATGAAGTAGATTTTATAGTAGGTACCCAGTATACTCAACTTCACTGAAATGTTCCCTTCAGTTTCGATTTGCTGTGTCATGTTACTGAAGTTTTTCGTTCGATAGACTGTCTGGCTTGCCTAAACACGCACCAGGCTTCACAGCCTGACAGGCGGGGGTTCGAGCCCCGCACTTGCTCGTGTCGGGAGGGTACCTGCTGGCGATTGCGAGTCCAACTCGTGATCAGGCCGTGGTGGTGAATTACACTTAGAGTAGCACATGGCGGCATTGTGTGTGTGTGTGTGTGTGTGTGTGTGAATGGTTTTGGATAAAAAAAAATAAAAAAAATAAATAGCACTCGTGAGCATTCGGTCAACTTCATCATCCTTCTATAATGGGTTTAATAAATTTCATGCTGGTCCCTTTTAAACACGAATTCTTAACCCGCTCCCATCTGCTTAAAGGCAGCCAATCATATGCTTTCTCCTATTTCTCCCTATCACATCCATCGGCACTATATCGAGGGGGTGGGGCTTGTCCATCACCCTTAAATAGGAAGAGAAAAAAGGGGAAAGGGGAGACGGAGGGGAGACATTCGGAATCTCTCTTGTCAGAAGGAAGGGGAAAAAGAGAACCCGTTACACAGATTGGAAGAAAAAGGTTGAGACTGTCAGAATGGCTTAAGTATCAATCAATCTTTATGAAGAATGTGAAAAATGGAGAGGAGACAGCCTAAATCTGTCTCCATCACTCAGTCAACCACTTGTACACATCTGACGGCCAATGGGGAGGGAAAAGATTTCCGGAATCTGTAGAGTCGAAAGTTATGGCGCGATGATGTTCCTGAAAATTAGAAGCCAAAAGTTCCTGTTGGTTCTGCTTCGCGAGGGTATTTATATCTAGGTTACCTCTCGTTGGTCACAGTTGGCGACATCTCAGTGCACGCCAAGCGGTCAGATTTTATATATAAATAAATATTTTATAATGAAATAAATTGAAGCAAATTACACCAAAGAGTAATATATATATATATATATATATATATATATATATATATATATATATATATATATATATATATATATATATATATATATAACACACACACACACACACACACACACACACACACAAACTCTAAACAAAATCGTTATGCCTCTGGCGACATTGTCCAACTAGCGTACCGATACATGTGGCAGCACCGTGATGTACGTACCCATGAAACGTGATTACTTTATAAGGGCACTGGTTGGAGATAGTTCAGCACGTGATCAGACCTAGGTGAATGTAAAAAACAACACGTGTCTGTCCGGAGTCTACAGGTCTCAGGAGGTAGTGAAACAGAGAGTCCTTCACGAAGACTATCCTACGTTATATTCGGGAAACAGACCCTGGGGTGCCGTATGTGTAGCTTAATTACATTTATTTAGTTCCTCTTCGTTATGGAGAGCAGGACAAGTAAAAGGACTGTATATAAAAAGAAAAAAAAATGCTCCCGTCTGCATGGTAAAGCTGTTGACACTCGTCCCTACGGAAAGTGAAGAAAACGAAGACCGATGGCGGTGGAGGTTGTATAAGTACTCAAAAGGCGAACCAAAACTGATTTAAAAGGGGACGGAGTGTGTATATGATGAATGAAACTCCGTCGCTTCCGTTGGTGAGGGCTGCCGGGAAGATTAATGGAGGGAGAGGAAGAAATAAATAGGTATGGGATGTGGGTACTATGGCGGGGGTGGATGAATGTCCCAAGGAGAGGGGAGGGAGGCGGTCAACAGGGGAGAGGACGTCGTTCTGTAGTCCTAGCAAGGGTGGTGTGTTTTGTGTGTCTGGCTGGCTGGGCGGCCCATTCATACCAGGGATCAGTGGCAGCGTGATGGACGGCGGCGTGACGGGTTCCCGGCTGGTGGTGGCGGGGACGGGGACACGAGGGCATGCATTGGTGGGTGCGGTGTGGGGGAGGGCTGGTAGAATGGTGGGCTAAGGTGGGTATGTGGGTGGTGGGTATTTAAAATATTTCCATTCACAAGACTCAATGAAATGCTTGGTGGGGATACGAGGGCATGGAGAAGATTGGTAGACGTGGGTGGGGTGCGCATGTAGACGTGGGGGAGTATTGGTAGAATGAGTGGGCGAATGGATGGGTACTGCATTTAGTGTCATTCACAAGACGTTGGAAGACATGCTTACTCAAGTGGAAAAGTGGTCTTACATACACACTGCGTTTCTGGCTGGCTGGTTGGCTGGGGCATCCCCAAAAGGGAAGGGAGAAAGAGCCAGACAGTGGAATAGACAGACTAAGGAGCTGTGATTGGGCCAGCTGCTGTGGGCCATGGAGATTGGCTCCTTGCCCTCCTCACAATTAACCAGCTCAATAGGACCATTCTTTCGCCTCCATCATCCTGTTTAGCCAAGGCTTTTCCCCCCACCGTCTTTGTCGACCAGTTGGGGCAGCTACAGGGCAATGAAGCCCATGAGAACTAGTCAACCCTCTTCCTCCTCCTCTTCAGTCAACATGCCAATTTCATCTCTACCTCCTCCTCGGTTATCTCCTATGCATGCTTAGAAATGTCAAACATTTCCTCTAACCCCTCCTCCTTCACGTCACCTCACCATTTTCCCTCCCTAGCTACTTATCTATCTTTGGTCACTTTCACGTTCCTGTTACCCTCACCTTTCCTTTCACCTCTTCTACCTTCCCTTTTGTCGCCTCCATCACTACTTCCACCAACCCCCTACAAATCCGTCTGACTTACAACTTTTGTATGATTACAGTTTTGTAAATAGTGGGCAGTTTGACGTATGTCGAGTGGTGTTTGTGAACATTACTGTGCTAATTGTGCATGGAACCTTTATCAAGCTGAACAACACTTCAGGCTTAAGCTTGAGTCTAAGACAACCCAACCAAAAGTTTGACTAATTTAGCTAATCTGAGCAATGTAACACTGAATAGGAATTTCCAGAACAACTTTCTTTTGGGTAACAATATGAAATGGTATTTGTCATTTTTAGTCTTTGTTACATGTAAGCACCTCTTCTATATCTGCAACATGGGCATTTCCTTGCTTTAATTTTCTTCTGTTTAATGGCTATAATTATGTTCTCAGGTGTGGGACTGGTGATGCGGAAGATGGGCAACGCCGCCACGCCCACAGTAGAGATCACTGAGGAGGATGGCACCTACTCCATGAAGACCATTACCACCTTCAAGACCACTGAGATCAAGTTCAAGTTAGGCGAGGAGTTTGAAGAGACCACTGCTGATGGACGCAATGTGAAGGTGAGTCAAGGTAGAAAGGCAGAGGATACTGCTACACATTACAGACTTTAACATTGTTAAATAGATATGTAATTGCAGTAAAGGGTAAAGCAATGGAGCAACAGAGTGCTGGCACACTACTGCTTTTCAGTGTCATTACAGAATAAGCTAGGCAATCTAAAAATTGTGAGGATTTTGTCATCTATTCATTACCCAATTTTAGTACGTCAACAAATTATTTAGCATTGGTGTCAGTCACAAAATTTTTGCAATTTTCTTTTTGGAGAAAAAGTCTCCAGGTGCTTCAGATTCACCAGTATTTTTTCTTTCAAAACTTTGGCCAAACTTATCATACTACTGCTAATTTACTAATGCATGTTTGTACAAGAATTGGGTGATAAAAATATTACAGATAACAAACAAATCAGTCATGTATGTAGTTATTTACAGAGCAACTCAACAAAATTGCTAAAATCAATAACCTATCACTGTTCAAAACCATTTTTAAACAAACCCAACTCAACCCAATGGACAGTACCCAATAGCCATAAACTAATGATGGTAAGACTAAGAGAAAGGCTGCTCAGTGAATAACCACTCCCATGTAAACAGACCACAGGACTAATCTGGCCTATGGTTGTGTTGCATTAGCATATTCCTCAACATATTTTACTGTAAAGTTTTGAATTACTGCAACAATATTGAATATATGCCACAGGTCATAAACTACACCGAAGATTGAAGTATTAGGGTTGCTCATGCTATTTTGATCAGCCACCAACTGAGATATAAATGTGGATAGCACAATACATGTGTAAGTTAATTCCTAACATTTTGTCCTGCAGTCCACAATCACCATTGAGGGCAACAAAATGACCCATAAGCAGACAGGAGACAAAAAGAAAGAGGAGAAGGACTCTGTTATCACGCGTGAATTCACTGACACAGAGCTCATTGCGGTAAGTTTGTGGTTGATGCTAAGTTTATACAGCAGGGTACTAACATATTGGCACCAAAGGTTATCCATAGCAGGATTCATTTGCTTGAGCATAAATTGCATAATTTGTTAAATTGCATAATTTATGGTGTTGATTGAATTTAACTCCCTTGGTGCCACACATTTTTCGCAAAAACCTTCCCCTGGTGCCAAGCAAATTTGGATTTTTTTGTTTTTTTGTGGAAGTGTTCAGAATGATTAGACAACACATACTTGATACATTTTACTACTCACTTCTTAAAATTTCCATGATTTATAGGCGCTGGAAGTTCCCGATATTTGGAGTGTTATATCCTGTAGACTTACTCACCCCAGAGAGCTCGTCTATCAAACTTCGGCCTTTTGGCCTGAAACGCAGCAGAGGTTTCGAAAACCCTCCTTGCTTGGCCATAATGCGAGTGGCGAGGCGTCGGCACCTCACTTTCCTCATCACTCGAGCTATCACTATCATCATATCATAGGTGGGCACGATCACAGAAAACCTTATTCCCAATACCCGATGACTGATAATGGAAAAAAGTAGCGATTATCACTAGTTTGGTTTCAAAAGTAACGAAGATACCGATATATATACATAAATAAGTAGCGGATGGTCGATAACCCGATAACTTATGGCGATAACGCCCGGCTATGCTATATATATAATCTTTATCAAGGTCACTATCAGACACAAAGTCACTCGAATCACTATCCATGAAGTCATTAGAGGCTTCACCAAGGGCACGAGCAAAGTTGGACGTTCGCAAAATATGTTTGGCGCAGCGAGACATCCTCCCTGCACTGCGGTCAGGTCAGGAAAGGATCCTCAGGATCCCTAGAGGCTTGGTGGGGGGGTAAAGGTATGAATAGTGTCTTGACAAAGTATGAAAAGCTTCTCAGTCAAAATAAGGCCACGGCAATTTTTCTAAACTGCCGCCATTGTTAAATGGTGCTGGCACACAGCGTGCGCCTACCCGCCGCCATAGATACACGCCGCTGGCACTCTGGGGGTTAACAATCAAAAAGTGTCATGTGATAGGAGTTATTTACCTCACATGCACATGCTAGGGTTGCAATATACACTACAACTCTTTGATGGTGCCCTGATAATTATTAAATAAAGTCAATGCAAGAGCAAGCGAAGCACTGTGTTGTAAGGCCAAACCACCTTGCATAAATGTGCTAAAGAAGAAAATGACCTGGCTTTCATTGCATTTTGTATACTAAGCTTATTTCCATTTAACGCCCTAATTGTTCATTGTCTTTACAGGAATGCAAGGTTGATGATATCGTCTGTAAACGCGTGTACAAGCGTCTAGACTAGAGGATTGTGCGTGTTCGCCAGTCATGCCAAAGTGAGCAGCCTGCACAGTCCTCTCCAGCCTGAATGGGAGGAGAGCTATTGTTTCTTTGGAACCATGGTATAACCCTTAAACATTTAGTTACTGAATGTTAAATTATTAGTTAATGACTTTCATATCCTCATTTAATAATAATGTGATGGTATCCTGCTCAAAGAATTAAGTAAACTTTTGCATAAATTTATTCCCAAGTGAGCTTACTGTTTCATATGACTGACCTACTTTCTTTATCACTTAATTATTCTCTGATGATTATCATGTACTTGTTCTCATTCCCAGAGAACTAAAGTTAGGTAATGTCAAGAGGTATATGAAAATCTTTTGTAACCTTTATATATTAAATGTTTGTATTCTAACAAATTTTGATTGAATACCTCAGGATGTAAAATGGAGGTGTGTAATGGATTGGTACTTAAAAGAATTTAAAGGATGATAAATAGTTTGTAAAAATTGTGGTCTCACCTAGTAGCAACCTTATGCTTAGCTCAATAGACTAGATATACTGACCTCAGCATACTACTGTGCCCTGAAAATTCTTTTCAAATGACTTTTTATTGGGATTACATTGGCAGGGTCTCATTCAGGTATGTTAATCTAACAGACATGCTCCACATTAGCTTAACCATGATTGCCCTACACCCATCCCATGAAATGGTGGCATTCATGGACCAAATTATGAAAGGAAGGATGATTAAAAGGACTTTCAATAACAAATGTGATTCATGCAACAATAACTAGTAACAGGGAGCATACACCTGGGGACGCATCACTACACTCCCGCTGGTCCCCCCTAAACAAGCCCCCACACTGCCGCCCTATCCTTCTCAAGTCCCTCCTGGTTGGATCAATTGACTTGCCCCAGCCATGAGTTATGTGGGTATTCCTTTGGTCTCCTTCACTCAGGGTTGTATTGAACAGAAACAACCCTATGAGCATGATTGTCATTCAGGCATGACGCGTGCCCGTATGGCCGGAGGTGGCGTTCACCGACCAAGCTGTAACAGGCCTCAAATCAATTTCATTACATGGTCACTGGTTCAACACTAAGTCATTCCAATGATACCCTATAATCCTGCGAAGGCACTTGCTACCAAAAGCATCAACACGCATCTCCGAGTCACTATTCAGTGTCCACGTCTCACAGCCATAGAGTAAGACAGAGCACAAGTGACATATTTGAATCTTTGTCCACCTGCATAGATATCAATAACACTACATAACACCGTGGGCCAGGCCAATCCGTCTAGTGACTTCCTGGTAAGACACATCACTGCTATGCACTACACTATTAAGGTATGTGAAACTTTTGGTGGCCTCGACATCCACATGCTTGCATGAACAGACTGAACTGTGTCATCCAGCAAGCCTTCAAATGACTGTACCTTGGTTTTGGCCCAAGAGACTTTAAGTTCTAGAGGCTTTGCTTCCTCATGCAGTACCTTGAGGGCCAACACCAGGACCTCCAGCGATTCCATGAAGTACAGCATCATCAACAAAAACAAGGTCAGTGACCTTGATATTGCCAACAGATGCTCTGCAATGAATGATCGACAACTGCCAAATACCCAGTCATGCAAGTGTTGAAAACTGATGGAGCAAGACGCACCCCTGCCTCACTCCTGAATTAACAGGGAAGAGGCCAGAACTGCCTCCCCCTCACTTCACAGCACTCTCCGTCCCAAAGTAATGGTAAGTAATTGTTGTAGGAATCCGACAGATCAGCAGAAAGTCCCGGAGTGCCTCACGATGCACTGAGTCAAGTGCCTACTTCACTGAGTGCCTCACGATGCACTGAGTCTAGTGCCTTCTTGACAAGACATCATGCTGCAAGTAGCCCCTATCAAAATTCACATCAGCTTTCCCCTAGGACTCAAAAGTGTTATGATCCATCTTATTGCTGACTTTCCAGGCATGAACCGGGGCTGCTCAGGTCTCTGAAACTTTAGCAAATGAGATCAAATTAGCAGCAGATGGGCGAGCACTTTGCCTGGCACAATGCACAGTGTAACCACAGCAATTGTTGCAGTCCTGTCTGTCCCCTTTTCTTTTACAGATACAATTGGACCCCTTTTCCAGTCAGGAGGAATGGCACCAGACTGCCACATGGCAGACACCACCACACGCAACCCAAAGATCATAGCTCCTCCCCTGGCATTTAGCATCTCTGTACCAATATTAGAGTTCCCAGTTGCCTTTCCACCCTTCAACTTCCACAAGTGTGTTTTGGGTGTTTTGTCTATTGGTGAATCAGCAGCTACCATCTGAAAAGCACCCAGAGAGAGCTGGCTGGCTGGGGGCTCTGCCGTATACAGCTGCCCAAAGTATTCGGCCCAACGAGACTGGTACCCCTCTGCATCCGATACTATCTGTCTTAGTGGTTCAGATAATACTCATCTGAGATGTGGATTTGGAGTGGATTTTTCTTCAGAGCTCGGAAGGCAGGCCTTGGGTTGTCTGCAATAAGACAACCCTCAACATCATCTGCGAGACCTCAGACGAACCTCTCATTATCCCTCTCCAGAAGGGTTCTTGTTTCATTGTGACAGAGTCCTGTATCAGTCAGAGTCCCCAGCCAGTCTGGCAGCACAACTATATTCTTGAGTGTCTCCCTCAAGGCAACTCCACTCTTAGATCTTGGATACTCTCCAATGCACTCCTCGACAGCTTTGAGAGTTTCGCATTTAAAGGCGTTCCACAACTCCCCAGAGTACTCTGACCACCAAGAACCATCTTAGAAAATCCTTTCCAGCAGATGTAATGATTAAAACTATAACTTTATTACAACTGTTAATTTCTAGGAAATGGTACACAAAATGTGTAAATTAGCAGGTACATAATAGAATTTGGTGAATCTGGTAACTGACTAGAATATATAGTAAATAAACGCTGATAACTCACACCAACTTACATGACACATAATAAGTTTCCCTAAGCCTAAAGACAAAGACTACAGAAATACAACAGCTGCAAAAGGGTTTGGAATCAGAATATGATTGAATTTACATTGGAACAGCTTGTGATGGCTGACAGCCTTTATCTGGAAACTGGTATGATTTTTACAGCCTCCGAGTTTAAACTGCGTACAAAATCCCTGAAGAAAATTAAATGTATAGCAAAGAGGTAACTATCATAAATGGGAAGCATTTTCAGAACTAATTTCTACCAAGATTAACTAGAATATTTATATGTACTAGTTTTTTTATTATATTGATGCCAGAATTAGCTGATATAATACCATGACAGATTTCAGTCTCTAATAAACAAATTTCTACACAAAAAAATCTTCCATATCATATCTACGTGTCAAAACAGCACTACATGAGACTCCCTGCAATGCCTTGCTACAGTTATAAACTGATCCTTTTTTTTTTTCAAATGTGCTTACAGCACAATTATTTAGGATTACTGACCAAACAAAACTGTTTCAATATACTCAGTGTACCAAAGTCATGAGCAGAATTCAGATATCAATACTTCCAAAAGACTATGTCTTATTCTAATAAAATATTTGCCAGGTTAGTTACAAAAATAAAAGCAATATTAGTATGAATAGAAGCACAATGCACAACAAAATGCCATGCATTTAGGACATTCCATACCAGCCGATTTCAGCCCTTCCATGGACGAGAATGACTTAGTAGCACCTTGGACAGCCTCCACAAAACACCTAGTGGCATGAAGAAGCCCTGAAGTTTCGTCTTTATGGAGATGATTGTAGGCTGCTGCACCGACTGCCATAGCCAGACTCCGGGGTGCTACATGTACTACTTGTCTGCTCACTTTTATACATCCTACAAAGAAATAAGCTTTAAATTGCAATAAAACTTTCAAATATCAGCATCTGCAAAAAGGAAAAGGGGATGTAGAGCCCACAATAGCAGGATTCATACATTCCAAGAAATCAAAATTTGAAGTGGAGCAGGAATTTCAGGCATCTTACTGAAGTGGCATTACAAGGTAAGACAACTGTCATAAAATGTGATCTGAATAAAGAAAATTATTTTTTCAAGTTTATTGTCAATGCTTTTGTTTATTAGAATGAGAACAATAACTTTTGACTAAAAGATCTGCACTATAAAAATGGTCATTGTCACCTATTTAATATGATCAATCACACATTACATATTCACATAAAATGATGATCAGTCTGCTGAGGGAAGGGGTGTAATACAGAACACTCAAATAAGTGGAGTAATTTGAGCCATCACCTTTCACTGAAATCAAATTGAACTATCATTTACACTCAATTTAGTGGAATATTCCATCAAATATAATTAAATTATATAATACCTATACAACATACATTGATGCCCCATGGTATGAACCACAAATGATGTTTATTATATATTCATCAAGAGTTAGTTCACTAAATTTCAATTTAGTAGACTAAGATTTGTGGATTATTCCACTAAAAGCCTTTGCTATCTTTTCTGAATGAGGAAGAAGGAACTTAAGTGCCTCCTTCTGTCCTTCAGTCCTTCATTGCCTCAAAACTCAATTTTCCCACCTTTCAGTAAGATTTGTGGATTATTCCACTAAAAGCCTTTGCTATCTTTTCTGAATGAGGAAGAAGGAACTTAAGTGCCTCCTTCTGTCCTTCATTGCCTCAAAACTCAATTTTCCCACCTTTCAGCTGAACATAATCTTCCAAACACCTATTCCTATATATAGTTCCATCTATATATAACTGAGAATATACGCACCCCAACAAGAGGTGCATAAGTCTTGCAAGAGATTGGATGGAGTATCTGGTGGTTTTCTGCAAGGCATCTGGCCAGGTAGGTACAAACTGGCAGGAGAGCCGACCACAAGCAAGACAGGCTGCTGCTATCTGGGAGTTTGGCCACTTGAGAAACACAGTGTCTACAGGAGAAGTAAACAAAATCAATCAATGATATAAAGAAAAACCACATCAATAAATGCAAAAGAAACACTTGCCACAGGATCACTAAAATTCTGAAAGCTACATTTGAGGAAAGTCAAAAAGAAAATAAGGTCATGTTATCTTCTTAAACTGATGCACAACCACAAAAAAATATGTAATTACAGTCACAGAAATAAAAGAGTAAAACTTAAAACTATAGATAAGAAACAGCAGAAGGACACAAGAAAATTCAACACAATGAGAATCAGTGAAGCACTATTTTCATGTACAGCGTTGAGGAAACTAATGCATGTCATAAGAAAACCTAATAGCAAACTCACATACATTGCAAGTGAAATTATAAAGGTGGTTGGGTTGTATGGTGAACTATTTCATTCAGACACTAAGGTCCAGAACGAGTCACAGGCATAGTAGCAGTAAAGAAAGATGAAACTAAAGCAGCACTGAGAAGTAATGAAAGAGGGAAAGCTCCCGAGGAAGGAGGTACAGTCAAACCTCAACATCTATGTGGCTTATGTAACAGACAGCCATGGATAATGCAACTCCACGGATATCTGCTGGCCAACTTGAAAACTTTTTCCAATAATTTATGGACTGACACACACATACACACACACACACACACACACACACATCCAAAGGTACAGTCATCAGTTTGTATCATTCAACTGCAGTGTCTCCATTTGTTTCTGTTCTGTGACCCATTCCTATTCTTTAAATAAATGTTCCATAAGCTGCTTTATTTCAACCCTCCATTTGCTGAACAGCCTCCCTTTAGGTCTCTTGATGTCAATTATTTCCCAGTTGGTCATTTTTTGTCCAATAAAAACAATAAAATTTGTCTACAATAACACTTTAGTTGATAGTGGTGATGACTTACCAAATATGGACAGATCCAGGAAGTAGAGAGTGGCTCTCCAAAGAGTCTGTGCAGCAACATTAGGGGAAGTGATGGGGGTACCCTCCATTGTATCTCCAACGCAAACTCCACTCATCAAGTAGATTTCAGCAAAATGGGCGACTGTGGCTGTTCCTAAGGAAAGAAGTGTTACCATTTCATCTCTGCAAATTTTGAGCAGATGGAATAGATATACTGAAAGACTTGTTGAAATGAGTCAACCTTGACCTCTGCCTTTGATACATGGGCATGAAATGAGTCAAGAGTCAAGGATATCTAGGTGAGAAATTAATTACTTAAGGGAATATGATATGATATGAGTAGTGGAGGTGTACAGGAGATATGAATGTGTACGAATGTGAGCATCTCTCCACATAAACACGGGGAGAGATACCACTCTTGCAGGTCCCCCAGACTGGGCCACTCAATCACAAGTGTCAAACAGTCACAGGGACCAAACAGTCACCCCAGTATTGCTGAATGCCCAGGACATGAGGCCCAGGCAGTTGCTGTGTGTCATACTGACCCTTCAGCCTGTGGGGGGTAAGAACCCATTACCTCTGGACACAGGGAAAGTTTGGAAAGTTTCGTTCAGTCGGCGCAACATCTGTGGTCATATGCCGGAGAGAGACAGAAGGGGAAAGAATTATAGGAGAAGGGAACAGATCACAGGAGACGGGACACAACCCCCGATTAATATCTGGTACCCATTCACTGCTGGGTGGACATGGGCATAGGGTATCGGAAAAGCCGCCCAAATTTTTCCACTCCGCCAGGGAATCGAACCCGGGCTCTCTCGGTTGTGAGCCGAGTGTGCTAACCACTGCACCACGAAGCCCCCGAGGCCCCTTGGGACACAGGGCCAGTGTGACATCTGGGTTACCATGGGTTTCCAGTTTACCTTCCCCAAGTATCCATTTATCGACTAGCCTGAAAGGAAGGATGAACAGCTGGGTGAGCTGCATGCCAACTGCCTAGGCCAGGATTTGAACCCGGGCCTGCAGAGTTGTTGAAATGAATGCTAACCACTGCACCATGGAAGCGGCCCTCCTGACTAGGTGGGTATTGATGGTCATGAAGTGATAACAGGCTTTTGATCTTTGAATGAAACATTTTTCCAGTCAAATTGTTGAATATTTCAGGGTGGCCACAAAAGAGATTCTTGAAATGAAATGTGACAAACTCGGTGTACTACTATATGTGAGTGAACAAAATTATGATGTAGTAAAACGTGACACACAGCCGAGAATTGTTTCCTATACACCTGAAATGCTTTTTGATGTGTGCATCCAGTGATCTTTTGCATATTAACAATTTGACACACAAGAGCATCACAAACATAAGAGGGTTAATAATCATAATTCAGGAACAATTAGTTGTAACATTACAAATCCTACCCCTTTTTCAATTAATATCTGAAAAGGAAGCATATAATCTAATATACAATGGCTGTGATTTATTGCAAAGCAGCTAAAACAAATCATATCATATTTCTTGCAAAATTTGCTTTTGAAATGTTGTTCATTCAGAGCAATAATGACACAGCAACAATCAACAAGCAATAATCCATAGTGTTTATCAAATATATACTTATTTTGGTAAAAGTGCCATTACATACCTATATTCCAGTTGAAGAACTTCAATATATTTATTTCCATATACTTGAACAAAACTGCATTGTACTGATTGTCAGCAAAAGCATTCAGGACTGCAATTCCTGGCACATCAAGATCTTTGTCTTCAAATTTTGCTACAAGAAAGAAAAATCTAAATTAGTAAAACCTTCCATACTATACTCACATATGTCAAAAGCTAAGAAATAAACCCATCATTGTGGTAACTCCAGTGAGTTTGATATGCAGTAAAAATCCATCTTCGATCACTGATTGTACAGCAAGACCTATTGTTTGAATTTTTTGGAGGGCTCTTACCAATACTAAAACAATAAGTAAATATGTACATTTACAACAACTGATACAAAGGGGTCCCTCACTAGAACCTGTAGGACTTGGGGGACTGAGATGGTGCTGTTTTGGAGAAACAAAACGACACATTGAGGGTCTATCTATTACAGAGCTTAAAGTGAAGGGTTTTCAAAAAGTGCATCCTCCCTGTCACCACATATGAATCAAAGACACTGACAATGCCCAAGTCTCTGGAACAGATATTGAAAAGTGTCAAGAGAGGGATGGAGAAAGTGCTACTGGCTATGACTATAATGGATAAGAAAAACTGCAAAAGTGGCTATGAGAACAGACAAAAGCAGAGGACAATAACAATGGCAATATTTTTATCATCAAGTTTTATTACGTAATCATTATTTGATAATGTCATTATGAATATTTCTGGAGGGGTGAGTTCAATGTTTGAACAATAGAAGTAGATTGATTTTTAAGTAGATAGCTTTGTATTGCCCACAAATATTATAAAAATATCTCAATGGCCCTTGATGTGAAAAAAAGTTCAACTCTAATTTATATTATAATAATTCATGATACATGAACCTATTTCATTATAACTAAACTGCTTCTTACATTCCTCACTTCTCTATGATCAGGCAATCTAACTTAAAATTTTCCCACAAAAATTAAATGATTTATCAAGGCTAACACTTTATTGTGGCAATGATCCAGAGAATAGGAAGCAACTGACCTGCTAACATAACAGTGGTGAGGGCCAGGAGCTGGAGATGATTTTCTTCTAGAAGGTAAGCATCCATAAATCTGTCCAGGAGGTAGACTGCCAGGTGTGTAGTGGCAACACTCAACTTCAGTTTTTCAGTTACTTCACAAATGAGTTCCATTAGATCTCCTCTTGCATTAGCCTACAAATTCAGAAGCAAATGAGCTCCTTAACAGCACAGTTTATGTTCCGAGGCAATTTTGACCCTCTAGATCTTTCCACATTGGGACTTATTCTATAAGTGTAGATTTAGGAACTATGCTTAAAAAATTGAAACGATGAAAAGTAGCTGTGCAACTTTATTGAGCTCTTATTTTCATATATTAATTTTTAGATTCATTATTGTTACAGATTCATGTTAATGTGATTCAGAATCTTCCCAGGGAGACCATGGTGGCCTAGCTCAGTTTTTATTAAGATAGAAGGGTGGTGTCAGGATCATGGAAGTGAGTGAGGTGTGTGAAGTTGTCAGCTTTAGATGAACTGGGCACAGTAACATGGCTGTGAATGCACTCTCTAAGTATATAACTCTGTGGATAACACATGCTAAATTTGAAATACAACCATGCTGCCCAAATGCTGTCTTCAAAGCTTCTTTTTTTTTTTTTTTTATCACACTATGAAATAAAATAGATAAATAAACTGTACTGGTAGAGTACCCACAAAATATGCTTAAAATGTATCAATGGTACCAATTTCAGTACATGATAAACAAAGTAGTGTACTGATACTTGGATAGTAACTCAGTTACAGTTACTCAGTACTTTTGTACTTCTGTACTGCCCACTTGTGTATGCATCATATATTATCCATGAAATTGGACATACAGTGTGAGACCAGGTTGTCAGAGCATGACAATGCAGACCTCAGATTCAGGCACTGCAACTATAGTGGTGTCGTTAAGGGTTCAATTCTCCTCCCAGTACAGTTTATAATTTACATTCATGACATTGACGTTGGGTTAATTAGGCAGTTTCCAAAATATAAACTGCAAAGTATTAAAGGGACATGAATTGAAAACATTAATTGGGAGCAACTATCATATGAGTATCACTACATTCTGAGGGTAAAAGAAAATCCACTCAGAATTATTAAGCAAGCAGTCACAACTAAAGGCCACAGAGAAATGTTTCCATGTACATGTCAGGTACTCTCATAGCTACCTGTGGGGAATTTCCAAAGAATGGACGTTGTTTTTTTTCTCTTTCTCGCATCCAAGTTAGCACCTCCTCAGGATAAGATGTCATCAAAGTGTTGGTTGATGTCATTGTGACCTGCAAGAAAAAAATAAACAAAAGCAAATAGATAATGTGTCCATGCAAGGCATAAACTTAATAACAAATAATCCAATGTCAGTAAGGACATTTGTACAATGAGCTGAATATTTTATCAGAGCAGTTGTTATTACTATATAAATGATAACAAGAAACCATGATAAAATTCCAAATATCTGCATACTGAGATTTACTTGGAAAATTTTGGCTATGGTATGGACACTAATCTTGCATTATTCTAGGATAAGTGACCTGGAAAACTGACACAGTCACCTGCCATCACACTTCACTGGGATAAATCATCTTTATCAACCATTGGATCCTTGGCTTTATTTAATATGATTACAATCACTGAATGAAGTACTCAGTAGCTGGTTCTCTTTCAAACATTCAGCATTCCCTTAATCCCTTAAATCAGATACCCGAAGTCAGAATTATCTATATATCTCACCGTTTTTTATTATCTTATCTAGTAGTCTATGATGCCCAGCCCTTGATTACATGAGTGAGGAGGGCCACAAGGTAAATACAAAATTATTTCAGCATATCACTGAGGTAACTAAGATGTTATTATATAGTTGGATAACACCAGTTTCTTTTTATTTATTTAATCTACGTTAAGACAACCCTTGTTATCCGTGTTCAGCAGGTCTGCGATCTATTTGTGTTGGTCCTTTGAGCCTGTACGTGGTGGGACGGGAGGAAACCAATTAACCAGCAAATACAGGGCCAGTGTAACATCCGGGCTATCACAGTTTACCTTCTCCGGGTTTCCCTTGGTACTGTACCCATTCATCGACCATACCGAAAGGAAGTATGAACTGCTGGGTGGGCCACACCAAGGCCTTGGTTGCACGCCAACTGCCCAGTCCGGGATTTGAACCCAGACCCGCAGATTCGTAGTCAGGGACACAAACCACTGCACCACGGTGGCGCAACAGTGGCAACCCAGATATCTAGTAACCTGGCAGGGCAGGCAGGAGGGCTGTCCTTTCGTTCACTATAGCCCCCCCCCACCCCCCTTTCGCTCTACTCGTTGAAGTTCAAGTACGATACACGTGTAATTGTAAGTTCCAGGACATCCTTGCATGTCCTTGCAAGCTTGCAGCTAATGATCTTGACAAAAGCTTGAGGGCAACCACGTTACCTCCGGGAAGCCTAAACTATCGTCCAAGTGGCACAACGAAGTGTAAACCAGTGCACGTTCGATTAGAATGCCTAGATTTCTTTTACCCATTTGATTCTATTCAAATGGGTAAAAAATCTACCCATGCCCACTATCTACCTATATAGTCTGACTCGGCTAAACGTGCGGTTTGAGGGGGGGGGGGGGGGTACGTGGGTCAGCCTACGGGGATTCCCTTATACAGCTATGCCGCATGTCTCCTAGCCCGCGATGTAAAAATGTTCTAACTTCTAATATAAGTAAAATCATGGCAAATATGATCAGCAAATATCCAAACATATTTAATCTAAGTATTATAACGTATAAAAGAACATTTAACTTATTATGGATAATATATTTCTAAGCATATAAAGAAACGTGGCATAGTACGTATTCTACAGTACGTGTTGCTAAAAAAAAAAAATGCTCTACTTATTATTGAGTTTCCCTTTCGTTTTGGGATGTGTAAGTAGTTTCCCAATTATATTTAGATTATATCGAGAAGGAATGTACGTTAAAATAAGCTGACATATGTAAGAAAAAAATACATTAAAATCCTCATGGCGGTAACGCCACGAGAGAAAGGCAACCAACATGGGGTTAAAAACGTGGCAACGCTGTACTCCGGTTCCTCATAGGCCACCGACACAGCCGCACTCTAAGGCGAGTCTTATTATAGCAGTGAAATGTATAGGTATACCTGCTGTCAGTCTGAGGGTACTTTCTGGCGATAACGAGTCCAGTGCATGATAACAGCTGAATCACGCACACACACACACACACACACAAGATGGCGCCACTATAAACACTCGCCTGCGCCAGAACGGGCTGGGCCGACCATCAGGCCCCACCTGGAAGAAGCCTTGGGCCGACCATCAGGCCCCACCAGGAAGATGCCTACCGGCGCAACAGGCAAACGACGTAAAAAAAAAAAAAAAAAAAAAAAAAAAAAAACCCACTATGTATCCATATCTATATATACACGGATATGCAAAAGTTGCCTCACCGTGAAGACACGATTGTATGGAAGTTAATTACAGGAGTATACTTTGACACAAAAATAATTCAGATAGGTATCGCGATATCAATATAATGGAGAGCTGCTATACCTACACACTGAATGAATGATGACTAAGAATGAGGAGTTAAGATGTAACACCAGAGGTCACACGAATGCAAGGAGTCCCGACCTGATTAGGAAGCGTTTCCTCACGCGGAAAAGTATACGGCGGGAAGATTAGTTCTTTATAATACCTGCTGTAGTGATCTAATACAGTCAATACAGGTAGACCCCTCAAAGCCGTAATTTCGGGGTGGGGAGGGGGGGGCTATAGCCCCCAAATATTTTTCTACATCGGCCTCAAAATGCCCCTGAAAGTGCTGCTATAGCCCACCCACCCCCAATATTTTAAATTTTGGCCTCAAAATGTCCGTAAAAGTGCTGCTATAGCCCGCCCCCCACCCCAATATTTTCAATTTCGGCCTCAAAATGACCCTAAAAGTGCTGCTATAGCCCCCCCCCTCAATATTTTCAATTTCGGCCTCAAAATGCCCTTAGAAGTGCTGCTATAGTCCCTCCCCCCCAATATTTTCTATATCGGCCTCAAAATGACCCTAAAAGTCCTGATTTAATATATATATATATATATATATATATATATATATATATATATATATATATATATATATATATATATATATATCCCCCCACCTGCGCACGCTCGATTCCCTTCCCACTCTTGCCTCATGAACCTATTGCCCTCTAGCCCCCGTCCAAAATCTGCCAAAATTACAGGCCTGTCCCTACTTCTTCATAATGAACTTTACCAACAGATTAACGTATTCCAATCCAATTTCATTAACCGCAAATGATAAAGTAACCAATTTATAAAAGAAAAAAAGCAATAAACTACACTTAATGGTGATTTTCGAAACAAAACCATGTATCCTGTTCTGTTTTTACTAAACTGTAATGACGCAGGAAAGCAGGGTGGGCGAAGTCATGCGGAGAAATGTCAGGTCCATCTTACTTGGCCTACCAGTGGCAGTCGGGTCAAGGCTCCTGTGTTTACCTGTGACCACCTGTCAGTGTATGGAAGCTCTCCCACTGACGTCGGTGTGTGTGATGTATATAATACACAAAAGGACTTACCTTCTCTAATTTATCTTATGGTTAACGATGGAACACTATAATAGGGAGTCAACGGTAGAAGCTTAGGTGGAACAAGTGCAAGAGGAGAGTCAGCCAGCGGGATGGAGGCGGCCATAACCCTAACCCAGGGATACACTCCTTGCCCCAGCCCTTCCCTTTCCACGTGCAGGCAGGGCAAGGCAACAGGATTTCAGAGCACTGGGGAAAGCGTAATGTTGATTTTGAAGCTGAACACTGGAATTTTTAGCCTTTGCTGATGTGGTTGGTCTGGGTGACGCAGGCGCTAAAACGTTTCCCGCCTACCATATTTACCTCACAAGAACGTAAACCCTTAATATACACTCCATTCCCGACACAGTACATACCTTTTAATTTCTATATGTCCGTGGTGTCAGCGGCTGGCACATCAATACCCACGACACACTTCTCACACACCCTCACTAGACTGCTTCCCTCAACGCTCTGGCGCCGCTGACCTCGGAGCTGCGGCAACCTCACCTCCCCTGACCCCATACCTTCTTCTTTTGACCTGTTTCACCCTGTTCTCATACACTTTTCAACTTATTTTTCATTATCAATCAGCAACTCAGGAATTAAATAATGGAAACTGTCACATGGGCAGAGATGCAAGGATTCGAGACTTAATTCTTGGCACTTCATTGAGAGTTTTGGGACTTGACTTCTTTTTATCGGCACAGACCTTAACTTCATCTACTACATTCAACTAATATTAAGTCGCCGTACAAATGGGAATAGCCGTATCTTCCATATTCTTCGTCAATGATAATTTTCGACACAAACTACAACTCGGCTTTCTGGCCATATTTGTTACTTCACCGGAATTCATTTCACAGCTTTTACCTAGCGCGAACACTCATGACTACGACACTTTCACCTGTAGCTTATTCCATTTTCATAGAACAACGTTGGTGAAAGAGAATTTTAAGGCTGTAGGCGTACGCTATGGCTGCGCGTGGCCTTGGTGCTCATCTCCGTCGCATTGGTCCTTGAACCTGAGAAGCCAGAGTGGAA
The DNA here is from genome assembly GCF_024679095.1 of Eriocheir sinensis. NCBI lineage: Eukaryota > Metazoa > Arthropoda > Malacostraca > Decapoda > Varunidae > Eriocheir > Eriocheir sinensis. The sequence continues at coordinate 13,847,111 of NC_066525.1, forward strand.
TGAAACATTAAATTCTACCGTTTCCTACAACAAAGAAGCAGTATCAGTAATAAATGTTCATGTGGCCATAGGGTTAGAGGGAGAATAAGATTAAGAATACTTGTGCCTTTTATTGGCCTAAATCATCAGATGGGTTTCCAGAAAAAAGTGGATGATATATACTATTTTTCCATTGATAACGTTGAATCATGAACTGATTAAATAATTAAATATCACATGTACAAGAATATCGAGGTATGCATTTACTGATCCATGTGCCGAAGCGCACAACTGCAGCCTCTTCAGTCTGTTTGTAACTTAACTTAATCAGGAGGCAGATATGAAATTAAGGGGCCACTCATAAATTACATAATGCTATTTTGGGCAATTTTTAATTCCTCACCTACCCCTTGTCATGCCCAAGAAAACTAGGTAACCAGCCATAAAAATATAAAAACATTAACCATCCAATTGGTGGGTTTCCATTTTTTCCAAGTACAGTAATATAAGTAGCCTAATACTAGCAACTACTTATACTTAGTTCCTAATAAGTTTATGTTATGACATTAAAGAACTCCAGATAAATTTACTTAATTTTCACAGCTCTTATGATACAGGAAAAAAATTAAAAATGAAAATGTTATGTAACACATGGCTGCCCCTCCTCCCCCTGCCACACCCTCAGAACACTTCACCACACTCCTCCCCTCTTAGGCATTACATAATTTTTGAAAGGCCACTAAAAAATAAAAAAAATCTCAGCATGAGGGGTCAGCATTAAACTATCCCATTGCACATACATGCTTAATTGTCTTCTTTCTATGAATAGAAATTTGTATCATCTGGCTTTGAAGACACCACCTGATGCAAAAAGAACGTTAGCGTGACATCACATTATGTACATTTATAGTGATTAGACTATGTTGAGAAGACAGTGTACATAAAGCTTCTTGAAGTGTCATCAATCACTCTTTTGGTTAAATCAATTAAATATTTAGCATTTTAGTTTGAATATTTCTCATAATACAAAAGAGAAAAAGGAATGTCACAATACAACTTACACTCTCAGTCAGCTCTCTCAGTGTTACAATATCATTAAATGTAATCTACCTATTGCCTGACCTATAAACTTCAATGTTTACATTGTAAAGAACACTGTACTAATCTTTCGTCAGTGCACAGATGTATACACATGTATGGAGCAATGGATGGATGCATGGATGGATGAGCTTCTTCAGTGGAGGGTCCAGAATGAGGTGACACCATAATACAATATTTGCAGATATGAGACACTCAGCAGAAAAGTGTCATTTTGATTACAAAATGAAAACACAGTGATCCCTCCCATATCCGGACATACTCCACATCCAGAAACTAGACCTTGGCTCTATTACATCCATATCTGAATTTACTTGTCCGTATCCAGACATGAAATTCCAACATGGCTGGTTGTGGCAGACTATAAATTAAAAATCAATTTGTTAACTCTTGACATGCACAGATAATAGCCCCTGACCCACTGGATGAGCAAAAATGGCTATCTGCCTCCTTTCTGAATGGTGAGTCACCTGGCTGGCAGGCTGGCTATTATCCTAGTGTCTAGCATTACACTGAATATTCATATATATGTGTGTTTTAATGTCTAAATACTGCAAATTAGAGACCAAGGAACATTGTCAAAATTAAAGGAGGGGTGTTGTTCAATGTACATAGTATTGTGTTGGTAAGGTCTGTCTGGATATTGTTTCGTATCTAGATTTCATCTGTATTGGATAGTCCAATAGCTCTATTATGTTGGATATGGGAGGGATTACTGTACAATTTTATACTGCTTCACCATCATATGCTTTGGGTGCATGTATTAATGGGGAAAAATATATATAATGGTAATTTTACATTAAACAACGTATGGTGAATGTGCTGAGAGGCAGATGTATGTGCCAAGCAATCACCCTCATTATAAGATACTGATGGGCAAGAACTTCTGTCAGGCTGGAAACAGCATGGAAGTTTTGACATGGGGAAGTGGTGGCTGAGTGGATAGTGTGACGGCGCCACGTCCAGGATGACGCAGGTTCGTGCCCCGCCCGGTGACACCAAGCTAAGATTTTTCAATTATCGCTGAGTGGCCTAAGACTACCCACATGCTGTCCAGAAGACCACCCATCAACCCGGACTCTAGATTCTAGGATTAAAGATGAGCTCTGGGGGACAGTTTGAGCCAATGCAAGATGGCGCCACTATCAACACTTGCCTGCGCCACGACAGGCTGGAGCCAACCATCAGGCCCTACTACGCAATCCTACTGGCACCACAGGCGAAGACGTAAAAAAAAATAATAAATAAATAAATAAATAAATAAAAATCCGCAGAGCATAAACCATTCAGTCAGTGGAAAGTGTCACGAATCTGTCAATCGATCAATCAATCAACAGGGGTGACAGACCTGTTGCCTTGCACACTCCGAAATGCCATTCCCAGGCATTTCTCAAAACAAGTCACCATGCAGGCACCTTTCCCATATCAAGTACATCCCAGTTGGATCCGTTGACTTGCTCTAGCCACGAGGTTTGTGGGCATTTCCTTGCCTTCCTTCACTCAGGTATGTCTCTCACAGAAACAACCCAGTGAGCAGGGCCAACTTCTGGGTAGGGTGTCAGAGTTAATGTTAATGAACTATGCAGATAATAAGCCCTAATTCAGTTTCACAGAGTAACTGCCAATATATCACATGATTCTGCAAAGACATTTATCATCAAAAGAATGAATTTGCTTCTACAAATCACTATTTAGTGTCCATGTCTTACAGCCATAAAATAAGACAGGCAACACAAATAACTTGAAGATCCGAATCTTTATCCTGCTACAGGCTTTGCCTTGCACCTATCACAGACATAGGGTTCATTTGATGCAAATGCATCAAAGGATTTTGAGTTTTTTTCTGGCCCCACAGCAAAACTAGACTGGGGTCATGACCAGAGCTTTGACCCTGGCCTCTACAGTTTACTTTGTTTCTGGCAAAGATTAAGGTTTTACAAGGTGGGGTTTGGCTCAACCTCAAGAATCAGTTCATCTTATACAGGTGGGGTGTCAACCTATTTTTGTATCTTCAGTGCTTGAAACAAATATGTATAATATGGAGGGTTTTTCTAATGCTATTTGGGTTTCTTCTTAAATTAATAGCAAATGCAAATCCTTAACATCCTTTATAAACAAGGCCAAATTAAAATAGTTTAGAACAAGATGCACAAAGAAATTGCAGTGCGCAAATGCTAGCTCAATTTAAGCTTCTGAAACCTGTCACTTTTCCATAAGTGCTTTGTGTGCTAAATGTTTCAGTTTCAATAAGGACTTGCATAAAATCTCAAGTTTGTTTCTGATAAAAACTCAACAGATTTTTCTATAGATAGGGCCCTCACACACAACTGATTTCTTGGTGCTAGCAGCAGTTCATGGCAATCAATTAAAATAAAATTTGCCTGCACCACCAGTGGGCTGAAGTCATTCACCAAGCCCCTCAAGGGAGCCTACTGGCAATATAGGCACCACATAAGAAAGTATGAAGTTTTTGACTGAAAAAAAAAAAAAGAAAAAAAAAAAAAAAAAAAAAAAAAAAAAAAAGCTCAATTGCAACATGCACATAAGATTTAATTTCTTTATTTTTTGCTGCTCCCTTCGGCAGCAAAAAATTGCTTTTGTGAATGGGTCTGATCAAGCCCATGCAACCTTTCATTCCACAACAAATTCCTTACAAGCCTTTCAGAAAATTTAAAATTGATTTGAAAATTGCTTGAAGGAAGCAGAGGGCTAGGCATTTCTCTATTCCAGATTTAACAAGTTTTACAATCAACTAATTTTATCATTACCCATAACGCCCATGGCCACAACATGAAAAATGAGTAGCGGGCTTTTTTTTCATTATCGTTTCCTTTTTTTTGCCCTTGAGCTGTTTCCTCTGCTGAAAAAAAAGAAAAGAAAAACTATCTCGAGTATGGCTCAGTGAGTAACTAAAGTGTGAAAAAGTTGCTCTTGTGAGGGCATCCATTGAAATCAATGGCTTCTAATACCTACCAGTAGATGACAATGTTTCTTGTGGCCAAGAAAATAGACCTAGCAGTGATTTCTTTTGCTGTTAGCATATTTTTCATACTCTCTGTGTAGACTCCTACAGAAATGTGTGCTTAACTTGTGAGCTATAAAACTCACTTATTAGCAACAAAAAATTGCTTGTGTGCAAGGGCCATTAAGCTTTAATTATATATAATGGTCTTACATATTATGAAGAGTGTAAAACTATAACTGAAGAAAAGACATTTCTTAAAAAAAAAAAAGTCCATGCAGGGATTGGTGGCTCAAATAACACACCTTACATGGCTAAATAATTTTACTAAACAACAAAACAAACACACAATAATAAGCCTCTGCAGGTAATTATTCTTATGGGCCCTCTGAGCTACAGGATGCATAATGTCTGCTGAGTGAGCAATGAAAGTTCGTGCAGTCCTCTTGCACTGTATTCCATCATGACACAGTGGTGACTGTTATTTGTCAACCAGAGGCAGCACTGAAACTGTTGTATGTCAACTTAAGAAAAATGCTTCATTGGTTTAGCTTTACTTCTCCCTTGTAACTGTAATTCTTTTACACTTCTAAACTTACTTCCTTTACCATGTTAAACTCATTTTAGACTCAAAGATTAGTTGAAATTCTAAGGTCTTCTACCGGTATCTTCTAAATAAGTTATATATTAGTATTTAACAGTTCTGATGATTGTTCTGTATACTAATTCATTTTTGTATAGCCTGGATTAATAATTTGAATAACCAGACCTGACATATTTTTACTACAATATGGAAGTAATTTTCGAAAGCATTGTTATCACTGCTTGACCTTGTATGCCATGCCACAAAATGGTACAGATTAGATATATTAGAGCAACAATGGATTTAAATATGAAACCCACTTACTCTTGAAATATATTTTCTTGAACAGAAATGAACATATACTAATGTTGTAATTACTACAGATTATGATATGCAAGCATAGCACCTCAACATCATTCTACACTACCAAAATTGATCAATATATTTTTTAATGGTGTGTGGGTCTGATAGCCCCCAGCAGCCATGTGTTCCTACAGCTTAAAATGAAATTTTCAGTTGGAAACTCTGCCCTCAAAAAGAAAATAAAGTCAGCCATTGCTATACAATTGAATGATGTTAGATGTACCACTGATTGCTTGAACAATCTTGAACTTTCCCTACAATGAATTTATAGACCACTCCCTACAATCTGTCTGTGATTGGTGGTTAAATCACTTGATCACTCTACTGCACAATGGTGGTGGGATCACATTATCACTATGCCACTAAGGGAGAGCTTTAATTACTTCCATTAGGCTCAGTCTCTGTCAGAGGTCAAACTTGTTCATATGCTTTTCCAGTATTTTGCTAGCTACAAAATGTTTGTGTTCTTTATTCTATTCCAGTAATAATGTCATCTGGGCACAGTGGAAGTGAGTCTCCTAGTGCCCAGGGCAAAAAGAAAAGGAAAACTTTACGTTGGAAGTGAAGGTGGGGGCATTCTGAAATCCTTCCATGAAGGACAAGGAATAAACAATATATGTCCCTTGTTGAATTTGTTGGGGGTCTTTTATGATTGTTTCTCTATTATTTTTGAGTGGCTAGAAACATATCCCCATTAAAATAATGTTATAATGCTATCAGTATATAACTCATCACATTACTATCAAATGTTTAAGAAGTAACACAATCGTACAGCGAGGGATATCTGTATTTCCTTAAGGTAGCAAGATTGGGTAATTAGCAGAGGCTGTGGCCATCCTGGATACAAAGATTAATATTACACTACAGCACCAGATGACCTCGTGTTGTCCCTGCCCAAGCTTTCTTTTTTCTCCCTAAATGAAAGCTGAAAGAATCTTTACAGCTGAAAGGATGGCAACCTAGAGACTTGTAAACTAGTAATCTGTTTGTGGATCTGTTCTTGAATAGCTCAGTCAATATGGGAAAAGAGGCTGCACTGATGATAATGATAATAATAATGATGATGATGATGGTGATAATGATGATATTCTTTGGGTGTAAGATCCTACATAAACAACATTCAAGAAAAGTATATGATATCAATAAAAATGATTTTCTACATGGTAACTTTGCCTTTGATTGACCACACTTAATTCACAGCTAAAAAGGAAAGTCAGCTTAGGATTACCATCAGAAAAAGTTGGATCCATTGCCAAGGATTTGTGTGGTGCATGTATCTTAGTGCTCTCCCACAACAAAACTTTCAGGGTCTGAGAGTGGGAGTTTGACCCTCTTCAAACTACTTTTGTGAAAGGGTCAATCTTGTGACAATAACCTACATTTGTCCCATGCCAATTTGGCTAGACAGCCATGTATGACCAAACAGGTGAGACCTCTGTTTGGCATGGAATAAAGGACAATGAAAAGGATGAAAAGGACACTCAATAATCAGAGAGAAAAGTAAAAGACATCCTGTTTTACTTGTGTATATATATATATATATATATATATATATATATATATATATATATATATATATATATATATATATATATATATATATATATATATATATATATATATATATATATATATATATATATATATATATATATATATATATATATATATATATATATATATATATATATATATATATATATATATATATATATATATATATATATATATATATATATATACACTTTAACTTTTCATCTTGTGCAAAGAAAAATTAAATTAGCACCCACCTACCATTTAGTCCCTGAATGCTTATTTCAACTATAATCATAAAACCACACCCCCAGCCATTCAAACAATAAAACATTGGGGCAGTAATATGCTCTATGTGGGATCCTCCACAATGAAGGCTGCAATATTAAATTCATAATGAATATTACTAATGATTAATAAAAGTGTGATAAAGCAGGAATGCTATAAAAAGATAATGAAAAATTAGTATACTACCTACTTATAAGAATAAACTACTGAAGCCACAATATAAAAATCATCAAATAGATATGCACCTTTAAATTTTTGTAGGGCTAAAACTGCCCTGCCACTAATGCTCTGTAATGCTGCTATGGATCTAGTTTACATATATTTCTTATTTAGCATGATGCTCTTGATATTTCAGTGTTCAACTATACTGTGTGTGTTGTGGGGGTGGGAGTGTTCAGTGTCAAAATTATGGACATATTAAGTGGTATGCAATACTTTGGAAACTGAAATGTCATTTTTTATAGTTTTTAAAATATATCCATAAAGTTAAGGTAGTATCTCTGAGGCAACTTTGATTTTGGATTTTACTTGATACAAAACCTGCCTTCATGGTAATTATGCATAATGAAGCAGGCACTATTAAGTGATTTGCCTAGTCAGTAATTAAGCATAGTAGATAATGCTCTTCATGAATGTGCATTGAGCAAAATGATTCAGCTTATAAGAAAATATATTTCTCATTAATTTGAATAACACTGAATATTATTGCTACAAAAGCAGTTATTTAATTGAACTTTGCTGATCTTGTATACTGAAGCAATTCACAACTGCCTTCCTAAGATTATCATTGTGTGAAAACTGGTGTATAATGACCAAATGATATCATAGCAAAATACTGCTTCAGAGCTTTAAAACAGGAAGTCTACTACCCAGTGTGACTGTGTAACATGAGATTCTGAATGGTGTGTGAATACTGTATGGCCTACTTCCGTGAAAGTATGTTCTGGGTTTCCAACCCTATAATGATTGTTTACATGCAGACACTATTATTTTTTTGTTTCTTAGCTTTTATTTGATGAAGCTGTTTAATGGCATGTGTAGTGTACATATGATAACTTTGCATAATCTATATGTGACCTCTTAACAGCAGAATGCTGCTGTCATAATTAGCAGTGGATTCAGCAACTGATTAATGATAATAATAATAGGAGAGGTTATGATGATTATGCAAATGGACAGTGATGAAGAAATGATCAAATAACTCCTCTTAAACTATTTTAAAATATTAAACATTATAATATACCAGCAGCTTTTGAAGTCTATAACAATAGAAAGGTTCAGAGCTAGCCTCCCACTAAAGGTTTCACATTCTTACACTCATTACAAATCAAGATACTAATGCATAAAGGTAGAAATGACCCTGATGATTAGCTAAATAAATCACATTCTTTGGCATGCTGCAGTATTATGTAAATTATGATCATAATATAAGGATTATGTATATTTCAATAATATATTTTTACCCCCAACCTGTCTATGTGAAAAATGATGTAATGATGACAATTGTGGCAGTGATGATGATCATCATGATCATGGATGAGTATTACACTGAACATTGAATAAAGGTGAAACATTTTTTACTGACTCTGTGAAGGGATGGGGCAGGTAACAAATGTATAGGGTGGGAGATGGTTATACTCCCAGTGGTCTGGAGCAGGAGAGCTGAAAAGGCGCGTAGGAAAGGTTATGTTACATGCTGCTCGCTCACGCTCATCCTTGCGCTGCTGCTCCTCAAGGGCCCTTTTGTGGCTAGTAGCTGTCTCAACATCCCCTCGGGCCAACGCCACACTCACATCCAACCATAGTCGCCTTGACTCATTGGGCGCCTGCTGACCTAGTGGCCGCACTCGCTTTGCACACACCATTGGAATGTTGTTGACATCTAAAATCTGAAAGACAGGAGGAAAAGAGCAATATTTAGCAAAAGTAAATATACCTTTCTTGCATATCAAATAGTCCTATAGTTTACAACTTCTGGAAAGTGATAATTTCATAAAAAAAAAAAAATAATAATAATAATAAAAATAATAATAAAAAAAGTTCAATTACAGATAGCTATGATATACAAACAAGAGAGTCAAGTACAAACACTATAGCCCTGTTTCATTATATTTGATAACATAATAGGTTTTATGAAGGTGAATTACAAGAGTACTGGTATATAAATTTTGGCTGAAGGGCCCTCCTTGTTTGTGGATAAAAAATAAATAAATACTGCAAAATATTACTGACACACACACACACACATATATGACATAAAAAGTAGTCCATTTAAAGCCTAAAGGCTTCTTTCAGATGCACTGACTCAACTGTCTGCCATGAGAGGCACAATCTCGTGCATTCTAAGGCAGAAAAGTTAAAGCTCAGTTACCCACGACTGTATCATTTATTTTATTGACAGAGACATTATCCACATGGGGACTCACATGTTTAAACTTATCACCATATCCTCAAAGCATTCATTTGTAAGAAAAATAACCCACATTAAGACAGCGATGCACTAAACCTACCAGAACATTTGCATAACTTAGTTAATTGTTACGTTAGGGAAATGATGCAAAAACATGATCACAAAAGCAGCATAATGAAAGGGTTAAGTGGGAATTTATGTGGATAGAGAGCAGTGTGCAGTGCAGCAGGTAGGAGCCAGTTGCTATTCACTATTCACATTATTATGTAAATGTTATTGGAGAGATCCTGCTGTACTGCTAGAATTGATATTCTACTATGTATATTATCTGAGATACAAATAATGCGTAAAAACTGGGGCATATACCTCTTGCACTCCATTGGCATATGAAAATTCGAGGACAGAATCCCATTCTCCTTGCACCCGTGTGAGTGTTGCACCACTGCTGTTCTTCACCTCAGCTGTCACACGATGCAGCTTTCCTCCATAGAATGGCTGTAATAAATTATATAAAATGTTTAGAATTAATGTGGCATTGGAAATCAGTGTTATTTGATATATGTCTGTGGACAATTCCCTTCAAATAGATAATTGGTCACCTTCAGTTTAAATTCACAAAAGGGTAAACATTCCAAGATCTTCCTTCTTAAGTGGTTTGCCTACTCACTAATACCAGTCCTGTGTCTACTTTTATAAAATCCTGAATTCATTATTGCTTACAGAGCTTAGTGCAAAATTTTGGTAACTTAATAATTACTATTATGAGAGGTCCTCAAGTTCTGCAAGACAATTTCACATACAAACTATAGATAATATCTCAATGGAAGGACATGAATACTTTGCAACACTAAATGAGTTATGTAAAAATAGCCATTACTCATTACCTTTGTATGGAATACTATGACGGCTTGACAGCCAGATTCAGGTGAAGAAATATTAACTCTTCCTCCCAGCTCCACCCACGGCTCTGTGAGGATGCTGCGTGCATATGCTGAGGGCATGGCAAGGCTGTAGCTCTCCTTCATCTTCCCCAGTACTAGTGTGATGTCTCCAACCAAGTTAACACCCACAGACATGCCCATGAACTTAGATTTGGTCCATATATGGGCATTAATACTGAGCTGCTTTTCTGGGCACTCGAAGAAGAAAGCAGAAACTGAAAACAATAGTATATTTGCATTTTAAATACACTATAAAATAATCACACATGCTGATATGTAATAGAATGGATCTGTAGTCTATGTAATCTTTATTCCAAAATATACTACATATCACCAGGTAGTGCAAGAAGGACCAATGACATATGCAGTAAACCCTCAATATAATATACCCTGATATAGGAGTTCTAATTTAAACGACTGGACAAATAATAATACAATTGGTGTTTTTACTGCCAAGTTGATCTTTTTTTTTAACAAAAATGGTTAGGCCACAGCAATTGTTATTTGCCAATAATGGCAGTAGAAGATACAATTCTGGCAATAGTGTTGCCTTTGTATCAACATTTATCTACCATCTGCACTACTTCACAAAATTTTTGTAGCCAGCAATGACTTCAAAATAAACATCTATCTATGATAATCGTATTTACAGGACACCTGCCAGACAGTGCACACAGCAGCAGTATTCTTCTTGTTACAACTAGCCATGAACTGCAGAGCTTGAGAGCTTCACATAATGTACAGGTATAAATAAGCAGGAGATTTTCTTTGATGCCTATTTCATTATATAAAAAATTTCATTAAACATATTCAATTCAATGGACTTTTGGCATCTATGGATGTCCTCCTAATAATCTATTAAAGTAAGGGTTTACTGTAAAAGAAAATATCAAGAGAAAATATAAAAAAAGTCACCTGGTGGATGGTGTGAAACTTGTTCAGCAGAGAATTTGATTGTGATGTATTTCTTGGAATCTGACTTGCCCTCTGGAGCATCATCTACCTCCTAGAAAGTAAATAGGTCGGCCATAGAAAATAAGGTGGTTGCCTAGGTACTAAACCTTCTAGCTACAAACAGATGAAGTCTGAATTCTGCTGGTTAAATATCTTAAGCGTTTCCCTAAATTAAATCTGGAAGCATGAAGGAATCAAAACGAGTACTATTTCATTATAAATGCTGCACAAAAAACAGACATATACATCAAACAGCAACATTCAGACACAACAAATCCTGGAGGTAGGGCTGATACAAACCAAGGATGGACAGTTGTCTCTGGGAACCTTCCAGCTGCAGTGGAACACCTCACCAATGATGGGGTTGTAGGGCTTCTTGGCCACTGACCCATTGCGACCCACATGGATGCTTGTCAGATACCATTTCACCACCTCTTGCATGCGTTCTTCAGGCGTGTTAGCATCCCCAATTCTACAGAATAGGGAAAAGTGCTTTTCCTGTGACATGCATCATTATATTTATCATTAAACAAAAAATCTGTATTTCCTTATTTTTCTAAAGATAAAGAATAAAATAAACACAGTTTTGAAATTCAGCTCAGGTGCTTGGCAGCATAAGAAATCCCACCTTATACGTTCTTATGCTTTACCCAGACTACAGTACTATATGGTACATGCACCAGTTTTTAATGTATGCTTAATTATATTACTATACACACATGAAAATAGGAACTACTAAGATTGATAGAAGTTCAAGGGTAGGGGTTCATTTTAGCTAATATGGTATCTGCAATAGAAAAGATTGGGTTACTAAAAAAAAAACTTTTGTCATAATGTTCATAAGTTTATGACCACCTATATGTTAATAGGATAAAAAAAAATCAAGAAATAATGTAAAAGAAATTTTGTCGGAGGGAAGTAACTCACCAACACACTGATGGAGTCAATCAGTGGCTATGTTATCAACAACACACTGATGGAGTCAATCAGTGGCTATGTTATCCTCACCCTTAGCCAAGCAGGGGCCAGGAGGAACTTGGTTCAGTTTGACACAAGCAGCTACATTTTTTTTTTTTTTTTTTTTTTACAACAAAGGAGACAGCTCAAGGGCACAAAAAAAGGAAACAATAATAAAAATAAGCCTGCTACTCGATGCTCCTACAAAAAAGGATCAAAATAGGTGGCCGAAAGAGAGGTCAATTTCGGGAGGAGAGGTGTCCTGATACCCTCCTCTTGAAAGAGTTCAAGTCGTAGGCAGGAGGAAATACAGATGAAGGAAGATTGTTCCAGAGTTTACAAGCGTGAGGGATGAAAGAGTGAAGATGCTGGTTAACTCTTGCATAAGGGGTTTGGACAGTATAGGGATGAGCATGAGTAGAAAGTCGTGTGCAGCAGGGCTGCGGGAGGGGTGCAGGCATGCAGTTAGCAAGTTCAGAAGCGCAGTCAGCGTGAAAATAGCGATAGAAGATAGAGGCAATATCACGACGGAATTTAAGAGGTAGAAAACTATCAGTAGGAGGAGGAGAGCTGATGAGACGAAGAGCCTTAGACTCCACTCTGTCCAGAAGAGCTGTGTGAGTGGAGCCCCCCCACACGTGAGATGCATACTCCATACGCATACTCCATTGATCTTGCCCTAACCCAATGAGGGCCCAGAAGTGACTCAGTCACTGAGAAAAAGATACAGCCAATCAGCGGCCGCACTGCTCTTGCATTTAGACTGTCAGGGGCCTGGAGGGACTCAAGCCTCTCATCTGCTACACCTTAGAATGGTGTCACTCTCCATGATACTGTGTTTACTTCACATTTTGAATACCTGTGTGTCAGATTTTTGTTTGTTGAATTGCCTCACTGCTGCCTGGAGTGATTTTTTATTAATCTTCTAATTTGACTGTGCTAATCATAAGATAACCATGTTGTATGGAAAGTCTGTTCAAAATTCAGGTCTTTTGCTATATAGAAATTTTTAAATAGAATTGTGTTAAATCAAGGGTCCACTGTGCCACCTTGACAGTGAGGCAATACTCATCCCATATCCTGGCATCTTGGGGTGGCCCATCTCTCTCATCTCAATGGTCAGGCAAGTGCTTTGGGTTACTGGTTCTGAGACATTTAGTGCAAGTACTAGTATCATTAACCAGGTACTATAATAATAATATTCTTTCGACATTATCCAGATCTTTCATTTATGCTTAAGGCCTTGGTTGAATTAATATGAATAACTGAGTGTTTAGTATAAACACTGAATACTCATTGCCTTGCCTCATAAAGTAGTCAGGGTGTCCGAGGAAATCAGCAAACATTTCAAGGAGGGATCGGCGCTCAAGGATGAATGTTGGTAAGGTGACTCGGGTGAGGTCCATGCCCAGGCGCAGCTGAGAGATGATGTGCATGATGACAGACCGCTGCCCATCCCCAACTTCCCCCAGGTCCCCATCACCATCTGGACCTTCTTCATCACTCACCTCGGACTCATTTTCACTAGTGCCTGTTTAATGAAACACTGGAATTACAGAAATGCTAATATTTCTTCTTACATGTTATAAAAACAGATCCTTATGATCATCACATGTTTCCCACAGAATTAGGGTGAGGAGCGTGACTATTTTAGTAAGTGTTAGAGGAAGAACTGTTGAATTCAATCCCAAACCTCAGCTTCCCTTTTAGGTGCCTTTTATGACATGCAATGGAATGTCGATACATCTTTAAACCCTGCACCTCATGTATATCTTAGCAACGAAAATTGTTAGTAGGGAAAACTGGAGGAATGAAAATATTTCTATTAGCATAGCATCACCAATTTAACATCATGACAGTTTCTCTCCTCAATAGTATATAAACAACACTCAAGAGTTACCAGTTCGTGATAATAGTGTTGGAGGTGGAGTGGGTGTGGAGGTGACAGATGCAAGAGAAGATGAGCAGGAATTGGTGCTGCCTTGACCCTCGCCTGGTGGCTGGCACACACTGGGGCCCGAGGTGAAGGATGCCACTGACTGGCCTGTGATTCCAGAGAGAGGGTGGTTGCCAAAGCTCTGAGTGGAGCCAGGTGTTGGGGAGTGTGGTGCAGTCCTTGCCCTCAGTGATGGCGACGAAGAGCGCAGGGATGGAGAGCCAAGTCGAGCACTGCAGTCAGGAAGAAGAAGTCACATTAGAAAATTTATATTTATATTCATGTCTTTTCAGATGCTGAATTTAGAGGTGCAAAAATTAGTCTGTTTGTTTTTACCATCTTGTTGAAAAAACACTGTGATACTATTACAGAACAAGAAGGAAAAATGTGCATAAAAAATATACGATAGGACCTAATGGTTGATGACAAAGAGAACTATGTGATAGTTTTGCATTGTGCTGACTTCTAATACACAAGACATACACTATGATGTATTGGTAACTGATCTACAGACACAATATTTATGCATTGGCACCTACAAATCATAAATATTTGTTTCTGTCTGTGCTTGACATAACTAGTCATACAGCATAATAACAAGAGGCTGGTACAAAGGTGCTCAAAAGGGTAGGAAGATCTGTGGGGATCCTCACCCACAGGACACTTTATTAACAAAATGGAGCTCAAACCTTGGCACTATATTTAGGGAGGCATTCTTAACATGACTAATTATGAACTATGCATACAACCAATGAGAAAAAAATGCACATCACTTACTGAGTACCACTTTTATTCAGTCTAGCTGAATCAAGTCACAGCCTAAAAATGACCTATAACCTTTGTTTTCAGTTACGAATATGAAATACAAGTTTAACTATAAAATTTCACTGCAAAAAAATCCAAACACAAAGTCACTGAACTGCATGACTTTCTCTCATGTGTAGAGGCAACCCCTGCTATTCAACAAGGATGCATTCCAAAGAAAGAGGTCAAATAGCATATGGCTGAATAACAACTCCATTTTTCACATTGGAATACATGTAAATAGTGGGGTTTACATTCCTGACCACCTCCCTGTCCCTCCAAAAATGAAAATAAAAAAAATATTATGTTTTAGTTTATATAATGGAGGAATTTTTTAATATACTTTATACATAACACAATAATAATGAGGACAAAATACAGTACATACATCTATACTACCACCTGAAAGGTGAGTGGATGTCTAGCAGATGGGAGTATGTATGGCATGCAGAAGTACTTGATATTGTTACTTTAGTATGATCAGTTGCAAAAAGTGCACTTCGAAAAACCTTGTATTCTAAAGGATCCTACAATGAGTACTTAGGAGGGTGTGGTAAATTTCTTTAGCTACCCCTCCAAAATTGCTATACCATGTCCAGCAATGAAGCAAGGCTCTCCATCCCTGCTATGGCCTCTGATACCAAGAATCTGCAATTCTCATCCTTTTAGATTTTACAAAATTCAGGAGAACTGTTGGTATTCTTGGTACCACAGCAATTAACAATTAACTCATAGCCAACCCTCCAAGTGCCAGTAGTAGCATTTAAGTCACCCAAGGCAATGAGTGCATCCTGAGGGGGGCACTGGTCTATGGGGTCAAGTTTGGCATAGAACACCACCTCTTCTTCATTTTTATACATCTCAGCAGGAGTGTACACTGCAATAAGACATGAAGCCCAAAGTGTGTTTCAGCCTCACTTGCACTATTTGCTAATCAAATGGAGTAACCTCAATAACAAATAGCTTGAGACGAGATGACCATAGCTATCCCCTATGACTGGTACCGTTGCTCAAGCCAGACCAGTAGTAAGTGTACCCCCACTACTGATCTCACCAATGCCAGGCCTCCTCACCTCTAAGAGTCCCTCTATATCCACTTTCAGTCTCCTGAGCTTGTTCAACAAGTGCCAGTCACTGATACTTAGAAAGGCTCAGGATGTTCCAGGTGCCTACATGCAAAGCCCTCCTAAATTTACCCCACACCTGATTCTGGGGGCAGGCACTACATCTGCCCCAGCCCCCCTGGCCAACCCCCAAAACTGGGGCTAGGGGCCCTCCCTCCTTTATGATGTAGGAGTTCTGGAGGCTTTGGTCTGCACCCATCATTGATGGCAGCTAGCCCAGTGCAAATGGATTGACAGACCCCACTGTCTGGTCAGGTAAACCAGCAGAACCAGGCTGAGGTCAATACTGGAGCCTTAACCCTGAGCTATATATAATTCCCACTCCGAGTTGAGCAGAAAGGGGTTGCAGGTCCCACCCAGACTAATCAACAACAGGGATTGGGCTGACTGCTAGCAGTGGGCAGGAACAAAGAAACCCTGAGATGATAGAATCCCAGGTCACCAAAGCTGGAGCAAAATCTGGGAGATGGAGTTTAATGCCAAAAAAATGCCATGTTATTAAAATAGTAGAATAGAATGAAACCTGTTGGAATTATAAGATGACTGATAAAAAATGGATAAATTAAAGGAAGAGAGAGACTTGGTAATAATAAAACAGGTAGTCCTCAAGTTATGACAAGGTTCAGGACCAACAGGCAGGTCGTAGGTCAAATTGGTCCTATATCGAAATTTACATAAAAATAAAATAAAATAGTATTCAAATGTCCTGCCATGGACAGAGTATTACTAGAGTATTACTAATATTATTTGCCTGGATGTAAATGAAACTGGTCATAAGTTGTATACATTGTAACTTGAGGACTAGCTGTACAAGACAACCTATCATTGAAAAGACATGTAAACATGATTACAGGAGCAACATATACAGTACTCAGAAACACTGAGCGGCATTTCACTACAATGATGAGAAATGTTAATATGAAGTGTATGATACAATTCAGGCTTCAATATGCAGCTGTGGTATGGTCACCATGCAGAAAGAAGAACATTAGGAAACTAGAAAGGATTCAGAGCTCCTATTAGATTAATCTAGCACAACTATATCATATGAAGACAGACTGGATAAAGTGAGGACTTGATATGCTCCCCACCTTCTATTAACAAGCACACTAGTTTTCTTAATAGTATTATCATCCTCTGCTACCAAGAAATGATCATCTTTTCATTGCTGTCTGTCTGTCTGTTTACTGGTCTATCCATTACCAGAATATAATAACCAACATATAGTCATCAAATTCATATGAGAAAATCTTTACATCTTAAGCTAATTAACTTTTGGGACAGCTCCAAAAACAGATTGAAGGACAGTTTGTAAGTGAAAAATCTGACTGACTGAATAACTTGGGGCAGCCATGTGGAGGACAACACCTGTGCTCTAAGGTCAGACCATGAGTCTTTCGAGTGGGTATCAGTAGGTGATGGGAGGTGGTCCAGCCCAGACCATGAATTATAATTAGTATCATTGTTATGAGTCCTAATGAGGGATAAATCAATTCATGTATTTTGTGAGCATGCAAGCACACTCACAAAATGATGGCACTTCAAGAATATGCTCAGTTCACTTCACTCTTTCTGCATATTTTAGATCCCCTTCCCCACCTAGTTAATGCAAAATGAGATGATGACAATCTTGTACACTTGAGCACTTATTGGTTGTTAGTTAAGAAACTGTCTGGTACAGGACTCCTTGGAGATGTAACGACAATATCAGACTAAAATATGAAATGGAATTAAAGTCATGGAATTGTCAGCAACATTACTGGTACATGAACTGTAAAATCAAAGGCAGAAATGTATCCTTAGAAACCATGGCATTATTCCAAGTAAGATGAAAGATATTAAAGAAACCTGGATTATTCATTATAACCATTAAAGCAGGTAAATCAGAGCATGAAGAAAGTTCAAAGAAGGATGAAAATATTAGTCAATCAAAAGTAAGAACTGAGAGTAAGAAGGAAGACACTTAGACTTAACAAATAAATCAAGATCAGTAAGCATGCTCACTTATCCTCTACTGCACAATCTACACAATGAAAGTTCAAACCACTGAAAGCTCACACAAACACTCATAAGAAACAATAAAAAATGTACAATGGAATCTAAATCTATTGAATCAAAAACAAACAAACAAACAAATCTAATCGTGGGAACTCCATTAGCTGGCAAACAATTTGAGGAAGAGTGTTTGATATGTATCATTTTATAGAAAACTTTACCTTTATTTATCTTTTTTAATCTAAAACTTTTCTTAATACCAACTGTTTGTAAAGCAAGTACTACCGTGAAAGTGATAGTGACATGGAAGACTTGAATAATATTTAGTGACAAAATTTCCTGAAATGAGTGTAAACTTATTATCTGAGAAGTCACTGACAACTTAAGAGTTGAAATTTTGATAGAAATACACGAAGAAAGACTGTGATGTAACGAACATATGACACAAAACAAGAGAGAGGGTCCAGAGTTAGCATATGGTTCAGTGTGCAATATAATAACAATAACAGTAGCCTATTATTGGTGGTACACTCAGACTACTCAGGCAAAGGATAAATACAATGTGAAGCAAAAGAAACAAAAGAAACTGGCTAAGATTCACTGATGGTGTAGAAAAATTAGTGTTCATAGAATCTAGTTTTGCAATGCTTGCTTCTTTCTAAACATTTTCTGAGTTTGGGCCTGGAAGCTCGAAGATATATTTCATTAGACCCATAATGCCTTTCTAGAGAGTGTATTGTGTTATTGATGTGGGAGATGTAACCTTCTCAGGCTTAACCCAGCTTGTCCTAAGTCTATATGATATTCTGACTCACTTAGCCAACATCAATCTCATTTAACACAATAAGTTATTAAAAAGTGTGACTTGCACTCTTTGCATTAGTAAATGTATCCTGGACTTGACTCAACTAAAATAAAAATGATCAAAATGATGCCAATGGTTGCTGCTTTGTACATGATGTGTAGCCTTATCATAACCTATTTTTGACATGAAACAACATGCAGGTTACAAAATCTGACGTGTATATGTGCTACAGTAACTGAGTCGAGAATAGATTCTCCTTTTGAACTAGAACAGCTTGATGAACCTATTATTTTTGTTGTCCCATGTGTATAAATATTGTGGCTCCTGCATCAACTGCCCTTTATATAAATTTTAATTAACGAAAATTAGGTTTGCATGGCTGTGAATACCAGATGCATTAGGGAGGATGGAAGGGAACTCAATACTAATTTGTCTATTCAATGGCACATAAAAACAAAACAAAATATAAAACCCAAAATAAACCTACATGAGGTGTTTGAGTGTGGTGGCTGAGGGTGAGGTGGGCCATGCTGTGTGTACGTACGCAGTGGGAGAGGACCGCCGCCGCTGGATGGAGGCCGAGGAGGCTTCCGAAGCAGTGCGGCGGTGGAAGCGAGGGGAGCGTCCCAGGAGGGGGGAACAGCGGGGAGAGGAACGTGCTCCCAGGCCCCCCACCCTGGGCATATACACACAACACACCATACACGATGAGAAGAGAGGACACCATCACCACCACCACCACCACCACCACACCAAAAGACAGCCCAGCACAGGTAGTAGCAATTCAGGAACATTGGTACAATGATGACAGAAAAGATAAGAGGAAGATTAGGGAAGAGGGCAAGCCACAGGTGCATGAAAACTTTGGAGACACTCAGGATATGGTAAATTTTCACAATTATGATGAAGTAAATAACACTGTAGCTATCAAAAATTTACTTCTATGGATGGGCTCTCAGAAATGTGATTGCAAAAGAATCATAAACATCTTTTTACTGATTAAAAGATTCTCCTATGTTAAATTACCTACAAAGTATAATTTAAAGAATTCATAAAAATCTATGGACTGACAAACCTCAGTTTTTAGTAATTCAAAAAAGCAAAATTATAACTATAAAATCAAACTTTGATCACAAAGGCAAGCTTTGTATGAATAATATTATCTAAGGTTGATAAAAAATACTTAAAGCAGAGCTTTTACCATGGAAAATGCATGTATAAAATCATAGTGAGGATTACACATATCAATGCTCTGACTGGATAGCAAACTGCTGCATGATTAACACCACAGCCATGGGATAGGACAGGTCACAGGAAGGCAGCAGCAAGAGTCACCTGTTAACCACCTTAGTGGCACATGGCAGGTCATAACATTCACAAGTAAGCTGGCTAGAGTTAGTAATAAGCTGCCCTCACTTTGTAGCTGAACATGAAAGTGTATTGTTTCAAATCCTTGTTTGTATAAATGCAAGTCTTCCACTGCTACATAGAGGATACTATTTCATTTCTGGCACATCCTATCATCAGCATCCCAGTTTCTGCTCTTCTGCATTCTTCAGATTACTATCATTGATAGATTCAAAACTCCAAAATGCAACATGTCTCATGTCAACTTCCAAAGGCTGGTAGAAATTAAAGAAAGAGAAGTAGCAAAAGCAAATTTAGTATATGAATTAATGAGTAGCATCTACCACAAGAAAATAATCATTGCCATTACTGTACAGATAAAAGAGGAAAAAATATTCCAGTAGTAAAGAACTTCATTCCATTTGTTCACTGAATGTAGAGGGACATTCATATGAATAAAAATAATTCCTACAGCAGAATCTGTCATGGCATAATTTTGATTCCTGCAGATTACCAGGCTTTAGATATAGTATTAGTGTCTGAATGTAAGCATATGCAATGACATACAACACATACTACTCTTACCTTTCCTTTTTAATAAGAATGCTAAATGCAACAAAAAGATGTAAGGCATTTTATCCAACACATCAAACAAGCTTTGGGCCACATGAAAAGAATGACTGCATTGGGGGGATGTAGGGTCATACCTTACACTGGTGACAGGTGTAGAGGGTTGGTGGTGGGGAGCGGACATGTGCTGTGTCCGCAACACTCCAAGACATTGGTCAAGGCACAGGAGTGTAGCTTGACTTGTGGCTTTCAGGAGGAGGAGGTTTGGTTCTGTACACTTCATGCCTGGGCCTGGGAGTATAGCATGAGTTGTCTTTTTTAACTTTCAACAGCAGCTATGCTTGAACTCTCAAAATGCTTGATCTTCATTCACTGGATTTCTGTTATGGTAATCATGCTTGTTTTCAATTAATTTACAGCCATGGACCAATCTTCACTGAAAAACTACAAAAATTCCATGAAATCTGACAATATTAACAAAGTGATGAATTTAACACATTACCAAAGGAAGGCATATCCTCAATAGCTGTAGCGAGTGCACTGTGCTGTCTACGTGCCTCCTCCAACACCTCGGCCACCTGAGTGAAGGCATCCAGCACTGCTAAACCCATAGGGGGAGGAGCTGCTGCCTGTTGCCCACTACCACCTGCCCCCGCAGCACTAGTTCGATGCTCTCGAGGTGCCAGTGGAGGATGGTTCTGTTAAAACAAAAAAATTATAGTGAGGTGTAGGAGTCAACAAAGAAAAAATACAGCTAAGTAGACAGACCAAGGACACAAAATAAGAATCATCACTTACATGAGCAATTGCTCGGGTGTGCATCTCAGCCACTACTCTGAGCCTGTTGAGCCACATCTGTCGGTCTCTTGTGTCCACAGCTCGCAGTTTGTATGACTCCCCTGCTGCTGGCGACACAGTGAAGGTATACGGGTCCTCATCACTTGGGGAGATAACGGCACCAGCCAGCTGGATACTGCCACGTGCCCTCTCATGTTTGTCACACTCACTCTGCAAAATTAAGTCTCTCTCTCTCTCTCTCTCTCTCTCTCTCTCTCTCTCTCTCTCTCTCTCTCTCTCTCTCTCTCTCTCTCTCTCCAAATCAGTTACAAAGAAAATAATTTTCTTGTCACACTTCAAAAGTGAATAAAAATGTCCTCTTACTTTTATGTTTTCATCTTGTTAATACGTCATGAATAAATAAAAATTGTCGTTTTACATATGTACTTTCCTTGTTTCCATGCCCAATAAACATACATGTAATTGCAAAATAATACTTTTTACTTAAATTAAACTTAAAAAAACATACTGTGAGTCTATTTCACAAATATATCTTTCTGCTTTATTTCCTTACCAAGTAATATTCTAAAGTTCCGATCTCAGGGTTGAGGATGAACCAGCGACCCTGCCAACCCTTCACCACATTTGTAAACTTGATCAGTTGACCTTCGTATGGCTGCCGTAGGTGTTCATCCATCTCTCCGTCCTGAGGGATAAACCAAAAACCAAAAGTTATACTCACTCACCAACATACTGATAAAAGCTATCACTTGCTGCATATTATGCAATAATTAAAATAACTGTGTTAACATTTACATTATTATTATATATTTTTACAGCAAGGAAAATAGCTCAAGGACAATAAAAAAAAGCAACAAAAAAGCCTGCTAGGTGCTGCTCCAATAAAGCGAAACAGGATAAGAGACCAAAAGAGAGGCCAGTTTCAGAAGTTTTAACTCACAAGCCACCATAATGACAATGGTGCAGGTCAGGAGAGGGTGTTTGGCCAGGGTAAGACACTAATACAGGTGATAGGTATCTTAGGTGTATTTAGGATATTGTCCACGTTAGGCTAGTTTGGGTAAGGTCAGGTTAGGTGTATTTGATTTTTCAATGATGTTACCCTGCTCGATTGTAAGCACAGCACATGCAACAGTGTATCAAGGAAGGGCACCCGCCTCTTCAACTGCCTCCCATCACACGTCCAAGACATTAGGGGTGTGAAGACTCACACCTTTAAGAGGGAACTCAATATATTTTAGGCTACAGTCCCAGACCAGCCAGGGGTTCCAGGCTACACATTAGCGTGGCCAGCAACCTCAAACTCCATCAGGGACCAAATGAAATACCTCCAACAAAGCGGAGGGTGGCGGCAATGCTATGGCCTTGCCTCATGGAACACCACCCTCCTGAGGCAGACGCTCTTCAAGTTCAAGCTCATGTATAAATTTCCCTCTCCTACAGCATTATGGTGGAGTAATATCCTGGGAGGTTGGGGTGAAATTTCCCAAATATGAGTGGGAGTTCATGGACAGAGTCCCAAAAATATTACCTTAAAATTATACAATACTCAAGTTGCTTCAGCCAGTTGATAAGACCACTGGAGCATGTTCGAGCATTACAGGATGTTATTGGTCCTGACTGGTCTAAGAACCCTGGAACAAGTGGTCACTTAGCCTCAGCGATATCCACAACCTCCATGACCTCCTCCTCGAACTCCTAAGCCTTATTCTCAACCCCTCAATCTCAACCCCCTCCTCGACAACCAAAACCTTCTCTTTGACCTGCAAAACCTCCTCCTCGACCTCCACAACCTTATTCTCAATCCCTCAACCTCCTCCTCGACCTCCACAACCTTATTCTCAATCCCTCAACCTCCTCCTCGACCTCCACAACCTTATTCTCAATCCCTCAACCTCCTCCTCGACCTCCACAACCTTACTCTCAATCCCTCAACCTCCACAACCTTATTCTCAATCCCTCAACCTCCTCCTCTTTGACCTCCACAACCTCCTCCTCGACTCCAATCTTCACCTCGACCTCCACAACCTCCTCCTCGACCTCCACAGCCTTACCCTATTAACAAAACAACCCTTGCCCACCACCACCACAGCAGTCATGGCCTTACCAATTACGAATTCCCTTTTTTTACCCTTTACACCCAGAATACCTCATGTGCACCCCTTTTAACACCTCCCTCACCCCTCACCACACACCCTGCACCCCCTGGACACCTCACCTTCAGTTTCATAGCTCTGACAGGTGTAAAAAGGGAGACACACACCCCGCACACCCTCCTCAGCTGCCCTCCCTCCTCGTCACCTGAGAGTCAGCTGTTCCGCCACCTAAATCACCCCCAAAACTGGTAGATATCGTGTTTTTTTGCTCTTCTTTCGTGTTTTCCTGTCTAAAATTTGCTAGTGTGGTCTTTGAGAACAGGAAACATGTGGGGAGAGTAAAGAAGTGACATTCTCCCCCGCGCCAAGGGAATCGGACATTTCGGTCTCATTGGTGTCTTGTAGAGGGCCTATCTACACCCACCACTCTCTTTATCTGTTTCATATGACCATCACTACTTCTTTTCCAGCTGTTACACTATCATCTAAACACAGAAAGTTGCATATCAATCCTTTATCAAACATTTATACAGATATACAAAATGGGAAACCTTGGATATTTCGGCTTCATAGGTATTTTATATGAGTACACCCATCACTCTGCTTATTTGTTTGATCTGACCATTTCTACTTCTTTTCCAGCTATCATACTATCATCTAAACACAAAATCCCTCAAATAAAGCATCGCAAACAACCATACAGACATATACAACGGGAAATTATAGTTCGTGGGTCCGGTGCCGAACAAGTCGCTGAAATTGCAGTTTATTGATGATCATGCAGTATGTGGGTGATATTCGGCCTCACAGTGATATATATTGTTAAATGGTAATAGCAGGATACCACTCAGGACAAATCTACCTTGTCCACTCGGCAACAGTAACGGTAGAGCTCGAACCAAGGACAAATTTACTATATGTCCACTTCTAATCACTTCGCCACTGCGTCTCTCAAGTTTTAATCTCGTTTTTTTTTTTTTTTTATTCTTTTAATTAAACGTCTATCTTGTTTCAGCCCCTTGGCCTTCACAACTTAAACTCGTCCTCCTCCTCCTCCTCCTCCACCTCCTGGACCCACAAAACCTCATCATTAACCCAGAAAACCTCCTCCACATCCTCCATCCTCCTCCTCAACCCCTCCTCGACCCTCGATCCCTGTCCTCGACCTCCAAAGTCTCAATCAAAACCTCTCAGCCTCCTTTTTGACCTCAACAGCCTCTTCCTCGTCACCGCAGACTTCCTCCTCGACGTCCACAACCTTCCCTTCGACATCCAAAACCTACACCTCGACCTCCACAACCTCATTCTCAACAGGTCAACCTTTTCAACCTCCACAACTTCCTCCTCGATTTCGAAAACCTCCACGATTTTCACAGCCTCTTCCTCGACCTCCATATCCTTTCCGTGAGCTCCACAACCTCCTTTTTTATCTCTAAAACCTTCTGGATCTCCAGAATTTCCTCCCTGACCTCCACTTAAATGGCCCAAGACGCGGATACACTTCAAAGGCCTTTAACTCTGGAACCGACACGCCAGACGCTCGCCAACAATGTCGCCGGTCTATCGGTAACACTATCTTGAAAAACTGCTCTCTCCCGCATCTGACAGCCTCTCTCGTGGGGTGTTAATAGCCCAGTCATTCATCGAACTGACAGAAATATAAGAAGATGAAGGCCAGGGCACTCTCTGGCTTGATGATAGATCTGGAGCGCGTCTCCATGGCCCGGGCGAGTTGTTGAAAAAGCACTTATCCCATATAGTAGATCAATTTCTCATCTGCTTGCGTTGTGTTCTCCTCACATAGATGTAGGTAAACGGACGGCTCTCGTCTCTCGAATGTGGTGAGAGTTGTCATACGTATGTAAACTCTTGCAAACTTTAACACTTATTTGTGTCTTGTATTGTACTGCACTTTATATATTAATTTTTATAAGGACATAATACAACAAGGGGGAGGTCAGTGTTGGGGGGCTACATCCCAAGCCAGTGCAAATATATAAATAAATACAGTATAATAAATTAGCTTGAGCAGACAAATAAAATGAGTCCATTGAAACGAGCAACATCGTAATTCAAAAGGGAGAAGGAGGAAGAGTGTGTGTGTGTGTGTGTGTGTGTGTGTGTGTGTGTGTGTGTGTGTGTGTGTGTGTGTGTGTGCATAGTTTGTGGCTTTGTGCCGACAGTTGCAGTGGACCAGATATGAGCTGAGGTGTGAATAATTAAGGTGATTAATATAATCATGACAGCTGCAGACCGGTGAAGATGTTGCACAGACAGAGAGGAAGAGGAGGAGAAGGTTATGAGTAGTAGTAGTAGTAGTAGTAGTAGAAGTAGTAGTAGTAGTAGTAGCAGTAGTAGTAGTAGTAGTGATAGTAGTAGTAGTAGTATAAAAAGAAAAAAAGAAGAGAGAAAGAAAGAAAGAAAGAAATATAGACGGATAGAACGAAAAAGTAACCGTAGTGACCAACATCATTCAACACACTTCTCTTGCTCAATGATCAACAACAACATCAACAACAACAACAAAAAAAAAACATTAAAAAAACAAATCAATCAAAAAGCGAAAAAAAAAGCCAAGTCGAGCGCGCAGTATGCAACTTTCCTCATCTTGCTTCTCCTCGTCTCCATCACCATTACACTATATATATATATATATATATATATATATATATATATATATATATATATATATATATATATATATATATATATAGATATATATATATATATATATATATATATATATATATATATATATATATATATATAAGAAAAGAAAATAGTATGATGCTGGCTTCTGGTGGTGGCGGCGGCGGAGGTGGTGGTGCCGGGTGAGACGCGACAGACGTCTCTCAGTGGGGCAGTACGTCGAGTTTGGTGCCACTGAGGCTTGTGTATGGAGAGGCTCAGGGCGTCGTAGGGAGAGGGAGGGGTATCACCATGGGATTATTGATCCTCACTCAGCCTCAGCGTCACCAACATTTCCCCTCTATTTCCCTCGTTCTGGCATCCTTTTCACACAAAGCAGAATCGTCTTAAGTCTGCGTCCCCGGATTGCCTTATTTCCAGGTCCTATTATGTAAAAAGGCAAATAAAACGTATTATCTGTTGTATTGAATGGCTCACCGTTGATCTCGCCATACTATTTGCTATAAGTGCGTCAGGATACAAAGAGTGTTTCTAATAATTGTTCCTACTTTCTATTTCTCCTTCGGTAGTTGGTATTATTGGAAGAAGAATTTAAGAAGATATTCGGACATAAGCAGGCAGAGTGCATCCGTGTTTGCTCATGATGATTTGCTTGCCTTTAGAAGTTCCCACTTGTCTGTCTTCTTCCCTATCTCGCATTTCCTCTTCTTCCTCTTCTTCTTCTTCTTCTTCTTCTTCTTCTCTTCCCTCTTCTTCTTCTTTTTCTTCTTCTTCTTCTTCTTCTTCTTCTTCTTCTTCTTCTTCTTCTTCTTCTTCTTCTTCATTTCTCTCCTCTTCCTCTCCACTTTTCTTCTTTAGTGTATTACCAATTCTGTTAGGCTTACGTGTCTAAAATCTAAGTCATGAGAATGAACAACTTATTACGTGATCAAGGTTCTATATTCCAAAATTCACACGTGGATCAGCAATCAATACTATACGTGGGGTCTTGTCCCGCTGCAGTCGAAGCGGCGGGTGTCAGGAGAATGATGGGGTACAAGACTTTAGTGAGATTTATTGTAAGACGTGGGCTTTGTGGATGAGTTATTAAAAGCCTAGTTTACTTGTTTGAGTTACCAGATTTTTCTTCATTCATTCATTCTTTCAATTTTTCATCTCATTTTATTTCTTTGTTTCATATTATCTCCTCTTTTTTTTTTATATTTCAAGCAATTGGTGAAGCCTAATTTTCGTCGCTGATTTCAACAGCTTTTCGTATAACAAAACGTAAGGCCCATATTATCAAATTCCTCGATACCTTAGTGCATCTATTTCAAAAGGCTCTCGCAGAAGTTGTAAGTGTTTCCATGGGAGGTTTCTTGATCCTAGCGTTAGTTTTGGAAGGCCTCTGCGCCATGAACGGAAAAAACGCCCGCGACAAGCCAACGTATCATGATCCTGAAAAACAACCATGGCGACCCGATGTAGCTCCCCTGTGGCCCTCAAAAACGGTCGTAACAAGAGTCCGAAACGTTTGATAATGCGAGTTTAAGAGGTCACCAACACATTCCGTTCTAGGAGGCAAAAAAAAAAGAGGCCGCATGGAAGCAGATATGTGTATAGCTAGCGGTGTGACTAAGCAAGCAATCCGTACAGAGCGAACCAACACTTATTCACTTATCGACAATCATTCACTCAACCACTACCTTATGGCGACTGACTCAAGCATTTGCTCACTCGCCTACTTAAGTTACTGCCCGACTGACGAACCCTCTCCATCATCCCTGTGTGTGTTTGGCGGGGGAAAGGGGGGGGGGATGAGTGAGTGTGTGTGTGTGTGTGTGTGTGTGTGTGTGTGTGTGTGTGTGTAAGCATCTGATCAACAACCGCCAGTGTTTCAGATAAAGCACAAACACCCGCAGAGTGAATGGAAAGGCAGAAAGAGCGGGAGGGAGAGGGGGAGATAGAGGGGGTCATGTGTCTAAAGGTCCACTTCAGAAAATTTAGAGGGCGCACGTGCTTCTTCCACTCCTATCGTCCACCGCTTGTTTATTCCACTTGGGAAAATTTATTAATCCACTGAGTCAGCCCCTACTATATATTGACGGTCTCCTGCTGCATGCTCCGTGTAATAGTGTGGCGCTGTTACACGAACAAGCCGATGCTCTTGTGAAGTAATTCGTATCGTGGTTCAAGCGTTTCGGTGTGAGAAAAAAAAATATGTCAAAGCGATGTTACGTGTTAATGAAATGAGAATGTAAGTGCGAAAAGGAGGAGGAGGAGGAGGAGGAAAAAAACGATAAGAAGAAGAAAAAGAAACAGAGGAAGAAGAAGAAGAAGAAAAATAAGAAAAGCAATAACAACGCTAAAAAGTCAATAATAATAATAATAATAATAATAATAATAATAATAATAATAATAATAATAACAAACATGACAACAGTAACATAAAACATATATATATAATGAAATAAAAATACAAAGATGAAGAAGAAAGGGTTCCTGATTGTGATGATATTGGTGATGATGATGATGATGATGATGATGATTAGCGATGATTTAAAAAAAGAAACTACAAATGGTTTAGTGTATTTGTTGAGCATTGAATAATATTAGCGTCATTACAAAAGAAAAACAACAACGAGAGAGAGAGAGAGAGAGAGAGAGAGAGAACATTATCAGTTTATCACCACTGGCTGCTAACTCGTGCGTGTGAGTCGAGTCCTCAGCAACGTTCAATCAGCGTCCGCAATACCTGGCTATTTGCACCTCCCCCCTCCCCCCTTTGCCTTCGCCCGCCCCCAACGCCTGACACTCGGCTGCTGATGAGGACTGCTTAACGCCTTGCTGCTGCCATCATCGCGAGATTCTGTGTTTACGATCAGTTATGAAAAATGTAACGTGAAGTATCTTATCAGTGGACGCTCGGGGTGTTGAAAGCTACTCTCTCTCTCTCTCTCTCTCTCTCTCTCTCTCTCTCTCTGGCAGTGTTGGGGCCTCAGAGAGTGTGTGTGCATGAATTCACAACCTCCCATATATTCTGATTATTTTCTTCTTCATCTTTACGTAATAGGGTTGGGTGGCTCTGTAGGTATGGTGCTTGTCTCGTGACCTAGATGCTGCAAGTTCAATCGTAGCTCACGGCGGCTTCGCAGTGGCAGTGGTAGCGCTCTCTTGTAATTCTAGTAAAGCTGTATGTATCGTCTTTGTTACCTAGTTCGGGAAGGGACTATAATCTCCTTTTAAGTCTTCTTTTGTAACATTCACCATGAGTCTGAAAGCTGCTTGCCATTGTCTGTCTTCCCTTCCTTTTTATCTGCAGCGTTCGGCGGGGTAAGAGGGTGTAATGAGATGGCGCTCTGTGGCTGTAGAGATTAGACGGATGCGTGACGTGCAACAACGGGAGAGGGGCCCATATTTGGGCTCCATCCGGCAGAGGCCTGGCGCAGAGCCATGACACTGGTGGAGGGAGTCTGTATGTATGTGGATGTTGGTGATTATCCACGTCCGTTGTAAAAAATATTCATAGTACTCTGTCACACCGGTATTCCCAGCATTACGACGCTGACGGACGCAGACTCAATTTATTTTTCATAGATGTGTGATATGAAACTTCTTTTTTCTTCATATAAATACAACTCGATCAATCGCATTCACGACAGTGGTTTCATGGTCTGCGAGTCCATGGTAACCAGTTTTCCCATAGGCTGATGTACGCCTGGCTCAATATTTAAATAAAAAAAAATTAACATTGCCCAGTGAATATGATAACATATCCACCATGGCCATGCTAGATCACATTCCAGCACACTCCGCCCACGGGCAACAGATAGCCTAATGGCCATAATCCCTGATCTGGATTTGTTACGGTGGTGGGTTCACTTTTCTAAGCATCATGTAGTAGCTTCAGGATATCGGTTAGCAGTACAGGGTGTATATAGAAGCAATTAAAACAGCGACGAGGGGCGCATGACGTCACACTCCTCTTCTCCCCACACTTTTACCCCTCTCCTAGCGCGTCGACATTGTTTATTATGGTCTTTTCTTAACCTTGTCTTAACGCCTAATGTTTACTCGGAGACTGGCAAAAGGTATACGGTATAACCCATAAAGCACAAGGCATAAACGAATGGAAACGTTTGGGGTAGACATATGCCATGTGGTTAAATGATACAGACTTATGGTCATGATGATATATACATGTGTACACACACACACACACACACACACACACACACACACAAACTGAACAGACATTTAATATGGAAGAGGTCATCGACTGCAGACAATCAAAATTTTTAACAATGAAACACACACACACACACACACACACACACACACATACACACACAGGCTCTCGCTGGGCGGCAGTGGAGCATGTGGGGAGGGAGCAGCGGGCGGTGGGGGTGTCCGGGGTGCGGGGTGCCTTCCCGCATGTAGGTCATGGCTGCCGGGCCGCCGCCCCTCCTCCCCACGCCCCCACCACGCCTGCCTACACGATCCTTACTAAGTAACTAAGACACTTGGCAAAACTACATTATACTGAACACTCTCGTTATGGCATATTAATTGAGGAGTGCTCGCTGCTGCTTTTGTGACGCTGCAGAGGTGGATAGTAACCCTCACCGTGCTGATCCATGCTATCCTCACCGTACACACACACACACACACACACACACACACACACACACACACAGCTAACAACATCCTTCTTCCACATCCCTACGTGTTTACTTTCCTCACGTCTCAAAATACCTTCACGCCACCCACCGTGTAGTGCCTATTTTTACATTTTTTTTTTTTTTCTGCCGTTGATCCTACGACCCTTCCTTCCTCAGTTTTCTCCTCCTGGTGTGCCCATTCTGCGGCCACATACCAAGTACCGGCGTGTGTTGTCCACTTTTAATCAAGCAAAATGTTTCTTCTTAGGCTCTCTTGTTTCTTTGCATCGCCCACTCGTTATTTTTTCAGCATCACAGCTTTTCAATGTTTGTTTAAGTTCTGTTTTTGTATCTGTGGTTTTACCGATTAAGTATATGTAAGGGTCAAGGAGGAAGTTATTCTAGGACGTGTGTGCCTCTGTCTATTGTTATATGTGTACCTCGTGTAATCTTCATGCCCACTCTTCCCGGTGTTTATCCTTCCCATACTCCTCCTTCTCCTTCCCCTACTTCAAGGCTGTGGGGGTTGCTCCTCATCTTCTCTCTAGCCCTTCGCCTTTTTCTCTGTTCTCTACGACTTCCGCTGTTTTTTTTTACCTCTCTTCTGCACTTCACATCTCTCTGTTTTGCAAGGCTTTTCCTGTTTCTCTCTCTCTCTCTCTCTCTCTCTCTCTCTCTCTCTCTCACAGCAATGCATCGATGCAGCAAATAAAGCGAACAGAATGTTGGGCTTCATTGAAAGAAACTTTTTATTCAAGAATAAATATGTAATACTCCCGCTCTACAACAGTTTAGTCAGACCCCACTTGGAATATGCGGTACAGTTTTGGTCTCCCCACCATGCAAAGGATATAGCTAAATTAGAAGGTGTTCAGCGTCGGGCAACGAAAATGATCCCTTCCTTGCGCAACAAATCCTACGAAGAAAGGCTTTCTACCCTTAACATGTTCTCTCTTGAGAAACGTCGCCTCCGAGGAAAACTGATCGAATATTTTAAAATACTTAATGGTTTCACGAATGTAGACAGATCAACATTGTTTCTGATCGATGACACTTTGCGCACGAGGAACAATGGCGTAAAACTCAGATGTAGACAAGTAAATTCAGACTGCACCAAATTTTTCTTCACCAACGTTGTAGTGCGAGAATGGAATAAGCTTCCACCATCAGTGGTCCAGTGCAACACGATTGACTCCTTCAAAAATAAGCTCGACCGTCACTTCCTTCAACGTAATATTAACTAGAGTAGAAATGCAACGTTTTGGAGTCTTCTGATTAATGTAAAATCACTTAGGTTTAAGGACAGACCACCAAGTCTGGACCATGGGGTTTGTGTGGTCTGATTTTCTATGTAAATCTCTCTCTCTCTCTCTCTCTCTCTCTCTCTCTCTCTCTCTCTCTCTCTCTCTCTCTCAGGTTCCTTCACTTCACTTGTTCAATGTCATGTTCTCATTTAGGAGTCGTCTGTCCGCTATCCCCTCTGCGACTCCTTTCTTCAAACTTTCTGATGCCTATTCACATCGCTGGACTGCCTGGCAAGGGTTAGGGGAGGGTGAGGAGGGTGTGGGGGAAGGGGTAATATTAGTCTGCTAAATATCGGCTCGTTGTTCTAAGGAGAAAGTGTTGCATGGTTGGTGAAGAGCATTATCGGGTAAGGAAAAGGAGGCACCGTGGCGGAGCATGCAGACTATATCACATAATTTACTGTGTGGGGTCTCGCTGAACACTGTAATACACTAGTCATTAAACTGATAGTGGAGAAAACATAGTTGAAACTGAAGACTGAAGCCGGAGAGTGAACTAGTTTTTAAGATAATTGTAGCATCATAAGTATTAGCTAACCCAGTGGTTCTCAACTCGTTCCAGATCACGGACCACCAACCCAATAAAAGATATGTCGTGGACCATGTTTTTAGTTTGAAAAATATATTTCTTACATACATAATTTCCTGGAAATTTATGCATACATATCTATCATTTTGACGTGAAATTTATTTATAACAAACAGGATTTTGAAATTAAGGAGGAGTATACAAGTCATCAACACTATCCTTCCAAATTAATGAATTATTTTCCTTGCAACCAGACTTTTGGATTCTCTTCTCACTGACAAGCTTTTCAGTGTTAGGACACAGGACGAATAATACAACCAATCAGCTCAGTAGTTCGGTGGCTACTAGCTGCATCACTTTACGACAGTGTAATATGTAGCCGCGCGGCAGCTGAAAGGAATCAACCAGATGGCTCGTTACTTCTACTCGTACAGGAAATCATGGATATTCGTTAGATAATAGATTAAATTTAGAAACTGAAAGTGACTCGAAGTGCTACTTAGCAGCTACAACTTAAAGGTTGCCAATGCATTTCTTAAATAATAATATAATATGAATGGTCAATTATCTTGATTAAATCGTTCGCACTGAACTTTCAATATAATTTGAAATTAAGTACATTCATTTTCCAGTTTATTACCAAATACAGTGGACATCCTGTGGACCACCCAAAAAGTCTCCATGGACCACTGGGCTAACCGGTTGCTCCCTTGCGTGTGAGGTTCTTCGGTGTGTGGCGTGGATGGGCCTGGGACTTATTCTCAGGAGCTTTGGTCTCTCACAACAATAATTTCCAAAGGCCTCAAAGAATATTAGTCGGGTTTCCATGAG
The DNA here is from genome assembly GCF_024679095.1 of Eriocheir sinensis. Classification (NCBI taxonomy): domain Eukaryota; kingdom Metazoa; phylum Arthropoda; class Malacostraca; order Decapoda; family Varunidae; genus Eriocheir; species Eriocheir sinensis. The sequence continues at coordinate 13,880,606 of NC_066525.1, forward strand.
TGTTTTTCACGTTCGTGGTGCAGAAGCCTTGTCACACTATCCCTGGGCTCATAAAGCTACTCATGGAGATACTAACACAGAGTCTACGAAAGCCTAATCAAATGTGGGTGTGTACGCCCCGAAATGTTCGAAAATATGGGCCCTGGATGGTGCGGCGAGGCTCCTCAAGCAGCAGAGACGCCTTGTAACGCGCGACACCTGCGTCTGTCTACACCTTAATAAGAACCTTTGACCTGCCAACTCGACGGCTTGACTCAGACGAGCATTACTGTAGTTGTGGTAAACGAACCATTAGCTAACATGCGTATACACCCGGCGGATACTAAAACAACAGTGACAGTTTAAAGGCAAGTTATTTTTTTTTCCTATATTTAGCGTACATACAAAAAAAAAATAATGGTGTATACAAGACCTAATAATAATAGTGTATTAAAGAAAAATGGTACGGTTTATTTAGGGCAAAGTTGAATATGATACATGCTTTCTGGGATGTTTATGCAGAATACTTCACCTCAGGATGACAAATAAACTAGATGCTTGCGGGATAGAGGGTACTTTGAAGCTGGATAAAGGAGTGGATTATAAGGAGAGCAGCGAACGATTCAGGGCGAGCATGCAAACTGTGGACTCTTGGCTATAAAGTGGGATTCCTTCCAGCTCCGTTACGAGACGTTGTTATTAGTTGGCATTATGAGCAATCTTGAAACCTACGCAAGCAGATATTGCCAAGACATGCCAGCTGATTAGAATCGAGGATGAAACTTATGTATCAGACAGGAAACGCTTACTCTCTCTCTCTCTCTCTCTCTCTCTCTCTCTCTCTCTCTCTCTCTCTCTTTTCTTTACAGGCGTAGCATGCAGTGGTTTGTTTCTTTACCGTGGAAAAAAACATGCACGTGAACCGCAAGCAGTTTGAGATCATTTGGGATGCTGGGATTTCCGTATAGATTATTGACCTAATTATTGGCTTGTACACCTCGCGACTGAAAGTTGTGTAGAGCGGTGTAAGTGTGTCCAGCTTCCCTCTTGGGGTCGAGTCGGGGGTTGACGCAGGTTTGAAAACTTGCCCTATTGCTTTTTAACATGTCGAGGGAGGGGCCGGTGCTGAACAGTCGTTTCAGTCTGTGGCTATGCGGAGCGTTTGTCCGCAAGTGTTACAAATCTTCCCTTGGCTGACGATCCTGTGATGCAAGAATCTAGAATACTTTAGATTCCTTGTTGTAATATTTACCAGCCGAGTGAGCGAGACAGGTTATGGACTTGATGGAAGTTCTGGTGTGTGTGTGTGTGTGGGGGGGGGGGGGGGAGGCAAACTAAGGGTCAGGTGTTGGAAAGTTTGGTGGGTGAAATAACGCACCCAGTCCTTGTAGGTGATGAGGGTATTAAGGCTATGGAGACCTCCCAATAGCGCGGTGACGTCGTGCATAACAATGACGGGTCTCGTCAATTAATCATTCGATGGGCTGTCCTGGCTCATTGTTTTATGGACTCGCTCAGCAAGAGTATATGGCGTTGTCGGTATATGTGATGGACAAAGATTCGTATCATCGGCTGGTTTCCATAACTGTAACGTGGAGGGAGACTTAAAGAGAGGAAATGATGCCTTAGGTAATAGTCTACGTGCTTACGGATATTCATTGAGTGTAACTGGGGTGACCTTGTGATGAACCAGCCATTGGTCGTCCCGTGAGTCTGAATCGGGTCCTTTCCCCTGTAAAGTCCATGAACGCCAGTCTGGGCTTTACTGACACGTGGTATGCGTCCCGGAAATTGTTTATATCCATTATGTTGCATCGATATAAAGGAAACAGAGACTGGGCCAAGTTTATCTTCCCTATATGTCAAAGATGGGAAGAAGCGTACCTGGAGGCTTCCTCGGGCAAGCTCTTGGACAAACCCTGTAGGTAAGTAAAGGGATGCGTCACCCGACCTGTGCTCCTTCAAGTGTTGGTGACAGTGATGGACTGGAAAAAATTATGTTAGCATTCGGAGTTTGAGTAAATCAGTAATCAGTCTTCCTGGGCCTGCCATGACAAAGCTACACGGTTCGAAGTTTTACCGAGACAAGGGATACTCAGCCAATTTATGGGTCTATAAGTACTACCTGCAATGATACGGCTGCTGCATCTACTACTACTACTACTACTACTACTAAATACTACCAGTGCCTCCTTTATACTACTACACTTACACACCTTTTTGTTTTATATGTATACCTGAGAGACATTGACGGTTTACAATGTTTTTGCAAAGAATTAAACCGTGGAAGTAACCTGACGACTTAATTCCTCCATGTCCCAGGGTGGTGAATGTACCTGTAAACACCCAGAGACTTAGAAAACATAAATAACAGCAACTATATTCACAACACTACACATCTAAATATCATCGAAATATCATCTAAATATCCTCTAAATATAATCTAAATGTCATCTAAATATAATTTAATATATAATCAGCTAAATATCATCACTTCCCCCTGGATCTCTGTCTATCAGTTACTACCCAATCAGCCATCCCTTTTTGTCCATCTGATGTCCTCTCTCCCAAATATTATGTCCTGATCATTGCCATTTTTTTACTTCAATTGTCTTCATTATGTCTTCTAATTTTGTATTTTTCTCATCCATTATATTTATCTTTTTTATTTATTTCTTGTAAGCATTCCGCATATAGATTAGGTAATGCGGTATAATCCTGTCTAACTCCTTTTTTATCGGACTTTTTTTTATGTAGATATGAAGTTTCATAGTCACGGTTCTTTCTTGTATATGTATTCAAGGATTCTACAATAAATCACCCCTTAACCCTGCTTCCGAATTACTCGCACCCACACCCACATACAGACACACACACACACACACACACACACACACACACACACACACACACACACACACACACACACAAACACACACACAAAAAAAGGACATAACTTGTTGCTTAAAATGCCTCCTAAGCAGACGTATCAACTTACGGGAGAGTCGTGAGGTAAAGGCGGCGTGTGTAATGAATAGCCTTGACTGGATAAAGCAGAAAGGGAGACAGGTTGAGACACGGGAATGACTTAAATCCTTATGCTACAAGTTCAAGATAAATATAGGCAGGTAAGCACACACAAAAAAAGGTAGAGAAAGAAAGAGAGGAATAAGTAAATAAATGAAAACTATCCATCCATCTATCTCTATTTATCTATTTCTTGTATTAGGGTGACAGTTTATCCGCCTGCCTAAACGCAAAGTAGCATGTTTTCACAGTAATTCTTTCATACACTTCCTCACCTGTCACCGCTCCAAACACCTGGCCACACCTTGCACGTTCAGTAAAGGATGCCTCGGCCCTCCCCCCTCCCTACCGCCCCGTCAGGCACCCTGGCAGCGCACCGGCGGGCTAATATTTGCATAGCGTTTAGCTCCTGCACGCATGGCAAGAATTCCGGATATCGCTTTAACTTTATTTTATCGGTATGTATCGCGTAACACATCTATGCTGGTGCGTGGATTTGTGCGTTAAACAAATATAATAACGTTAAATATTCCTCTTTTTTTTCCCTTGTTTAAAATTTTCGTTTAGAGTTACTAGAGTAATCCGAGTTTTGAGTGATCCCGGCTCTCATAATGATATGCATATTATTTCTTGCATCTCTCTTGATTTTCCCTACAGTTTCGAGTCACCCTTTGCTTCCCCGCACCATTATCAGGTAACTATGCATAGGCTACTGATTCATTAAGACTTCAGCACTGAACTTGACTGAAGGGACAGAGAACCGAAACTTTTAGTATACACACACACACACACACACACACATAGCGGTGGCGGCGGCGACCTCCGTGAAGACTGCAGATTAGACACACCACCTTTGGCAAGGCGGCAGCTGAGTCTCCTTGGGGGTCAGGGTACGAGGAGCAAGTCAAAACAACAACAGCCACGAGCATGAATAAAGTGCTGCTGGAGGAAGATCGCTGCTAAGTGGAGGATTGAATATGTCCCGTTTTAGTTTTTTATTTGTTTTCCCTGCAGCAACTTCTTATAAGCCATCCACTACTTGCAGGTAAACCGAAAGTGCAAACATCGGTGGTGGTAATAGTAGTGGTAGTAGTAACAGTAGTAGTAGTAGTAGTAGTTGTAGTAGTAGTAGTAGTAGTAGTAGTAGTAGTAGTAACGACAGCAATGAGAGGGACGTCTTGCGTCACGTGTCAGACTTGGCTTCCGTCTTCCGTTGACCTTCCCCGCCAGTTCTGTCTGTATGTCTGTCTGATGTAAGAAGCATTACGTACGTCGCCACCATCACCCTAGCAGCATTTTCCTTTCTTTTGCACGTCCTCCTCCTACTCCTCGTCCTCTTCGTTGTCTTCCTCGTCGCCCGCCTTGCTGTCCCGCGTTCCCTGTCATGTGTCACCCAAGACAATAGGAAAACAGGATATTCTTCGAGCAGGAGCATGTTGCGTTGCCTAGGTCATGTCTGGCTAGAATCGTAAGGGGGGGGTGAGGGAGTAACGGGGGGGCATTAGAAGGCCTTCGCGACTGCCAGTGGATCCATCAGTTGGCTTTTTTGCTGTCAATGCTCACAAACATTATGGTGTGCTACGCTTTGTCGTAAACCTTCTTTTCTAGCAAAAAACTACTGTATGGTGGTCACACATCTATACCTCGGAGCGTCTCTCTCTCTCTCTCTCTCTCTCTCTCTCTCTCTCTCTCTCATAAATTGCAGCATTACAGCAAGGTGCTTTCTCAGTAAAATGAATAATCGTTCCTTGGTGTCATGGAACCGTAACTTTGTAAAACTCTTTCGCTAAAATTACGTAGAATCTATTTGCGAGTATTCCTATGTAGTAGTCCTTCTTATGTAACTTTTGGGTACGTTTGTGTGGGGCTCCGTTTTTACCCTCAAGGGCCCCTTGTTGTCACCCCGGGAGGTATAGGCGCGGGCTAGGCATGCTCTTCTTTAGATTGCGAATACCTCACTGTCAGCTAATTGTTTTGTTTATAACCATTATATCTAAATAAAATAAAAATTGGTAGTGGCACCGAATGATAAGTTGCCAAGTAGCACGTATTTTATTACTTTTCTCGGCAGCTTCCCGAGGCAGCAGCCCCGCCGCCGCGCTGCTGCCAGCCGCTGCCTGCCACTCAGTGCGCGTTGACTCTCCATGGTGTTGGGACCACGGACGCTGTGCAGGATGTTAGCCCCTAAAGCTTACTGGTACTTGGTGTAAAACTGATTCATTTTGGTGGCCACGCTGCCGAAAGAGGACATGTTGTAGGCAGTGCTCGGAGGCATTGCTACATCCAGTTTGGGCGACGTGAGCTGCGAGGAATTGGACAATATCGGTGAGTGGATATGGCAACTTTTGCTCCTGTATGAAATATATTATATATGTATTAGACTACTGTACATGATATAAGGCTCTGGGAGGTATCACAACATTCGCTCCAAGCTTATTTTTTCTCAGGCAGGGTGTGCCTAACAAAGTTTACTTACGCGCGCTCTCCCTCTGTGTTGTTGTGTGTAGGTAGTGTGCAGTACACCCATAGATACAAGTGTCCCGGGGGTGGCAAGGGTTGGCGTAGTGAGGCAGGCGGGAGTGTGTGGTGTAGGGAAACAGGTCTGTTCTTGCACCAGGTGTGGCAGTTGGTCTGGTCTGACAGGGAAACTGAAGCCCAAGAAGCCAACCCGCCTAGTGAGGGTGTGGATGTTGCAGGTTCCCGTCCTCAATACACGGCCCAGATCTAATGAGATTCTCGACCCTTATTTACGGCGGCACATATAACCGAGCCGAAAAAAAAAAAGTTTTCCCTCACTACAGCGAAGGGATGGGAGTCATTAGCGCGCAATCCTCCCGTTTTTTCTTTGTATTGCGACTCCACAGTGGAATAAGGAGTGCGCAAAGTCATCCTAAAGATGTATAGCACGATAATGTGGGATGGGAGTGACTTTTATGGAAGTTGCGAAGACAGTTCATACGGAATGAGGCTCGGCAAGAGTTCTTTTGCGTCACTCGCGGCAGTGATTAGGGGGACTGGACAGCCTTGGGGAGTGGAAAGCAAGGCTGTCTAGGGTAAGATTTAGGGGACGGCGGGCCTGAGGGGGATAGGGCCGACCACAACACTGATGCGCGTTATTATGTTTTGTTTTCTTCTCCGAGTTACTACACACGCCAAAGTGATATGAAAGTTAGGCACAGTGGTGAAGCGTAAGTGATGAGACATTTCAAGGTTGATAAAACAGTGGAGATAATGAAAGTCTAACCCACTGCTGCATCGCTCAGCCAACTCCAGGGTAAATAAAGAGCCACTCACACACTGCAGCCTATGACAACAAAGATTTACACCATTATTAATATGTATGAGGAAAAGTGTGGTGGATGAGCCTCGAGTAAGGAGGAAGTGGGCGGGCGGGAAGGGCTGGGGAGGAGGAGGAGGAGGAGGTGGCGGGGAAGAGAAGCAAGGTGAGTGGCCGGGATGTCCTCGGTGGCACGGCGGGACGGCAGGCAGCCAGCAGCACCCGGGGATTAAGGCGGCACCCATGACTGATGCTTCATCCAGCCAAAACTTTCGCTTCACGGCACACACCAACGTGGCAGGTTTTCCCCGGTTCAGGAAGTTTAATACCCTTATGAATAGCCGAGTCCAAGGTAAAAAGTAAATATTACGAAAATTGCCTCGTCATGCTTTATGCAGACGTGCAAGTCATTGGAGCAATTTAAGATCGGGAGGAATCATTGTCTATACTCTATACACTCCTCCTTTCCTCTCCACGCACGATGCACACAGCACACCTCATGCCGGCGGTGACGACAGCAAAACGTGACACTCGAACATATCCACGTCGAGGGTGAAAATTCGTGATTAAGGAAGCGCCTGGCCATTCTTTCAGTGTACCAGGTTGTTAGCGGGACCAGACTGCGGAAAATTGCTCACGCGTATACGAGTTAACGATTCTGCCGCCAAATACACGCCATAGCTTGGACTGGCAGACGGGTGTGTGTGTGCTGCGTGGGCTGGGGGAGTGGTGAGTGAGGGACGCGTGTGTGTGTCTGGGGGAGAGACGTCTAAAAGGGAGTGGAATGTTTTCAAGAAGTGTGAGGGAGCGTACAGGTGATTGTGGGTTGCACGGCGGCGATTGCGGGAGTTCAGCGAGGGGGTGAGAGGGGGGAGATGATGGTTATATAGGTAGTGGGACGCTCGTTGAGGGGAGGGGGCTGGAATTCAAAAGTGGCGAGATTCTTACTTCGAAATGAGAGCTGTGAAAGAAGGGAAGGGAAAGGCAGGTGTTCAGACAGGTGAGGTGCCAGGTGCCGACACATGCAATTACCTGCCATCGAAGCAAAAAGACTCCGCACTTAGTAAATGCAAGCATGACCTGGAGCCTTGCCGCGCGCTCCCCGCCACCACCACCTTGCCGCTGGCCACCAAGGCAACCTGTCACTCCACCGCACGCCGTAGATACGATCATAAGGTATCTACACTCTACTATCTCTATCTATCACTCCATCTATCTCCATCTAAATGTGTGTGTATTCGTCATTAACATAAAAGGAGAAAGCCATATGCAGAAAAATATATTGCCTGGTAAAATGATGGTGGTTCATTTCTAGCTTGGCTGCAGAAGAGCTTCGCGTGACTGACAGTGTGAACATGTGTTGCGTCTCCCCGCCCTCGTCCCCGTCCCCGCTTGGGCTGCAGTAGAGTTTGCGAGTCAGTTTACGACCCTCCCAGCCCAGCGGCCCTCACACAAAAAAACGTCGTAAAATTTTACAGTCTTGGTTTGTCTTGTATTTTTTTTTATACAATATCTCTCTCTGCAACAGTTCCCGAAGGACCAGAGTCTTCTGCGCCCGATCGGTGCGGCGTCTCTATTTTGTGGGTGATTTTCTATTATTATTTTTTTCCTTGTGGTTGTTAAATCTTCATGCATCGGAATGCATGCCACCGGACCCAGGCAGACGAACCCTCCCCGCCCCGCCCTCCCGTGGCCCTGATGCAAGTTTTCCTTCAAATGGGGAAATGAAAAATGCTTGTCCCCAGTCGCTCCTCCCAGCTGAAGGATGGCCGGTCGCATCCACGGAAAGCATCTGCAGCACCACCAGACAGACCTTTTCCCCACAATACCAGACCGCTTTTTCCTCCCTGATGCAAGCGTCGTTACTTCCCAGTGAGGCTGAAACAACATCGTAATAATGTTTGTGTTTCGTTCCGCACTGAGGGTATAAGGAGTGTCGGGGGATTCGGGGCTTGGTACATTGTGGGGTTGAGTCTGCAGTGGTGATGGCGGAGGTGAGGTGAGGGCATGGAGGGGATTCGCCGAGTGACAGTAATAGCATCATTTTGGAAAGGGCATAGTGACGGTTGTCTGGGAATGAATATTGGTATTGGTTTTGGTGGCTGTCGTGTCTATGGGTGATGGAGTGGGTGTATAGTGTGGTGGTGATGTGACGGAACAATGGTGAGGAGTAAATACTGGAAGGGGTTCTGGTGACTCGCGTTGGTTGGTGATGTGGGTGTATCATTTTGGTGAAGGTTGTCCATTAAGCCATGAATGAGTTATATGACAGTAAATAGGTGTTGTAGGACAGTATCTGTGGCTCGGTAACCCTGGTGAGTGTATTGAGCGTTCTCGGTACTATACGGGGTGAGAGGGTGTGAGGTGCTGGTGTACTGGGAGGGGCGAAAGCTACAGAGTATAATGACAAGAGTAGGATGGTTGGGTGGATTGCCTGGGGTGGGTGTACACATTAAATTTTGCAGTAGTGGGTTGGTTAATTGGGTGTGCGGTGATGGTAACGGACTGGGTTGATGGGTGGGTGTACATTAGCAATAGTGTGTTGGGTTTATGGGTGGGCGTGCAGTGGTAGTAGTGAGTGTACATTGGCAGTAGTAGGTAAGGCGGTGTGTGTGTGTGTGTGTGTGTGTACTGTAGTAGGGGCGTGGCAGTTGCTGGCCACAAACTGTCACCTGTCAGCTCGGTGTGGCACTGAGGGCAGCGCTCCCGGGGCCTATATATACCCGGCGAGGAAGGGAGGGGACTCGGAAGGTCACAAACCCACCACTCAGGTTCATTTTCACGCGGGGACAAATGCCGATCATGACTGGCTTGGGGTGGAGGCTCACATGCACCACTCAGAGGGAAACGACGTACATCATCGTACTCTATATCATAAAAAAGGCGTCACCACCACAAACTCGTAAAAAAAAACCCACACGTCCCAAAATAAATGGTTGTTGTTTTTCCAGGTAGTATTGGCACACAGTTACTCGCCCTCCCGTAATTTGTACCGAGGTGGGAGGGAAAGAGTGTGCGTTGATCGGTGACGGGTTGGACGTCGAGGTGTGTGGGCCGTGAATGCTTCGGAGAGGCGAGGCGAGGCGCAGCACCGCAGCGTCAGCACGTACGCCATTGGTGGTGCAAGACGCGGCGGCAGTTCGGAGTGCGGTGGCCGTACCCAACCCAAGACTCTCACGCAACACGCTGCAACTATCTTTGGCGCCCTGCCGCTGCATTCTTTTATATAATGGTGGATAATGTACCTGTCGAAGGAACCACCGCGGCGAGGACGTGAACCCCGCACGTTGGCTCAGAGCTATGTACGAAGAAAGACGAGGTGTACGTGTTTACTCCAGCACTGAAGTATTTCGGTTACCAGGCGTGGCTGTGACGCTTAGGTGACATGGGGGAGCCATGCAGAACGCTGAGTAACGATGGTTAAGCGCGTAAGATGCTCGGTAACGCTGCTGTGTCAGGATGAAAGCGTGTACCCGTTGACCCCGCCAACTGACCCTCATGCAGCCTAGTCACTTTAACTCCCACACAAAACAGCCCGCCCATCCACCCACCCGCGCTTGCTTGCTGCGTGCCACTTTACCCAGCACAGACCAAAGTTGCTCGAGGACCTTGGGAAATTGAAGCCATTCAGAAGATGAGAGCAGGAAATTCATAAATTATTGTTGAATTTCATTTCACCGAAGAACAGCTAGCGTATTCCTGCAGCTGGCAGGGCCACGAGGGCAGGTTTGGCTAGAGTGTGGCGAGATCGATGACGAATCCGAAAAGAGGAAGAGTTCACTAGTCGTCCTCAGTGACTCCTCCCTCCCTCGTCCCCAGGATCCTCTCTGGCTTCAGGGAAAAGCGGATGAACCTGAAGTGGCGTACCATTCTTCTTTTGTCCGGCTTGTTATGTAGTCGCAGGATGGACGTGAATAGATTTATGTGTAGCGTAATGACGAGAAGACAAAGAACGAATGATAAGAGAGGAAATGATTTTCATTCAAGCAGAGTGACTCCTTTGTGGCGAGGGAAGAGCTCATGTTCCCCCACGCCCCGCCGCCGCCACTCACCCCATTAAGATTTATTACTTTCCGTTTAACTCCGTCACGTCCCTTGTTGTTCTGCTCCGTCCTGTCTGCTCCCGCCCCACTCCGCCTCAATCCATTTCTCATTCCACAAATCACCGCCCTTGATCACCCCCTCGGCCTGCCACCTGCGTCCCGGCCATACGTCCCTCCCGCCCCCTACTGCTGCTGGCTTGCCGGCTGACACCGCCCTTGTTCTCTCTCCCTGCCTTCCATATACATGCAGTACAAGGGATGGATGGAACTGCAAAAGTATTGACCACTTGTCGAATCCAAGCGTATAGTTGTACGGAATACACAGGAAGGCTGCAAGGTGGAAGCTCGGAATGGAAACAACAGACTATTGATTCCATGCGAGCGCGCGCACGCTTTTGTGTGGGTGCCTGACGCGTGCATGCACTTGTAAAGGCGGGGTGAGCGGGTACTCGGCGGTGACGTGGCACACCGGCGCTGCATGCGGGGTGAGCCAGTACTCGGCAGGTGCACGTCACCTTAAAGCTACACTGTACGAGTAGAAAGTCTTTAATAAAGTGGCTGCGGTTCCCTGGCAGCCGCCTCGCCGCCTCCTGCTGGCCGCTGCGGCTACACGACGTCCGGTACACTGCGGCTCAAGACAAGGCAGGTTAGGGAGTACTGTGGCGAGCCCTTTTTGGGGTGGGTGGGGGGGAGAGGGGAGAGACGGAACGCGCGCCTTATTGATCCAAGCAGTCTTAAGTACGACACACACACACACACACACACACACACACACACACATGTGTGTGTGTGTGTGTGTGTGTGTGCTGGATTAGCCTGGGGAGCACCGTCAACACGGGTGTAGGTAATATCGCTGCAGCAGCCTCTATAGTGCCGCCCACACGACTCATGCCTCGCTCAGGACCCGCATGCATGGAACGAGGGAGCTCACCTCGGAAGGAAGAGTAGCCAGGGGGGGGGCTTCCCTTACTGAAAAGGCCCCGCACAGAGGAGGGAGCAAGGGGGACCTACTTTGTTGAAAAGGCCCGGAAATAGGAAAAGAAGAGGGTTGCCTCACATATGAGAGAGAGAGAGAGAGAGAGAGAGAGAGAGAGAGTTTGGATTAGTGACATTCTAAAGGGTACTGAAGCCACTCAAGGGATGCACAAGTGTGTGTGTGTGTGTGTTCGCGTGATGTTGAAGCCGCAGAAGGTTCCTGTGGTGGGTTGCGAGAGTGAGTAGGAGGGTGGGAGGGAGAGATGAGTGATAGAATACAGAGGGAGGGAGGGAGGGTAGGAGGAGTATGGATCGTGACTAAACAATGGAGGGGAGGAGGTCCGTGACGCAGGAAAGGCAGCATCACGCCACGGCATGCCTCGCCCTCCTTGGCTTGGAGTGTCCCTCCTATAGACAACTCGGGTCAGCAGCGTGTGTGTGTGTGTGTGTGTGTGTGTGTGTGTGTGTGTGTGTGTGTGTGTGTGAGATACTGAACCTCCTTACGAACTCCTCCTCCTCCTCCTCTATTTCCTCCTCCACTTCCTCAATTTACGTTTCTTAATGTGCGTGATTCTTCCATTGTCTTGTATTTAGTTTGATTTATTGCGTACCTGGAACGTGAGTATATTCCTTTAATTTACTGCTATCTAATGTATGCAGCGACTTTTATTATTGTTATTAGTAGCAGTATTTCTTGTTATTTTGCACATTAGCCGTACCATTACTCGCTTCTATACACACTCTATTCTCTAGTTGCATTCGTCTTCCTTTTCGTGCACCTCACATCTCGCTTCCCACACTCTACTTCCAGCACACTTTCTCACACTCATGATTCTTTCTCTACACGTTGACTCACACACTCCCGTCGCCGGGCGCGTTCACATACTCATAATTATTTGTGTTGTGCTCTCGTCCTCACAGTCCCTTGCCTTTTCGTACTCCCCTCCCCCCCACACACACCTCGTTCCCGTCTCCAGGATATGTCGTTATTCCTTGGGTACAGGTCATACTGTCCATCGCACTCTCTCTCTCTCTCTCTCTCTCTCTCTCTCTCTCTCTCTCTCTCTCTCTCTCTCTCTCTCTCTCTCTCTCTCTCTCTCTCTCTCTCTCTCTCTCTCTCTCTCATCATTTTTACTTGCATTAAATTTCAGAACTCTGTCGTCACCAGTTTGTTTTTACCTGCTCATCATCATCATCGTCATTTATCATCATTATCATCGGCATCTCTACTCTCACTATCATCGTCATTCATGCCAATATGTTTCTGCCTGCTCCTCTCATGTTCACTAGTGACTCACATTCATCACCAACCTGAAAAAGTGTTGCTGGGTACGGAATCTGACCACGTGCAAGGGCTGTCACTGCATCGCCGTCACCACCACCACCACCGTCACCGTCACCACCACCACCATTGCAGCGTTCTAAAATTAACCAGCCATTGGGAGTTAGCCAGCGCTCATCGTTTTATTGGCGTGTACGTGGCTGGGTTGGGGATGTTACCTGAGCGATCAAGGTGAGTACTTAACCACCGCCACGACCACCTCCGTAATTATCGTGTCGCGTGGGCCGCCGCTTCCGAGTGATGAAACGATAATGGGCGGCGAGTGGGCTTTTGTTTACTGTGTGTGTCTCGGTTGGTTGATGGTTGGTGCTGTTTATCTCGCGTGTCATTATCATTATCATCAGCAACAACAATAACAACGGTATCAGTGTCATTATCGTAATCATCATCAACATCAGCAACAATAAAAAGTAGCATTAGCATTACCGTATCCATCATCGTCAACACAAAAACAACAATAACAATAAAAGTAACAACCACGCAATTGCAACAGTATCATTATCGCCATCATCATCATCAACAACAGCAACAGTAACAACAACAGTAGCATATCATTATCGTTATTATCATCAATATCAACAACGACAACAACAACAACAGAGAGAGAGAGAGAGAGAGAGAGAGAGAGAGAGAGAGAGAGAGTTGGTAGGTGGCGAGTTCACTGACCCGTTAATAAGGCGAGCGAGCGTGAGGCTGATGGACGGTCTGATGAAGCAGCACACCTTGATCACCGGAGCCGCGTGTCCCTCGCCGCCGCGCCGCCCTATCGGACACGCTGAAGGCTGATAGAGTGTGTACCGCTGACCAAAAAAGTATGTACCAGCATCCTCGTGAACGATAGATTAGGGAACGAGGAAAAGCAAGAGAGTATGACCGCAAATATAACTGTGGTGCGTTTTTTTCTTTTTCATTTGTTTTTGATTTATTGTTTTGATCGTGTGTACAACCTCGTGAACGATAGAGAAAGGAGCGAACGAACTCAGTAAAGAAGAATGCAAATTTAAGTGAGTGTTTAGTTTTTTTTTTCTTAGTTTTCATATTACTTTATTTGCTGGGGTTGATTTTTTTTTTTTATCTTGTGTACAGCTGGCTAAAAAAGTATCCTCCTCCTCATGAACGGAATAATAGAGAACGCAAGAGAGTATGAATGCAAATATAACTAAGTCGTGCATTTTTTTCATAATTTTCATATTTCTTCGTGGGCTGGAGGAGAATTTACTTTTTTCATCGTGTGTACAGCTGGCCCAAAAAGTATCTTCCTCCTCATGAAAGATATAATAGAGAACGAGCGAAAGGAAGAGAGGATGAACGCTAGTAAACGATAAGTGGGGCGTGCTGAAGAGTTTTATATTCAAATACCGGTGTACTATTTATTTTCTTCATTATGTGTACTGCGTGTCCGCCGATAAAAACCTGCTCCCTGCCCCCTCCCTCCCCCCTGTCCTGCCAGCTCCCCGGCTCAACCTCAGGAGTGATGAGCAGGCACGCACGCCATCCACGCCACGCTGAACTTGATCACACCATCACGTATACAGCACACTACACTGCACTAACTACACTTCATAACACTACACTACAATACATTACACTATACTACAATACACTTCACTACACTACACTAACTACACTTCACTACACTAACTACACTACATAACACTACACTGCACTACATTGACACCAACTACACCAGATAACTTCATATTCTCGCTTCCGTTCAGCTGCAATATTTTGATCTCTATGAAGATATACACTACAGATTGATTACTTACTTCAAGAGTGCTGCAACAGATTTACCCTGCATCGTGCACCACTACAGTTGCTACCGAGTCAAAGGCCTTCTCGTAGTCAGTGAATGGCAGCTGATGAGAATCCAATGTAACTTTTTTTTTGTGTGTGTGTGAACTATTATGTGAACCACTATGTGTCTGTGTGAACTACTGAGCTACGGAGCGGTGTGTGTGTGTGTGTGTGTGTGTGTGTGTGTGTGTGCTGGAGACAAGGGCGGGCCCAAAACATGCCCTGGACAGGTGCACGCATGAGACAGCAGCCAGCACTCCCTTCCGCCCCGTGGGTGGCCTAATCAAAATATCAGCGGTGACGTAGTCGTTGGTGACCTTCATCCCCGACTTTCTCGCTCGACACACTTCAGAATGTCAGTCACAAAGGGATACAACCATAGATCATGTTGCTCATTGGCTCGCACGTGTATAGAGTCAAAAGTAAGTCATTGGCTATTTACGTCCCTTCATATAAACAGAGCACCGTCATTAATGGTTCGTGGAGACGTTGGTTTTATCTCCAGATAATCTTTAATTTAAAAAAAATTGTTACTAGTCCACTGAGTTTATCGACGATCAGGGATACAGGGTATTTAGTTTGACAATCCTTAATTTCCTCTTATATAAGGAACACCGTCAGTTATTCTTCTTAAACCCTTCCCTCATCACATGTTTTTAAGAGGAATGTGAGTTAATTAAGCACACCAATCCATACAGCTCATCTACGTACTCGGATAGTTATCAGTTATCAACTCCTCCGCGTCCCTTCATTCGTGGCATCGTCCGTTGTGTTCCTAACCTTCCCTCAACACTAGATTATGTTCTCGTGGGTTCATTAGCAACATCCCCAGACTTCCTCCCTGGTACCAAACTTCTGATGTAATTATATGGAGGATTTCTGGAGCTGTTATACACACCAAACATGAGACTCCACAGCAGGGTCGTTTTGTCTGAACCCTCCTTGTAAACTAGTTACCGTGGGGTCGTTAATCACATCTCCAGACTTCCCTTCTTGTTATCAAACTTTTGAATGTCATTATGGGGGAACAATGGAGCTCTTGTGCAAGAGTCTTCATAGCATGGTTATTTCTTGTACCCTTTCATCAATACTAGTTCTCGTGAAGTCGTTAGTCACATCTCCAGACTTTCTCCTTGTTACCGAACCTCTGAATGTCATGATGGAGGAACACTGGAACTCTTGTACACACCAAAATCGAGTCTTCATAGCACGGTAATATGTTCTAGCTAACCCTTCATCATTACTAGCTCTCGTGGAGTCGTTAGTCACATCTCCAGACTTCCCTTCTTGTTATCAAACTTTTGAATGTCATTATGGAGGAACAATGGAGCTCTTGTGCAAGAGTCTTCATAGCATGGTTATTTCTCGTACCCTTTCATCAATACTAGTTCTCGTGAAGTCGTTAGTCACATCTCCAGACTTCCTCCTAGTTATCAAACTTCTGAATATCATTATGGAAGAACACTAGGACTTCTGTGCGCATGAGTCGAGAGCCCTTAAGCCCCACCACCTCCTCCACCGCACCCGCCTCGGAGTTCTGTCTCGTATCCTTCAACACTCCTCGGCGAAGGGTGGATGTCACGTGGCCAGACTCGTGGTGGGTCAAAGTGGGTCGTGCCAGGAGAAGAGAACCACTCGTCAGGCCCGCGTCGAGAGGTGCTCAAGAGTCAGATTGTAGGGCGAGGGGGATGAGTTGTAGGAGAGTATAGAGGGCGCTAGGGTCTGTGATTATGTGTGTGTGTGTGTGTGTGTGTATAGCGGCATCAAGAGTCCTGGCAACAGTAATATGGCGAAAAAGTAATTGGATACGTGTACGAAACAGGTCAACTGTCTTTTGGTTAAGGAGGGCACTCTCAGCGTTCCTTTTTATAGCTTTCCTATCGGGCCGCGGATTGTGCTGTGTCGCCATACCTTACAGAGGGTACAGAGAACAATGACGAAACTGATCCGCGGTATCACCTAACTTTCCTTGTCAGTACAGATTACGGAAGCGGGTTTGTGTGTATACGTGGGTCGATTCAGCTGGTCTCCCGTGGCTCTATTCATTCTCTCTCTCTCTCTCTCTCTCTCTCTCTCTCTCTCTCTCTCTCTCTCTCTCTCTCTCTCTCTCTCTCTCTCTCTCTCTCGGGCCGGTAAATTAAGGGCATTTCACCATGGAGGATGTGAGTGAGTTAGGTGAGTAAGCGTCCCGTGAAGTCGGCATGTACGATGACTTAGCATTTCGTTTAATTACCTCCAGAAGAAGAAAAATGAGTAGGACGTGATAGCTAATCCTTTAAGTAAATTACGAAATACCTCTTGATGAGGGGGGTGGGGGCTATTAAGAGGACCCGAATTGAGCTGCCACTGATCGTATTAGCGCCCGGGTTTGGTATTGATTGGGGAAATACCTGGGGAAGCGGGGTCAGGTGGGCCGACACGAGCGAGAGCAGTGAGGTGTGAGGGGCGAGCGGAGGGGAAAGGGTGGGTGGGTGAAGGAGAAGATTTGGGAGGAGAGGGGAGGGAGTGAAAGGGATGAGATGGGGGTGGGAAGGAGAGGGAGGAGTGAGGATGAGATGGCATATAGGAAGGCGAGGGGAGGGAATGGAGGGGATGATATGGGATAGGGAGGAGGGAATGGAGGGGATATGGGATGGGAAGGAGGGAGGAGGGGATGATATGGGATAGGGAGGAGGGAATGAATGGGATATGGGATGGGAAGGAGAGGGGAGGGAATGGGATGATAGGGCATGAAAGGGAATAGGATGGGATGGAAACGAGAGAGAGAGAGAGAGAGAGAGAGAGAGAGAGAGAGAGAGAGAGAGAGAGAGAGAGAGAGAGAGAGAGAGAATCCTATAACTTCACCGGGAACAAATAAGGTCAGACTGCCGGCAACGTGATTTTTTTTATGGTATGGATGAGAGAGGTCAGATTGCTATTAAAGTGAAATAATTCTGTATGGACGAGGAAAAGAGAGGAGATATTTGATGGAATAAGAAACGAACGCCGCCGCTGATATCGTTCGCCAGTGCTCCAGTCAATTTCGTATATCGAGTCCAATCTTATCGCCTTCCCTTATATAACCCGCCTAACCTTCCCCTCCATCCTCCTCTCTCCCTCCACCCGCGCGATATTATGAGCCGTGTATGTGTATCGAGGTTCTCAAGGTGAAGGAGGGAGCCGAGTGCTAGTCATGCCGCTCCGTGCTGTCCCAGGCCCATACTCTCAGACAGTTTCGGATCCCACATCAAATATTTTCAAAGGCCACAAAGGAGATTAGTCGGGTTACCGTGAGTGTTTTTCACTTTTATGGTGTAGAAGCCTTGTCAAACTATCGCCAGGCTCATAAAACTACCAGTGGAATTACTCACAACCTCTATACGAAAGCCTTATCAAATGTTATGTGTATGCCCCAAAATATTTGAGAATGTAGGTCCCTCCCGGTGTCTCTCCTTTCTCCTTCCCTAGCTTGATTGAGACCTTGGTGTGGCCGTGCATGTCCCAACATCCCATACCCATCAGGAAGAGAAAAGGCTCGGGCATGCACCTGGCTGTTCACTATTCTTCCCCCATCCCCCCTATACCCTTTCTCTTCGTTCCCATTTGTCCCCATTTGCCCAACTAAACCCGTTCAAACCAAGCGTAGCAATTTCATATGCGAGAGATGGAGAGAACAACGTCTGCCACTGTGTTAAGGTTTTCATTTTAGGGACACGTTGTTCAGTAAGTCTCATCGGTAATACTGGTAATTCGGGAACAGCCAAGCAAGGAACAGACAGACCAACAGTACAAGACAGCATTTCGTACCTCCACATCGATTCACGACGGTACTTTAGCCAAACACACGAGAATAAGATAATCAATGTCTCCATAAATGCGTATATACTGCTAAGCAAGGAGAGGAACAGACCAGCATTTCCAGTATTCCGTTCCTGTCAAAATTCACGACGGTACTTAAGCTGCATACGAGAAAAAAAGTCTCCATGAATACCGTTCGTTACACTGCCAAGGGGAGGAACAGACCAGCATCTCCAGTATTCCGTTCCTGTCAAAATTCACGACGGTACTTAAGCTGCATACGAGAAAAAAAGTCTCCATGAATACCGTTCGTTACACTGCCAAGGGGAGGAACAGACCAGCATCTCCAGTACATCGTCGGTACCGTGGCAAAAAACACAAGAAAAAAGCAATCACACACTCTGAATGAGATAACGAAGAACTGCAACTGACTGCCGGAATGAAGCGAACATGCCCAACGACCCTACCGCATAAGAGCGTATCGAGCGTCCAAGTCCTTTGTTGCCCGTTAGTCTACCTGTATTGAACTGCCGCTGTGGATAGTGCCCATACGTAACACTTCAATTAATGGTTACGAGGGGCTAACGGGAAGGAGGAGTGCGGGAGGGAAGAGAAGCAAGCGTGAGGTGGAGGCAAAGGAAAGTGCGGGACATTGTAACTCACTGCTAGAGTCATGTTATATGGTGGAGTATAAGGTTGATGGATGGAAGGTGCATGTGGAGGTAGCATAATGTAGAACTGAACCCGTGGTGGAATGAGGTAGGTGGAAGGGAGGTGTGGTAATGATAAATATACCAAAGTGCAGAAGTAACCTATTGATGATGTTTTCTATATGGATTATGAGTGGAGTAAGGTTGATAGAAGGTTCATGTGGTGTCAATAGCATAAGCCTGTAGAACTAAACTAGTGGTGGAGTTAGGTGGGAGGGAGGTAGCCGGTGTAATGGTGGTGGAGGTAGCAAACTTATATGTATAGAACTACCATTGGAAAGGAGGACTCACACAGCTGGCCTTCCCATTGATAATTCCACGGGGACATGGCGATAGGTAACAGTGAAGGGGAGTGAATTATGATATGGCTGGGTGGAAGGTAACATCTGCTGTAGTGATAGCTTACATACATATCCAACGCCGTGGGGGCAGTAAAAGTATCACGGGTGGGCTTCCAACGAATGAGTCCACAAGTATGACGCGCTGGCCACAGGTGACGGGGTGGAATGAGGTGCGAGTTGTATGGAAGGTATGGTGATGGTGGTGTGCGTGTCCAGCCAACTCACTAGATCGAGCTAACACGGCTGGACTCCCAATGAATAATTCCACGGTGATTACGATACAAAAAAAAAAAAAAGAGAGGATATTGGAAGAGGTGTGAAATGGACGGGTGGAAGGTAATTGTTGTAGGGATAGCACAGGTAGTAGATGTAGCTCAGGTGGACTTCAAATGAATACAAAAAAGAGGGAGGAATTCAGATAGGTGTGAAATAGTTGGGTGGAAGGTAATTGTTGTGGGGGACAGCACAGGTATACCGGACTAACTCAGTGGGCAGTATAGGTCAGGCGGACTTCCTATGAATAACCCAATGGTGAAAATGATAATCAAAAGTGGGAGAGACATTGAAAGAGGTGTGAAATAGACAGGTGAAAGGTAAAAACGTGTTGTAGGTCTAGCATATATACATAAGTAACTCAAAAGTAGCACTGGTGGACTGACAATGATTAATTCCAAGGTGATGACGCAGCGGCTACAGGTAAAGGAGTGGAATGAGGTGTGCGATGTGCGGAAGGGGTGGTGAGGTATGGTGATGGCAGCGTATGTAACAGAATAAACCTATGGGATGGACAGGAGTAGTAGCACGTACAAATTATCCAGCAAATAATTCCAGGTGTGTCGATATATATGAGTGATAGGAGAGTGAAGGGAAGTGTAATTTGGGTAAGTGGGGAGGTTAGGTGTAGTATATTAGTGAAAGTATAAGTACAAACCTAACCAAGTGGACAGTTTATAGAAGTAAGGTCGATATTTTCAAACTCTTCTACCTCTCACATCAACAGTTGCTATTCCCAAAGGCTGAGAAAAAGATTAATCACGTTCTTATCATTTTTCTTCACGTTGATGGTACAGTGGCTTCGTCATACCAGTCATAAAACTGCCCCTAATGGAAACGCCCACAACTACGAAAGCTTGGGCGCCGAAATGTTTAAGAATATGAGCCGATTTCACAGTCCAACACAGTGTCTTCGTAACAGCCTGAACCAAACTCTAGAATCCCATACAATCCAAAATGGGGAGGTCTTCGATGCCACACTAAATACACAAGACTTTTCTAGTATAGTTTCATCAAATTTGTGAACTTAAATATAAACACCAGACACTATACAAGGAAATTTCGAAGGCTCTGGTATTGGTTTGGGAGCTTACTAACCGATCATGGGGAACTGTGAAACTGGCCCTATTATGTCCGTAAGACTTGCACAATTCCGATTTAACATTTCACGGTGAGTACGAGATATATGAGGAGTGAAGTAGTGGCAGCTTATGCAATGAACAAGCCAAGTCCATAGACCAGAGAGTAGTACAGTTGGGCTTTGGATGTATAGGAAGGAGGGGGTTGAGTGGTGGTAGCATATGCAGTGAACGAGCCCATAGAGTAGAAAGGAGTAGCAGAGGAGCACGTAAGAGATATTATAGAGGTTAGGGAGTAAAGTCTTGGTAGCTTGTGTAGAGAACAGCGTTGCCAGATCATCATACTCCAAGCATCGTATCTTTCAGTTTCCGGCCCCACAACTAATGCGAAAAAATAGAAACACACCAGTAATTAACCATTTTGACGGTAACTGTTGATGAATCTAGCTATTGGGGGTGGAGGAGACAGTTTTTTGGGTCGGAAACTGGTAAATGTAATAGGCTGAGGACGACAATCTGGCACCGCTGGTAGAGAACACAAGGGCCATATTTATAAACATTTCTGCGCCCAAGAACACGTAATTTACTAGTCTTTCGTGGGAGTTTAGGTCATTTCCAGGGGTACTTTTATGACCCTGGTGGTAGTCTGAGCCTTCTTCTGTACCATGAACCTAAAAGAACACTCATTAGAATTCGATTAACCTCCTTTTTGGCCTTTGGAAATAGTTGGTGTGAAGGGTGGGAGCATCTGACAATACCAGCCCCTAGATTAGACAGAAATAGTAGTAGGGTAGTAGAGTAGAAGTAGTGTTAGCACAGGTGGGCTTCCGATGAATAAGTCCCCGGTGATGACGCGGTGGCCACAGGTGAGGGAGTGGAGTGAGGTGGTAGGAGCACGGTGGCGCGGGAGTAACATGATGAACGTGTTCGTGAACCACCTTGACCGCCAGTGTGCGTTACGCGCCTCGCCCTCTCCCTCTCCCGCCCTCCCTCTCTCTCTCTCTCTCTCTCTCTCTCTCTCTCTCTCTCTCTCTCTCTCTCTCTCTCTCGTCCTCCATTGTGTCTAGTATTAAGGGCAGAATGTACCTAATTGTCTACGTGGTCTAAGATTATTATGTTAATGTATGTTAATCTCTCTCTCTCTCTCTCTCTCTCTCTCTCTCTCTCTCTCTCTCTCTCTCTCTCTCTCTCTCTCTCTCTCTCTCTCTCGTCCATAAGACCGGACAGGTGGGTGTTATCACTACAAGGTTATTTTGGCTGATTTTTCCTAGTTCCCTATCCCTACCTTCCCCCCATCTCTCTCTCTCTCTCTCTCTCTCTCTCTCTCTCTCTCTCTCTCTCTCTCTCTCTCTCTCTCTCTCTCTCTCTCTCTCACACACACACACACACACACACACACACACACACACACACACACACACAGGCGCCTTCTCTCCCTATGTCTTAACTCCCTACCCTTCCCTTCTCATCCTAGGTTATCAATAATTAATAACAACTTTGACAGGTAAGCCTCAATTCCGAATGCCACGTGGAGGTCGTGTCGTAATTATAATGATGCAACTGTCTCTCGCGTCCCATGCCGGCCCCCCTTACACATGTAGACTACGTTGCATAAAAACTCTCCCATAGAACAAACTACTTTCTAAGTGGATCACATCCAAACTGTAAACCGGTTTATTAGAGAAAACAAATGAGTACAGAAAATCTGGTTCGGCACTCACTGACTACGAGAAGGCATTCGACTCGGGAGAAACTTTAGCGGTGCTGAATGCGGTTCGACAAGTGGATGAAGGGAAGTCTTATGTAGAATTCTAGCAGACGTGTACGAAGATGGAAAAGCGACTGTTACATTTCATTAAGATACAGGAAAAGTTTCAACAAATATAAGTTAGACAGGATGATACCATTATTATTATATCCAAAGTTATTTCTATGCTTATGATAAATATATGAAAAATAAGGGAATATAAACTGGGAATGATTACTTAATTTTCGATTCAAAGATATTATTTTTAAGTCTAGTGGCGAGCTGCAGCAGATGACGGATGACAGGAAAATTATATGATTAAACTGAACATGAATTATAAAAAGACAAATATACTGAACGATCTTGCTCACATCACAAATAATCACCGAAGAGGAAGCTTTAGAAACAGTTAATGAACATGCATATTCTTAGGACAACTGATGCAGACCAATCAATTATGTTGGCGAAACGGAAATTATAAGATGTAAACAACTGGGCTGGAGTGCCTTCGGAAAGCAAGGTAACAAAAACGATGAGATTGAACCGTTATAATTAAAGCGAAAGGTTTAATCAGCGCGTTGTTGGTTTCGACATGGATCAGAAACGCACATTAACAAGTCTGGAAATGAAACTGAGAAGTGTTCAAAGTGGAACGGAGATTAATGCTTAGAATCACTACGGGGGATGAAAAAACGGGAAATTAATAAGAGAACAAACAAAAGTAAGCAGCTGAAAGGAAGAAATGGCAATGATCGGGCATAACTAGGTGAAATGATAACAGGTGGAAATAGTAATGCTAAGAATCACTATGAAGGATGAGAAAAACGGGAAATTAATAAGAGAACAAACAAAAGTAGAATGCAATACAAGCAACTGAAATCAAGAAATAGCAATGATTGGGGCATATAACTAGGTGATATGATAACAGAAATATTGACAGTGATATAATGACTAATAGCCTATGTAAATATAGCTATGGGGAAGGCTGTTCATTAGATGGCGTTATGAAATTACTATGTACATATATAGGACGGTAAATTGAGACTGAAAACTAGAGGCACAAGACTGACGGATGGAAACGTTGACGAATGGAAACGTTGAGGAATGGAAACGTTGACGAATGGAAACGTTAGACAAATGGAAACGTTTGGGAGAGGCGTATGCATTGCAGCTGATTAAACCTAAACGCTGATTAAACCTACACGCTGATTAAACCTACACGGGCTACTGCTGATGATGTAAAAATAAGAAAAATTAGCGTAAAATACCACTTCAGAAGAGAAAGATCGTCGTGTGAAAACAGATAATGTACAAATGTTACACTGTGCAGGTATACGGATCCCCCCACGACCTGAGTGCCTATTCTTCAGTCTAGAAAACAAAAAGTCAGGATATAAAAGGAAGATCCCGTTTATCCCCGTTTGGCAGAGGATGGTGGTGGTGGTGGTGGTGGTGGTAGTGGTGGTGAGGATGAAGATGGGTTGTTTTGTAGTGATGGTGGTGATGGTAGGGGTGTTGCGGGTGGAAGTAGTAGTGAAAATGGATTGGTGGTGGGGGTGATGTTGAGGGTGGTGGTGGTGTAGATGATAGGGTGGTGAGTGGAGGTGATGATAGTGTTGGTGATGATGGTGGTGGTGGGGCTCTAGATAATATAAGTGGAGGTGGTGATGGTGATGATGATGGTGGTGGTGCTGTAGATGATGATGTAAGATGGCAGTGATGAAGTGGTGGGGTGATGGTGTTGAGGATGATGGTGGTGGTGGTGAGTGGTGATGATAGTGGTGGTGGCAGGGGTGGTGTCGGCGGCAGGCACTAACATTGATGTGGCAGGTGAGGCGCTTGAGTGAACACGGAGGTGCCTCAAACACTTCCCCTCCACTGACCCGCCACTCACGGCCGGCTACCCCTCCGCCCGGCCCTAACTCGGGGGGACGCGCGGGGACTCGTGCTGGGACTGCGGGTGTCGACGGCGCGAGGGTTCGATGTAAATATCTTGGCGTTTGACAGATATGGATATACGCGTAGACATAAGAGTCGTAAGAACATAGACGTGCATACTATATCTGTCTTACAAAACACCTTATGCATATTCCGGTTAATTAAGCTGGTTTTGAATAGTGTTTTTGAATTGTACGCATACTACACATTCGAAGTATACGCAAAATATATCCGACATACATACGCATTTGTAATATACGCAGATGCACGTAACATACTATATCTGCCCTATCAAACATTTATTCGTCTTGCAAGTTTAGATGATTTTAAGTACGGTACTCCAGATCTGAAGTAAAGATATATTACACACACACACACACACACACACACACACACACACACACACACACACACACACTTAATATACAGATTTACTCTTCTATACATAATTTCCCAGACGTATGAAAAATTTGCGTATCTCATAATATGGCTGATTTGAAGTCGTACATATTCGACGTTAAAGACCAGCGCATTGCATCGACTCAGAACAGTTGTGGGCACTCACTTACCGCTAATTGGTGTTTACTGACCGGGGACTACGCACATGGGAGGAGGATTAATTATGAAAAACATGATAAATTATGAAGAAAAAAAAAAAAAAAAATATTAACGTATCAATAATTCAGAGGTCTTAGCATATACTACTACTACTACTTCTACTACTACTACTACTACTACTACTACTACTACTACTACTACTACTACTACTACCAACAACAACAACAACACTACAATCACTACCACTACCACCGCTACTAAAAATGATTAGAAAACAATGCTGTAATATCTTAAACATCTATCACAATCGCTATGCTGTTTCGTTGTTACTGTTGGCTGCGTCGCGTCTTGTCCTGAGGGAGGCGCGGGCGAGGGCGTTGGCGGCGTCGCAAGGGCTGGCGTAAGCGCGTCTGCTGTAGCGCAATCCAACGTGTTGATGTTTGTGGCTCTGCGGACCTCCTGACGCCTCACACCCATTGATTTTCAACGCTTGACGGAGGACAGGGAGGTGGCGGTGTGCGGGGGAGGGTGTGGCGGGGGGGCGTGCTGGCGGTGCTGGTTGAGGAAGTGGAGGGGGAAGGGAGGAGGAGGAGGTGACAGGGTATTTGAAGAAAGGTGAAACATGGAGGTGAAGGGCGAATTAGAAGTTGTCGGGCAATCTTTCTGAGTAAGTCGCTTTTTCTTCTCAGTATTATAACAAAACATCAAGGTATGTATATATAGTAACGTATTTCCCGAGAGCAGTGTAGTCTAAATAAAGAAGAATCACATTAAGTACGTAAAAAACAGACATAGTAACCAGAACCAAAAGTAAAGTTGAAATGTATATATAAAAAGAACGGAATGACCTTTGCTTCAGACCGCTCTTTTCCCCCTCTGTAATTTGTCTTCTTTTTCTTTCCTCTCGGTTTTCTTCGGCCGTATCATTCCCGCGAGCGTCTTGTGAGGGTCTTATAATAACGTCACAGATTGGTGGTGTCGGTGTGGCTGCGCGGCTCAAGGTGCTTATTAGGTTGAATAGCGTAATTTGTGAAGCTTTCGGCCAGGCACGGCGACGCGGGAGGCCTAATAACGGTGGCACATGCTTAACCCTGACGAAGGAGAAGCTCAGTGGCGCGCGGCTTCACGAAGACCAATTTATGAAGTTAGCGTTTGAAGATTTTATGATGATATCATCTAATAACGTGTGACGGCTCTTTCCTTCCTGATGTTCTCTTGAGGGGCGGCAGAAAGGCTGAAGGTGAAGTGGCTACGTATTACGTGTGATCATCTTAATAAGGTGTTGAGGGGCGTTTGTATAATGTAGTTTACGTGTGTAAAGGGAAGGAGGCCAGGCCGCGTTATTTAGTTAGTTAATTCCTTCTTCAGCCTGTGTGTGTGTGTGTGTGTGTGTGTGTGTGTGTGTGTGTGTGTGTGTGTGTTTCCATACGCACACACACACACACACACACACACACACATTATATATATATATATATATATATATATATATATATATATATATATATATATATATATATATATATATATATATATATATAAAAAACACACACACACACACACACACACACACACACACACACACACACGAACACGAACACACACACACACACACACACACACACACCACACACAAGGGTCCATACAAGGCTGTCTGTCCTTAATCTTAACGAAATCAAAAAAGACGTTGAATCATCGCCTCAGTCACTGGACGGCAGCCCGAAGGAGGCGGTGATCGGGTCGGTCTCGGAGTGAATGTATTATATTACACCGCCAGCTGGAGACGGAAGCTTACTCTCAACAACCCAATACGAAATATTAAAATAATACAGTTTGCGTGCCACCAAGACGTGTTAGGAAATATAATATTCTCAAAATTAAGTAAAATTAAAACAAAATTACTTACTATCATGCCAAATCAACGAGATTTTTGTGCATCTCCAGTGACAGCGAATAATCATTCCAACAACTTTGAAAGAGAGAATAGGTTAGTCTGGCGATCCTTCACCAGCAGATTTATTGCGTAAGGAAGGGGCGAGCTTCCTATGGCTACACCGAGTGGCTCCTGAAGGTGTAGTGTTGTGATAACACGATTACACTATATTATAACACGACTACACTGTATATTATAAATGGAGGGGTACCTGCGCAGAGAGAGAGAGAGAGAGAGAGAGAGAGAGAGAGAGAGAGAGAGAGAGAGAGAGAGAGAGAGAGAGAGAGAGAGAGAGAGAGAGAGAGAGAGAGAGATCCATAAGATACGAAGAAGAAAAAAATAAGTGGGGGGGGGAGATTGGGGAGTGTTAGGAGAAGGAAGTGTAGGATGAGGAAGAAGACCAGTGTGCCAGGAGGTGATGGAAGGAGGAGGGTGGAGGAGGTGCGTAGCTAGCAATTTAGGTGGCCGACACGATGGAACGCCGTATTCGTCACGCGTGTCTTGGGGAGTGGGGGGGAGTCACACACACACACACACACACACACACACACACACCAAGGCACTACTTCTGACTGGGATCACCATGGAGACCACCACACCACTGCCACGCCGCTGCTTACCTTCCGTGCCCCCCGCCCCCCTCCTGCCCCCCTGCCCTTCCTTCTCCCCCGGGGCCCCCTCAGTCTTTCCACGCCACACACCACCACGCCACGCCACTACCACGCCGCCGCTGCTGGTAGTGGTGGTGGTGGTGACGACACACACACACACACACACACACACACACACACACTTTCATACACGCGCGCACGCACTGACATAGGGAGGAATGAAAGGGGATTACGGTGTCAGAGAGAGAGAGAGAGAGAGAGAGAGAGAGAGAGAGAGAGAGAGAGAGAATAAAAGTTGAGAAAATAGATTAAGGGCTTTTCTCCTCAAACGGCACGCTAAGTCGTAGTCGTAGTAGTAGTAGAAGTAGTAGTTGTAGAAGTAATAGTAGTAGTAGTAGTAGTAGTAGTAGTAGCAGTAGCAGTAACAGTAGCAGCATCAGCAGTTGTACGTACATCGCAGCGAACATTGATCCTTCCTCATCACGCTCCGTAGAAGGTCGGGACCGAGAGTCGAGTCTTGTTAGCAAGTCAGATAATAGGCTCCCCCTTCCGCCTCCTCCTCGCTCCTGCACCGACTCCCGCACACTCTCACGAACACCTCTCCAGCCTCCTCTCTTCCCCCTGCGCCACGCCAGCTTCTGTTTCCTCGCATCTCGGCATTAAGCCCTGACACGGGTGCCTCCACTCAGGATATTCTTAATATCCTGCGCGGGCAGAAACACTGAGTTATTATCGCCCCTCTCCTCCTCCCACTCCTATGCGGTGATAGCAACAGCAGGGACGGTACAGACAGGCGGCAGCTGCAGTACAAACAACGTTCGTCCCGCCAGCACAGTAATGGCAGCAATAACTTGTGAGAGTAGCAGCGGAGCCATTACCAAGGTGTAGCACAGATACGAGAGGCGAGAGGGAACAGGCAAAACGCGGTGAAAGCAGAGACAACAACATGGCAGCAATATATAATTATCACCTCGGAGTAAAATAAGAGGTTCCAGTCACCGCTACCCTTCCTCTCCCTCCCTCCCTCCCTGCACCGCCACCACCTCTGCCACCACCACCACCGTTGTGAGCTGTATCATGGACGGGCGAGGCCCGGTGACAAACATGTGAATAATGCAGTGAGCTTAAAGTAGTGGAGTGGGGAAGGGAGGAACCACGCCATCTCTCTCTCTCTCTCTCTCTCTCTCTCTCTCTCTCTCATACATCGCATCGCAGGTGTTGTATATTTTTATGTAACAATAACTCTGCGTGTTGGGAATGATGGCTCCTGCTGTTGGCCAACCAATCTGGTGTTGAGGTGGAGGAGGCAGCTGTAGGTGGTTGTACCCCACACCTGCACGCCGGGCCACCACGCCGCAGCACACCTCACGGCGACGCCCCGGGTGAAAATCTGCAGGAGCGCCCGGTGTGTAATTACGCCACAGCAAATTTTGAGTAGTACAGGACCTCGCCGCGGTGTGCAGACTGAACTCCCCGCTCCGCAAAACCGCAGGGACACGGCCCTCGGCGAAGCCACTCAATTACATGCTACTGCAGTGTTCTTGCTCTTTTTTCCGTCTCCCTGTACGGTGCTATGTCAGTACCGATGCCACTCAAGATTGACTTGCGTGGCTCTTGATCCACCAGGCCAAGTAATGCGTTCCTGTGTTTTATATATATATATATATATATATATATATATATATATATATATATATATATATATATATATATATATATATATATAATTATTACCCTGTTATCTTGCTGCCAGACAGTGATAATAGTAATACGAGCGGGGCAGTAGTTTTCCGTTTATCTTCATACAAACTTAAGTGAGACGAGAGGTTCTCGCATTTCAGTTTATCCTTTGTCTGTCCTCACGTCCACAAGAGTGACGCTGGGCCTGGCAAGGGTCGGGGTGATCAGTCGTCTCTCCCTCGTGTTTTTCACGTTCTCTTCCTCCTGCACGACCCTCTGACAACAACCCATAGCAGCGGCAATGTTATTTGCTTTATGGAGGCAGCTGGGGATTTAGGACATAAATTACTTTCCCATCAGATGGAGGACAGTGGTGCGCAGTGTAATTTTGATCAGCGACAGCCAGGGGCCGTGGGAGGGGGGGGGGGGGGTGCGACAGTGTGACCCAAGAGTTACGCCATATGGAGGGCTGTTGAACTGTGAAAAATGTTTACTTCAGCCTTGATGTAGAGGGAGCCTCAGGGCTGTTGTACATTCACATCGTGTTCCTTCCCTCACAATGTTCAGCTGGGATACTCGGAAACCCCTTATGGCCTGTCATAGCCGGCTGCTATCTCCGTTGTAAATCAGAGTGCGGTGTGTTGATGGTGGGCGTTGGTGTGGGGCCCTGTAGGGGAGTCGAGAGGCCTCGGGGGTTGAGTAAGAGTGGTGTGCATCCAGACAGGTCTATGTAAGACCAGCAGCGTAGCTTCCTTCTTCTCTAGTACTCCTTTTCGTCGACCTCCTTTACGTCTCCCTCCTCTTTCTCTCTTGGCCGACCGTCCCTCTCCTTTTACCCTTTCTCCTCGTATCCTTCTCCCCTGTCCCTTACTTCCAATCCCGTTGTCCCGGCCTCGCCTCCCTCCCCTGCCGTCCCCTTCCTTCCACGCGAGGCTGTGGCAGCGCAGCGGATCAACATGGTCGCTTTGAGCACACGAAGCCGGAGTGTGTTGGTCCCCACCACTGACACAAAAGTCCCCCTCATCCACCCTCTACGGCCCCGCCCTCCCCTCCACACCCACCACCATGACACCCACTGTGGAGCAGGAGTGAGAGGGTGAGGTGAAACAGCGGGAAAGGGAGCCTGGCCTCTTGGAATATTTAGAAAACAGGGGAGCTCGGGCGCGGCGGGGCCCAACGAAATTACGCAGAACTTTGGAGGCCGCTGTCGCTAGGGGCGATTCGAAAATAAGATAAAAAGATTGTCGAGCTTCAGTTTCGTCACGTAGGCGCGGATTACGCCATGTATCCCTGTATCACTAGCAACGGTAATAGAACGTCGCAAGTAGTAGTAGTAGTAGTAGTAGTAGTAGTAGTAAACAGCAATAGTAGTAGAAGTAGTGTGAGTATAATATATGCACTCGTTATATAAGAGTAAGACGAGGTTTTTGTTCGAGATGTTCTTGTCGCTATACTGCGTCAGTTGCGATTATGCGTTGTGATGCGGAGGCACATCTTTCTTGGTTATATTTTCTCAATTGTGACTCGGGGCAGAGAGAAACGGATAAGAGTTATTAGAGAGAGAGAGAGAGAGAGAGAGAGAGAGAGAGTAAACATTTAGGAAGCTTCGCGAGGCTGAGGCTCAGTATAGGTGAGTTCGGTTGTCGGTGGGAAAGAGTCTTGACGGTGCGAGTCCTCCATTGCCCCGCCACGCCGCCATTCGACCGTCACTTGACAACGTTTTATCTTGCGCATACATTAGTCTTTTCCGGTACTATCTGTATTACACACACACACACACACACACACACACACACACACACACACACACTAAAACGCAATCGCCAGCCATAAAGAAGGGACGTTACGTGTAGTATAAGGTATAATCAAAAGACGTTACAAGACACCGAAATGTGCAGCAAGTTCTTCGCTGTGGTTGAGGTGGTAGTGGTGGTGGTGCTGCTGCTGCTGGCGGTGGGGAGTGCAGCTGCCTGTGGGGAAAGAGAAGGAGGAAGGGGAGCAGGGATGAGGGGGCGCGCCGCAGGGGGGGGCGAAGGTGAAAGAAGGGGGAAAGGGGGGAGGATATTCCTGTTTCTGGGTGAGGGGCCTCGACCTGGGTACGGGAACCACCAGCAGGGCCTCATGGCAGGGTACAGTTTGCCGAGGGGCCGGCCAGGTGGTGGTGGGCGTGCGGGCGCCGCCTGACCTGCCTACGTGGGCGGCACTTGGCAGAAGACTTTTCCAGCGACCCTCGGCGATGCGCGGGACAGTGCACCGCCGCTCGGACGCGACACACGCCTTGGCCTCGGAAATACGCTCAGATATATTTTGCCATCAGTCTACACTTATTTAGCTCTTTGTGGATATCTCGATACCTTTTTTCCATCCATCCACCATTTTTCCATGTATACCTTCCATCCACTCATCCTGTTTTTCTTCTCTTGGGAAATGCGTTAAGATATATTTTGCCTCCCAGTCTATACCTATTTAGCTATTTGTGGAAATCTAGATACCTTTTTTTATATTTGTCTTCCATTCATCCATCTTTATCTGTCCATCTATATGTATGTATGATCATCAACCTTTATTTTTCCACTTCAGAACATGTGCCTTTCCATTTGTTTCTTTTCTGTGCCTCTAGTTTCAAGTTTCCATGTTAACATTTCATATCAGTTTCATCACACTTTTTGTTTAGCATTCTGTTGTCCTGGCCTCTTTCCTATACAAGTGTCCTGGCCATTGTCGCGTCTTGATTTTAATTGCCTCTATCTTTAGCTATCTTCTTATCCACTTGAAGATTTTCTTATGCATTGACCTCGCCATTCCTTTTTCGTCACTTCACAATTTACTTTCCAGAGACTTGGTCAACGTCCGTGTCTCTCATCCTTATGTCACGACGGAGATGACGCACCGATTGAAAACCCTTCGCCTTGATTAAGCCCAGCGGTAAAAAAAAAAAACTTCATGCGTTGCCTTGTTTTCTGGAAGCACCCCAGTCCAGTCTCATACACCTTTTACTTCCGGTTCTAGTGAGGGATTTTGTATCATGCAGTCATCCTAAGTATTGAAATTAATATATGGAACTTCCTCTTAGATGACTATTTGTTTGATTTGAGCATAATCATTTGTTTCTTATCATTCTTCAGCCTTATTAGTAACGTTTCCCTGTTTAGTTTTTTTTTCTGTTACATGCTGCAGCTCGCCGCTAGTCTTGCTAAAAACAATACTATCATCTGGAAATCGAAGACTACTGAGACTCTTACTTAAATTATCTTATTCCTCTTGCTAAGCTTCTAGAAGGTATAAACATGCTGTAAACTATTTAGGTGAAGTGACATCGCCCTGTCTACCTCTTTTTTAATGGAACTTTTCCGGTATATATTCGGTCTAATAGTCGCTGTTCCACCTTTGTATAATGTCTCCGAGAATTATTCAGTAGATCTCCTCTATGCCTAGTTGTTAGTATCATTCAGCGCTTCTGCATTTTTCACTAAGTCGAAGACCTCGTAGTCAATGAAAGCCAAACAAAAGGGTGTTCTGTCTGTACTCATTTGTTTTCTCTGTCACCGGGATGCGACTCATGGCTGAGAACCCACTTCGAAAACCACATTGTTCCCTGAGCTAGTAATGTAATGTGTCTGAAATTATTTGTGATTATTTTGTAGATAACCGACAATAAGCTGATGGAACGATATATTAGATCCGTTAGGTCTCCTTTGTTATACATTAAGATTATGGCTGAATTTTTCCAGCTTTTCGGAAGGTTTCCTTTCTTGAGACGGTGTAAAAAGTTTCGCTTCGGCATTTTCTCCGGCGTCCTTTACAAGATTCGCACTTAAGCCATCATCATCTCCAAGAGCTTCCCCTCTTTTAGTTGTTTTCAGTATTTCTTTTTTTCGTTCTTTTTTTCGTTCTTGTCGGAATTTCCGTAATATGAATTCTACTTCACTCTGGGGCAGATTGTCTTGAATTATAGAGTTCGCCGTAAAGCGCCTCCACAACCTGCATTATTTTATTCCTCTTGTACGTGAGTTCGCCGCTCGTTTTTCTCATGGGTTGCATCTGTTTTTACCTAATACCGAGTTCCCTATTAACTGTTTTTACAATGAACCTGGATTCGCGCAGCGTTGATTTTCACCAAGTTAAACTTTCTCCCTCTTCTTGCTTTACCTTATTTATTTATTTATTTATTTATTTTTAAGTTCTACTGTTTCATTTTGTCTGGCAGATTTTACTTTCATGTTTCTGCACTTCTCCATTAGTAGTGTAGTTTCTGAAGAGCTTGATGTGATTGTTTAATTTTCTTTTCTCTTTTATCTCCTGCTTCGATCGCAGCTTCTTTCCTAATTTCAGTGAAGTTTTCATTGAATTATTCACTGTTAAAATTTTCATAGGTGATTTTTGCCGTCCATGGTGTATGGATGTCGTGTAAGGCTATTTCTCGGATCACGAAACAGTCCATGAAAACCTCAGCAACTTCTACGAGAGGTTTTCAAATAGGGTTAGGTGCCATTACGTTTAACAATACGAACCTTGGTCTATTACCGTGAGTACTTTTAGCACCCCTCTCCCCGGAGTGACCCTTATCGCCACCGTAAACAGGCACGCCTTCGCTCTATCAATATTTATTTCTATTAGTTCGCCTACATTTGTCTCTCTTCGTCTTACGTATTTTTACCTTCTTCTCTAATTGTTTCTGTCTTTCTTTTATTTCATTCTGGATAGTTTATCGAAATGATAACCAAAGGAAAAGGGTCAGGGTAAAGGGGGTATGCCGTTGGTTCTATTTCGAACTGTTTGAAAATATTTATAAACGTCTCAGTGAGTGACGGACAGAACTATTCGTGGTGTGTGTGTGTGTGTGTGTGTGTGTGTGTCCATGGCTTGTGTGTTGCTGTCTATGAATCTTCTTCGCATATGGAAGACGTAACACAACATTATCTCATTGTTCAAACTACGAAGACTTACCAGCGACAAGTAAATTTTCTAGGCACGCTTAGCAGTTTGAATAGGTGATTTTTTTTCCACGAAGAGGTGGTCTTTTAGCTGTTCTCATGTCTCTAATATTATTGTATAACGCACTTCCTCTCGCTAAATAAAAAAAAAGATATATAGTAAACGTTCAGAAGTAGCTAAATCATTCCTCGGAAGGCCTCACCCAGCTCTCCCGCCCGCTGGACCGCCTCTATGCAAACAGTGACACAGGAACAGGACAAAGTAAACATTTGGTTGTCAAGTCTTACACAAAAGCCACAATAAATTAGTTTCATCATTGTTAGCTGCTGGACTACTCCAGGGACTACACACACTATCGTTTAAAGTAAAATCTACTAGAAGCTGGTGAGGAAAATTTCCTTGAATTTTTTTTTCTTTTTTTTTTTTTTAATCAGATCGGGTACATACTCCAATTACGACTACTGCTTTTTCTCAATATTTCTCTTAAAGACTTGTCGAATTGCCTTTTGCTCCTCGTTTATTCTTTGATATTCCCGCGGTTGTAAAAAGTCGTAATAAGAATTCGGTGTTGCATTGCTGTTGAGTGTCACCGTTGTACGCTCCCTTCTATCGGCGTTACTTCCCTTTAGTGTCCCGATGCACGCTCTGGCTCGGCCTCGCTGCTCTGCCGGCGGCTACTTCACCAAGTCGGGTACGCATGAGAGCAACTCGAGCCTGGGAACACTCCTAGGTGCTCAGGTGTGGCGGCGCTGCGGCGGCCCTCCTCTCCCAGCCTCTCCCTCAACGCCCCCTCTCAGGCCCCCGACACGCGTGCACGCCCACCACCCACTGAACGAAACCTTACTCTACCCGCGGAATGGGATTACGTCAGTTCATGTGGCCCTCCTTTGCGCTATGATTTCTGCATAACTTTAAGATCGTATTTCGTTTTGCTACACCTCACGCCTCCCAGCAGTGTCCCTCCCGTGCCTCCCTACTTCTACCGCGTGGTCCTTTAGTCCTGCCCGCCCCTCTCTCCACCTCCACATCTTGTCTGTTTCGTAAGAAGTGGAGGGATCCAGGGGGTCGTGTGGATGATTCTGGATAGTTTTTAGTCCTTTCCCTTCGCCGCGCCGCTTCCTCCCCGCGTTCGGTCTCGTTCCATTTTCACATCTCGCACCGTTTCGTCGTCCACAGCCATTGTACACGACGGCCTAACCATTTCCATCATTTTGAATGTTACATCCCATTCTACCTCTGTTCATTTTTACGCCGCGGTATGCCTCTACTTTTATTTTCGCGGTCTTGTCCTTTCTCGTTTCTCCCCCTTCCCTGACCTTTTCCTTCCCTTCCTCCGGATTTTTTTTTCTATTTCAAAATCGATTTGGTTGCCATGCTGGTTTTCTTCCACATATTTCAGCGTTTGGCTTTAGTAATTCACTTGGCCGCTGCCTCCATCCCTCTGATATTCAACACTCTTGCGTACTTTTTTTTTTACCTCTCCTATTCCTACACACTTCGCTTCGCTTCCCCCGAAAGATGTAGTACCTTCTTTCGCCATACTTTTTCTGCTCTTCGCATTTATCTCGATTCCCCCGAGACATTGGATGCTAAGTGCGCGTGGTTAAAAATAAGTGGAACATGAAAGGTAGCATAAAATTTGT
Organism: Eriocheir sinensis; assembly: GCF_024679095.1. NCBI lineage: Eukaryota > Metazoa > Arthropoda > Malacostraca > Decapoda > Varunidae > Eriocheir > Eriocheir sinensis. Next base: position 13,916,271 of record NC_066525.1, read on the forward strand.
TAGGAGATCGAGAAAACAAAGAAATCATTCGCTGTAAACAAAATTACAAGTAAATGCTGGGGTCATCTCTGTCCGAGGTTCAGAGGATGACATTTCCAGACTCGATTCGTCACTGGATGGTCATATCGCGTGCAGGGTGGAGGGCCCCTAAGGTTTCCCGGCCCAGCTTATTGCGCGTTACCGAGTGCCGCCACCTGGTAGTGCTCCTGCCGTTGAGGTGCCGAGCCGAGCCAGCGGTGGGGGGGCCGAGGTGGACGGGAAGGAAAAAGCGGTGTCATCCAACCCTAGTACTCGTGGTGCATCCGAACAAGATGCTTTTCTCTCTGCGAAGTCCCACCGCGCTGGGCTGGGGAGGGGTGGGGGCGCTGCACGACGCCTTGGAGTGGGTGTGGTGACGGACGGGGGCTGTGTGCGCAGTGCTAACACTATCCACTTCCAGTTTCCATGGAGGTGCACCCCTGCCTGTAAAGTGTCGTCATCCCCTTTAGTCGCTCACTATTTGAAGGTCGGTGTGGCTGTAGAGACGAGATGCGATGTTGCCACATTTTTTCACAATCTTTTGTTCATTATATCGATTTACGAAACACTAGTACGAGCCATGGCGTTCAGTTGATTATACTTGTGATTTCTTTGTGGAAAAAGTAGACTTGTTTGTTTATATAGATGTTGTAAAAAGAAAGGAGCGTGAGTGTGTAGTGGCATGGCGCCAACCACGTGCTTCTGCAGCACCATTACCTCCCAGCGGACCCACCAGCTCTGCCGCGCCTCGAACAGAGGCGGCAGCCGAGCCCACGGCGGGGAGGGGCCCCACGACGCACCGGCAGCCACCACTCCTGCCGGGCCGGGGAGGGGCGGAGAGCCAGACCACCCGAGTAACTTGTTCACGCCACTAAGTTATACCAAACGTACTTTATGCGAGTTCCATCAATCTATACGATTTATACTAATTTAAAGCATTTGAAGATGCGTTTATAATTTTGTTACCGCTCAGGTAAACTAGACGGACTCCAATATATATATATATATATATATATATATATATATATTTTTTTTTTTTTTATTTATTTATTTTTTTTTTTTACGTCTTGGCCTATTGCGCCGGTAGGCTTCTTCCCGGTGGATCCTGATGGTCGGTCCAAGGCTTCTTCCCGGTGGGGCCTGATGGTCGGTCCAAGGCTTCTTCCCGGTGGGGCCTGATGGTCGGCCCAGCCCGTTCTGGCGCAGACGAGTGTTTTATAAATTAATACTTATGAATGTCATCCACAAGACCTAGATTTACATTCGCTCAGTATTGTCCACAAGGACTCTGGCCACCAGCACAAAGAATGGATGGCAAGGTCGTAAGGCTTCATTAATAAGGTGGTCTGCTGTTAACTCACGCGTTCACCAAACTTGCCACTGCTATGGTGCCAAACGAACTGACGAAAAGTGAGTCATAGCTCCGCCCAAGCCGGGAGGAACATTAACAGAACGACCAATTAGCCAGTGACTCCTCGTGGATCTTCTTGCTCATGATTTATGAGGGATTCATGTTTAGTTGGAGACATGGATTTGGTTGATATAGATGCCACAAAATCTCTTTAAATTAGAACAAGAAAGAATGCAGTTAGGTGCAAAGCCTTGGTTTGGTGTATGAAGCAGGGGGGGGGGGCTTGGAGTCTCGCGGTTTGAAGCCACTAAACTGTCAGTCGGCCATATTGTTCAAGCCGGAGAGGAGTGGCCACATTGATGTACATTCATGAGCGGCCGGCCAGACCACGTGTCCGCGTGTGACATTTCACGAGGGTTCGTGTGGCAGACTGGCAGTACATGCTTGCCGCTTACAAATTTCTAACTTGTATTTGCAAAGGAGACCGCACATCTTGGTGATGAATTGTCCTCACCGCATTTCTTGGTGATCATGACTACATTACCGCGCTTCTTGGATATCATGTACAGTACTTTCTTACCTGTTACAGTATATTTACAGTAATAAATTACGAAGCTGATTCACAGACTGTGTCAGGTATAAGAATGGGAGTAATTTTGTCCAGTGTAGCACAAGCAGCAGCCACTCCACGAATGTGGTACTCTAAGGGCAAGCGCCCTCCATGTTAGGCGCGCTACACCCTCGTATTCGTACCTCACGGCTTGAACAATATGGCGGCCGATTTGACAGCTGAGACTACGAAAACTGGCTTCACTCACCAGTACAGCGCGCTCGGCGCTGTGGGCCTCTCCACCCTTAATACCTCCATGGTATGAAGGCATCAACCGAGTGGGAATTTCCCCGGGCGTGAGAAGAGGACGAAGTGAGGGGAGACACGCGTCTGTACGCTAAAATGTTTAAGTTGCTACATAAGCGTGTTGGTTGGTTGGTTTATTTTCGCCAGCACGCTGGCCTGCTGGGCTATGGTAGAGCCACTGGAACATAGGCGTGTGGGCGGTCACACAGGAATAGGGGCATGCCAGTTGGAACTCACTCAGTGACGAAAGCTGAGGCTGTTGTGTTAAGTTTACTCTAGGAGCATTAGTTGTGAAAGAGCGGTGCAGGCGGGTGCTGCTGCTGCTGGGACGTTGGATTGCACGTGCGGGTTGTCACCTGCCACACACCTACTTTGTATGCATGGTATTGTTTTAAGTTTTTTTATTATTATTATTATTATTATTATTATTATTATTATTATTATTATTATATTGTATTATTATTATTACTATTATTATTTTACTCATGATTTATCCTCCTCTTCCATTCAACCGTCGTAACACAGTTTGCACCCAGCCATTTAAGAGTGCATGTGTGACGGTGGTGTGCTGGAGGCAGCGGCGGCGGTGTATAGTGTCTCCCGCCTGTGTGTACCCAGTGTGGGTGGCGGCGTGACAAAGCCTTGTGTGGGGCCACAGGGAGGGGGGTCTGGCGGAAACAGGCTGACTCATCTACCTTGGTGATGTGAGGCACCTACCGCTGCTCCCCCCGGAGGGGCGGGGCTAGGAGTGCAGGAGACGTCCACCTCTTTGGCTCCTCTGAATGTAATCATGGCAATCACAGGAGGTATTATCAAGGAACATGGTGGCAGCATTGGAGGAAAAGGTATTTGTCTTCGTGGTCATAGTAGGCCCACAGCTCCTGTGCCCACCAGACTTGTGCTTGTCTGCTTCGCGCCAGCGTTTTGCTTGGCAGCCTTGTCTCACGTAAGCAGGTGTCAGGGGGAGCGGACTCATCCGTCCGGCAGGGGGAGGGATGCGTCTAGCCGCCAGTTGCCTTGTAGTAACAGCAGCGCGGTTGCCAAGCTTGGTTGACCTCACGGAAGAAAGTGCGTGTTGCCGGGGGTCGGGAAGGCCACCGTCGACTCCTGCAGACTCTAGCACTCTACTTTTCGTCTCGCCTGTGCGATCCTCGTACATCTGGCACCCGCCACACCTTTCACTGTCTTGCAGGGGAGGCCGCCGCGCTGCTTTTGGCCTTATTGCCAGCATCCAAACACTTCATACTCGTCTTTGCTGACTGAGGGCACCGTGGCAGGGGTCGGGGGCGTCTGTATCAAGCACGCGGGGCAGGAGCGTCGTCAGTCTGTCTTGTTACGCTTAGGTGTCAGGGCAACTCACCTTGAAAGAGGAGCAGAATTATTGTCCTTGACACCATTATCGCCACAGCCACCAAGAACACGAACAAGGGTACCGAGGGGCTGCTAGGACCAGGGCCGTCACCCGTGCACCCCCTTCTGCTGCGGCAGTTATTCAGTCACTGTGGCAATGTCTCATTAAAGAGGAACACGTAACAGCCTCCGTCACCCACCCCGAGGACTTAGGGTATCGTTGTTCATTAAGTAGAAATGAACGTGTGTGTGTGTGCGTGTGTGTGTATGTGTGTGATAGGTCAAACTGAAAAGTGTGGATTCTGAGAGCAGTGAACCCTAACTTCCCGCCACTTCCCATTCCAGGGCGCCTCCTCCTGCCGCTTGCAGGGACGCCAGGCCAGGGTCGCGCAGCCCTGCACTTTTTCTTATGTCTGCTCCGTGTGAGTGGGCGTTTGACTTCATCGCTGTTGAACCTTCACCATCCCACTCAACTGGTGAAGGCGGGGATAAGTACAAATACGTATAGAAGATCGTGGATTGGCAGTACTGCTATAAACTTCTCAGTTCACGAGTACCCCAAAAAGTGAAATAAGAAAAGGATGAAGGATAATTGTAACAAATATAACATGCAACCAGCGGTTGCCTTGGGCCGTGGGCTAGGGCGAGTGTGACGTTGGCGGTGGTGGCCTCGCGGCTCCCTTGACTCACTCGCCTCTGACTGACATTTCTTTTTGTTGGTGCAGGTCGCCTGCAGGTGCGCTGCGACCCTGTACTTATCACCCTGCGCGACGACTTGCCTCACCCGTGGCTAAACGAGCAAGGGTACGGACACTCCGGCTGACCTTGCCTCCCGTGCATCCTCACAACCTTTCACACCGGTCATGAAAGCAATATATCCTTCTCAAAGACCCTGATTCCTTTGTTATCTTATGAACACTATAATTTCCCCGCTATTACGGAGTGGTACAGACACTCATGCTGATATTGCCACTCGTGAACTCTAAATCATGAAGCAGAGTATCATCTTTTCGAACTATTTTCCCCGTTAGTGCAGTGATTGTCTCTCCGTCCAGATCGCCCGGCCAGGGAACATCAGTCCGTGCACACTCTTCATCTCGTCGCTCCGATCATCACATTTTTTCCATAGTCCCTGATTCTTGGATTTTCTTGAGTGCAATTTTTTTTATTACTGTTACATAATGGGTATTTCTCCCCTCCCGATCACAGAAGGACTTTTCTTAATCATAGAGCCAGTGTATACTTCCTTTACTGATCAGTGTGATATGATGCTTCACCCCCCTGAGGCAGATAGGGACCATGAAAAGAGTATGTATACTTTTTGTCTTTTTTCTTATCATCGTAGACTGCTTCTGAGTTTTTGCAGCAGGTGGGCATTCGTAGTGACCGTGAAAGCAAAGCATACTAGTGGTTTTGCTCCCTAATGAATACCGGTTTTCGTTCCACTTTTCCGCAGAGGCAGCTTGCCCTTCCCGACCACAAGACCATAAATTTGTTTTTACGCTTACTTTGCTTCTTTGAAGAGGATGTTACTACCTTAAGGGCAAGGAGTATAGTTCTGCGATTCTAATCAACTATTCATCCATTCTCCCACAGAGTGCAGTCGGTGTGAGTCCCGTGAGGAGTGAACGGCCCAGCGGCGGCGACGGACACTCACCCTTCTACATCTTCACTCTCAGGTATGTGCGTACACAGAAATACGTCACTTGTATTCGAGGCTAATCCTGGCTGCTAAGAAACGTGACTGTGGACTGTGCCACTGACGATAGGGCCCAAGTGACAGGCTAGATAATACTTAGTGACTATGGACGCAGCGCGCTGAAGTTTTGTCAGTCTCTCCAGCACGCAGGAGCAAGGACGGTGTTCTGACTCAGAAACATGCCGAGGTGTGTCACGGCAGGGCGATGACAGGTATGCACCCCCCGCCGCGGGACCCTGCAAACCTTTGCCTTTACAAACGATTCTCAGGGCAGCTTCACGACATTCGCAAACTGTGTGGTCTCTTAATTATGTTCCTTTACCCAATGGCCGTGTAATAAATCACCAGGACGAGGGAGCGACATATATCTGCATGCTACATTCATTAGGGTCAGCCACACTTAATTAACAACGCTAACGGCAGCGCCATCTAGTTTAAAGACCTAATCCATATTTGTATGGATAGTCCACCATGGTCTGACCATGCGATAGACTTCCGATCGCCAGCCAGTACCCTTCCCGATTTAACTTGGAGCTCAGAAGTGACGAATCTCTGGGTACGGCTGAAACCATACACCCACACACCCGGGAAGCCAGACGACCCCCGACTGACTCCCGGTACCCATTCACTGCCAATCCGTCTTCACCCGGGAATCAAACCCGGGGCCTCTCAATTGTGAGGGGAGCTCGCTAACCACTGCACTACAGTGGTGTGTGTGTGTGTTGGCTTGTGTATGGAGTTTCAAAGCCTGTGAACATTTTTTGTAATTTTTCACTGCACATATCTTTAGATTTGTGTCCGTTCAGTAGTAAGGGAAACTTACTTTATCTACATAATCCAGATGGGACCTAACCAGTGCGATTCATCGTCTGAGGATAGCGCCAACACTTCACTTGTTTAACCTCCATATCAGGCACAGCCACGCCCCTCAAGCACGTGGTTCAGAATACAATTTCAGTGTTATGTTGGACGTAAATGGTAAAGGTATTTTCAGAGATAAACGAAGTCCTCGTAATTCAGTTATCTTTGGAAATGTAAGATGTCGAGAAGCAGATCAGTGTCCACGGCCAACAGAGGGCCCATTACACACTCCCTCGAACTCGCACAGGTTGCGGAGGTTGATATCGCGATGTCTCATGTGCGAAGACAATGCACCCCTGATTTATAATTATGATAGCTGTAATGGTGACGAAACGGTGCAGGCTGGGTTGGCCTGGTGGGAAGGGACTGGGCCGAGGTGGCAGGCCGGGAGCGGTGCGGGGGCCAGCCTAGCAACCCAGCGGACCCTCGTGTGATGTGTCTGGGTGGCCGCCTGCCACACCACCACCCGTCGGCTTGGGGCCGCTCATCCGTGATAACCAATATTCTCCCTCCCTTTCCACCCTGTGGGCCTCCACCCCCTTGCAACAACCTCCTCCCCAGGAAGCCCCTCCCCCTCATTCCTTCGGTTGATGGTAGTATTACTCTCCACAGTGCCATACACTACGCTCGTGTTCCCTGTGCTGCTCCCTGTACCCTGTGACCCTTCTTTGTTCTGTCCTCCTATTTTCTCCCTTTATAGTAAATGCGAATGCCAGATTTGATGCCAGGGGAAAAAGGGAAAAATTTAAGTGTTCAGAAAGATTATGTCATTGGGCGGTGTCCAGCCTCAACCTTCACTTTCCCTCCTTACATGGCTTTTGCTCTCGTTGGTCGAAGGGGTGATGGGGAGGGGGAGTCATCATGCGTGGGGGATGCGGTACAGAGGGCGAGGGTGACGTGGGCGTGGAGGATGATGTGATTACTCCAGACCGTATGTGGGTGGCGTGGTGACCGAGGTGGATGACGTGACCTTTTTGTCCAATAATAGTCATGCGTCATGTTTCATAAATACTATCACGTCCACAAGTGGGGCGTCACCCTACATACCACTCGCTGGCACTGCTTGGCATGAACTTTTATGCTCCGTCTCCGCGAGACCACAGAGGGATTCTCGTACCTTACTTTCAAAAATTGATAAGTACAAATATGTTGAGACGGGGTTTGTATACAGTATATGTCTGGTGGAGAAACTCTTTTGTCCTGAAGGTAAGGGTGGGGCAGGAAGTAGCACGTAACTAAAAGCCATTAGATAAAAAGAGCTTCCGTCTAGCTCTGTAAAAGATGAGCGGCAAGATTACACAACAGGTCCACCACTCAAGAACAGCGTGATAATTAAGATACTTGACAGGTATACGCTTTTCGAGCCTGCCTGAGAGAGAGAGAGAGAGAGAGAGAGAGAGAGAGAGAGAGAGAGAGAGAGAGAGAGAGAGAGAGAAACCAGGCCTTGTACAGTGGCTGTGGTGTGGTGGGCGGGGTTTGTATACGGTATATGTCTGGTGGAGAAACTTTTGTCCTGAAGGTAAGGCTGGGGCAGGAAGTAGCACGGCGGGGGCGTGTGGTTGTGGTGATTGGGAAGGGGTGGTGTGGTGATGGTGAAGGTTTGGTGTTGTGATGGGGAAGGTGTGGTGTTGTGATGGGGAAGGTGTGGTCTGGGGATGGGAAAGGGGTGGTGGTGGTGGTGGTGGTGGTGGTGGTGATGGGGAAGATGTGATGGTGATGGGGAAGGGGTGGTGGTGGTGGTGATGGGGAAGATGTGATGGTGGTGATGGAGAAGGGGTGGTGGTGGTGGTGATGGGGAAGATGTGATGGTGGTGATGGGGAAGGGGGTGATGATGGTGATGGTGATGTGGAAGATGTGATGGTGGTGATGGGGAAGGGGTGGTGGTGACAGAGGTGTGGTGGTGGTGATGGTGGTGAACATGGGAGGTGGAGAAAGATGTTATGAGAATCGTGGAGCTATGGTGATATAATGTGATTCAGTGTTGCGATTAGGACACGCATGAGGCTGTACGTTGTGGAAGGTGAAGTTCTATAAAACAATATGTGTGCGTGCGTTCATTAAATGGCTGAGTTACTTTCGTTGTGTCCTGTCCGTTAAACCTATTTCATCATATTCTCTTTAAAACCGAATGATATTGGCTTAAAATTATGTGCACTACTTTTTCCGGTAATATATTCCATTTTTATTGCAATCTGGAGAGTCGCCTAGAGTCGGCCTAGCTGTTTTACATAGAGGGACTAGTTTTATAATATAATGTGTGTGTGTGTGTGTGTGTGTGTGTGTAGTAACAAAAATTGACTGGTGTGGTGGTTGGTCAGGGCCGCCACGCGCACCCATCCATCAAAATTTTAGACTCAGCCACATATGAAACATCTTTACTAGCCGCGTTAGCGAGATTGGTATTTCAGCCGTGAGGACAAATAAATAAAAAAGTCACTGTCAGCATGATTATACGAATGAAGATGAAGTTTGATGTATGTCTGCCTCGGTTTGTCTGTTCAGCAGCGAACTGTGCATAGTATTAACCTAAGACTGAACACTAATTCTTACGCCTACACTCAATGATTTTATAGTCACTTACGTTCACTTACGGATTCACTTATTTATCCATTCACAAGCATTAGCACACACACACACACACACACACACACACACACGGGTGGGGTGGGGTGGAGAAAAACAAGGCGCGGCGGGGCGGGTGGAGAGCAGAGCTGGGCGGTGTCTAATAGGTTGGGGCGTTACAGAGCGGAGAGGGCGGGTTAGGTCAGGGCAGAGTAGGGCGGGGCGAGCGGGAGGACAGAAAGGGTAGAGGTGGGGCAGCGTTGCGGTTCGGGACGGGGCTGGACAGTTGGCCCAACCTTGCCCCCGAGTAGCCCCCCCGGCACCGCCCAGGTCCTGCGTCATTCACCATGGTCCGGCCACGTGCTGGACTCGCGATCGTCAACCGACAGCGTAGAGCGGCAGTGAGGGATCTTTAGGTATGGCTGGAACATGACATAACACCCACGCACCACACCCACCCACCCACAACACAACCCCAGACTGACACCCCGTCCCCATTTATTGATAGGCGGGCAGGTTCACGAATGAAAGGAGACTAACTGCCCATCCGTCTCCACCTCGCCCGGGAATGGAACCCGGGGATCCATGCTCGGGTTCTGTTGGTTGAGCCGAGAGCGCTAACCACTACACAACGGATCACCACGGGGGTTTAGGGGGGAGGGGGGGGGGGGGGAGTGTGTGTGTGTGTGTGTGTAAAATCAACCGGTCATGTAGGATCTCTCGTACTTTTCTTCATTTTGCTTGATGCAGCACTATGCAGTGTAGGTTTTACCACTTTATAGTTTCAAGCACGAATCGTAAGACGCCTGAACACCCAGTAAGGCAAAAGGCATGCAAGAAACAGCATATTTGATCCATGTAATGGATTACCCTTTATGAAAAGTAAATTATGTTCATTGTGATTTTTCTCCCATGAAAAGCACTGGGTATATGAACGAGTGCATTTGTGGCAAGCCCTAATTTATACTGGAAGGTTGTCATTCCATTGCACATACTCCAGTTCGTAATAATATAGATAATATTAAGGCTGAATGTGCCAGTAGCTTTTTTTTTTCATAATGTGCCCCTGTTTTATGTATAAAGAATACTAAAGCTGGTCAGCTTTCTGTACCGTGAGCTGGGCTGCTGAGGCCTGGGTGATAACATCATATGTGACATAACAATGAAATGTGAAAGTTCAGCAGAACCTCACCACATGTATTTATGCCGCTGGTGCTTCAACTTTTTAGTTGATTTACTACTTCGGGCATGTGTTGCCTAACTGTCACTTCAATAACAATGTCAGCAATAGCAGTACTCTTTTCTTTATCTATCATGTAGTGTTATTTTAATTTTTTTGTAATGTTGGTGAACATTTTGAGTATAATTTTACTAAAACAATACAGATTTTAAATAAAATACACTAGTACAGGATTTAGATCATGACCATGTATCCTGGCTCTTCATGATTAATATAGCTGTATATTTATATTGTAGTCATTCATATTTCATTGAAAATTTGGACTGTGGCAGAAGTTGCACTTTGTCTAATGCTTTTCATTGGATTTGTTCACAGATGTGAGGTAGCATGTCAAAGGACGGGTTCTACCAGTCCAACCACCAGCCTGGAAGTAAAACAATGGATGGCCTGAGTCTTCCCTCATTCCCCTCAACAACATACTGGTATGATGCTCATTCCACAGTGGGCAGCTCCCTCTATCCAACCAATGACGGCCTAGGGGGGCCGCCACCATTCAAGAGCCAGCACGTCGAGGCCAAGCTAGCAGAACGTGACAGAGACTCGCTGGATTGGTGGAGTGACAGTTTGTGCATGAGTAATGACCAGAGGACTATAGACCCTCATTACTGGGGAGGACAACCCAGCAAGCGGGGCTACGTGCCACCCTACGAGCGTTCAGAGCCCGAGGTGCACCCCCCGCCTCCTCAGACCGTGGCCATGCTGAACTTTGATGCTGGAGAGTCCGAGTTTGTGAACGTACCGGACACAGTGAGGTCTGAGCAGGATGAGAGGTCCATGTGCTGTGACTCCCTCAGCAGCCAAGGGTACTCCCCAACCAGTAGCAACAGTGACAACCTTTCCATACAGAAAACAAGCCCAGAGCCCTATATGGTGACAGAGGAGCAAAAGAGGTGTCAAAAGCGACAAAGAAAAGAGGCGAAGGAAAAAGCCAAAGAAGATAAACGATGTGGCGTGTGTGGGGATGCTGCCAGGAGCATGCACTTTGGGGGGATGGCATGTGACTCCTGCAAAGCCTTCTTCCGCCGCTCCGTGCAGAGTGGTGCTTACAAGACCTTCCAGTGTCCCGAGAATGAAAACTGTCCAATCTCCAAGACCAACCGCAAAGGATGTCAGTACTGCAGGTGAGTAGTATACATACATACACACACAGCCAACTTGGCTGTCCCCAAAATAAAACGAGGGGCTAGGAGGCCATCCTTCCTTCAGGATGCAAGGGTCCCATAGGCTTTGCTCTACATCCATTAAAGGCAGAAGACTTGCATGATGTAAATGCACTGAAGGTGACCCCTGAATGATCAAGTCCCCCCAACAAAACCAGGGTGGAGTTGTGACCAGAGCCTCAACCCCAGCCTCTATTTATTTAAGTTTTGCAGGGATAGGTTGCAGACCATACTCCAACCAATCCAGATCAGGGATTAGGCTGGCTGCCACTCATGGGCAGGGACACAGAAACCCTGAGAGGATATTATCCTGGTCACCCAGGGGTCACTGGTAATGATTATAATGGTGGTGGTGGAGATTAAGGTAATTTCTCAAAAATACATATCATGTCAAGACATGCAAAATGGATATTTTTGTTATATTAGGCTCTGCCATCATAATTAAGGAAAGAAAAATAAGAAAAATAAATATGTATAGGTATGCTGACACCCAAAATTATTTCTTACGATTCCAAAATTGACAGTAATACTAGGAAGTACTTTTTGTAAGATATTACAAAGAAAATACTAATGTTACAAATTATCGATAAAGATGTCCAGTGGACGACTAACTCAACTTACTTCCTAAAGCTGGCAGGTTTGTTTCATGATAAGATTGCCCAAGCTTATTGCTGAAAAATCTTCCTCTTACTTATTGTCTAATTATTTGCATAAATATGCAACAAGAAATGTAGAAATGTTGCTATGAAAGACAAGCAGTATAGCTGTGCTGTAGTGTAACAGATGTACTGCAATTATTTTTTACAAAATTCGTAAAGAAAAATTCACATGAATTATGCAGTCATTTAGTCTCAAATCCTCTCAAAATTTAGACAAAATATGTGTTAACCTAAACTGGATATTTCTTTCAGTGTGAAGTGAAATGAGTTAAAACTTGAACCTAAATACCTTTTGCTGTTATTTTTTCCATCACAATTATTTCTTATGTTAGTTTGGAAGCCAGATTTAGAACTTGAACATTTGATTGCATGATAATTCACAGAAAATACCTGAGACAGTAACTTCAATATTATCCAAAGTTCTCATGGTTTCTTTATTTCAGGTTTAAGAAGAGTCAGGAGAATGGGATGGAGATCAGCTGGGTGATGTCAGAAACAGACCGCATGGTGTTGTGGAAGAACAGGCTGGCTAAGCAGCGTCATGTCCAGGAAGAAAAGATAAAAGACAAGATGTATGGGGATCTCCCTAGGTCACTTGATCCTCAGGAAGCTGATATATTGAAAAACCTTGCTGCTCTTCAGGAAAACATCTTCATGTCTATTCCCTACCCAGATGATTGCCATGGTGACAGTGTAGAGGCCCTTGCTAACCTCTTTGTCTGTATTTGTAAAAAGCTTGGCATGTTCTTTTACAAGGTGGACGAGTTTCAGACAGTGTGTAAAATTGACCAATCTCTTCTTTTGAAAAATGGTATTGGTATGTCCATATATCTCCACGGAGCATACATGTATGATAGTGAAAGACAGAGGTGGCCTGCTGAATGTAATAAGGAAGCACTTAAGATTCCACCAATATCTTTAGAAACACTTAAAAAATTTACTGTCATACCAGAGGCCTTTGAGGCAATTATGAAATTTTATAATAAGTATGCAAGAGAGGTAAAAGATGAAATCATCCTTTCTCTCATAAGTTTGGTTGCCTTCTTCCAACCTGATGACCCTCAATTTCAAGACCCTGGAAAGATTCAGGACATACAACTGAAGTACTTGGGTTACCTCCGTAATTATTTGCAGGCAAAGGAGGGAGAATCTGGGGTTAAGGTTACTTTTCCAAAACTTCTGGTGGGCCTTGCAGATGTGAAAGAGATCCTAGAATTCCACAGCAAGGTAGATATTAAGCCCACTATAAATCATCAACAGATCTCTACACATTCCTCAGCAAAAAGCCAAATATCAGGATTAAGTGAAATGTTCCCAATGATTTTTCAAAAACTGCTTCCTGAGTTTTCTTCAGTCCTAACACCAACAGAACAGAGCCAGCCACTGTGGCAACAAAGTTCTCCAGGTAGTAGAGGAAAGCATGTGAAGCCAAGTACCGTCCTGCGTGGTGATCAGTTTTATCATCCCTTGACCAATCAGATGTTTGGTCGAGATCCCAGAACTGACATGATCATCACCAACCCCATGGAACAAATAGACAGGATTATACGTAAACACAGGTTGCCTCCGGCACAAATAAGCGATGTGACAGAGCAGCAAGACAAACCAGTGGATTACAGAGCCTTGAAAAGAAGCATTTTGTATGACGATTCAGAGAGAATGGAAACTTCAGAGGGCAGTTCTAACAAACAAATGTTGATTGTGCCAAGTCATGGTTGTAGGGATTTAAATGAATATAGTTCAGTGGATAAAAGAAGAGTCGTTGAAGTTCTGTGTGATGTATTGCAACACATTTCCTGTTCTGACAATGTTGAATATGTCCAGTCACTTAAGCGAACCCTGTCACCCCACTTACTCTCCAGTTTGGCACAGAAGTTATCATCATAGCAGTGACATCATCAGGAATAATCATTTCACTGCCATATATGTACAACAGATTTTTTTTTTTATAATATAGTGTACCATATTTAGAATGAAAGTTACTATGTAACATCTCAAATATTTTTTATTTATTTATTTATAGAGGAACTTGTGTTTTTATATTCTTTTAAACAAATTGATAAATTTTAGGTAAAACCTATAAAGATCTTTATTTTAGAATCTTGAAGTTCAAAAGTAAATTTCATATCTAAGACATGCCTAACGTACTTTTAAAAGAGATAAGCTTTGTGTGTTAATTTTTATATTTGTCACGATCATGTAATATATCTAAATATCAAAATTCAGCTGTCTCTATATTAATCAAAATATTTTGATGATTTTCAGACAATCTTCTCAATTTTAGATTAATATAATTTTGCTCTTGTTTCTCTTGTTATCACTCTTCTTACATGTACAATCTGCTGCAATTGCTTGGTGAAGATTTTCAGTGTTGTCATTTTCACATTTTCATGGTGATCGCCTCTAGTTCTGACTAAAATATACACATTAGAATGTATTTGTATGTACAGAATTTGTCATGAAATGTTGCATTGTTCACTTATCAAGAGATGAAAGACAACATGCACCTATGGTTATTGAAGGAGACAGTGTGGTTATGTTGATACAAGTGGCCTAAAAGTTACCAAATCCTTCCCCACACAATGTTACACAAAAATGCTCGTATGTACAAAGTCAACTGGGGCACTATTCCTTTGTTACTTGTACCTTGTTGAAATAGAAGAAATATAACAGAGTTTTAAATAGTTTTCTTAGTGAATACTTATTTTCTGATGTGAGCTTCTTGGTTACATATAGTTGAAACAGCATCTAGCATACCACTTCAAATTGTTATAATACAAGGTAGCTACCACTACAAATTCTTATACCCAGTAGGTATTGGTAGGTACATTAGCTGGGTCATTGGTGCTTAAACTCTGTGACTCTTCAGTCTTAGTAAGAATTATACCTGGGACAAAGCCCTGCAAAGTAGTCTGGGCGACAAGAGCTTACTCTCTGAATAATGAACCATAATTGTCGGCGTTTAGGACGCACCTCCGCATTCAACACACCCTGTTTTACAAGGATATTTTGCAGGATTTATTTATTTATTTATTTTTTATTTTTTATTTTTTTATTTTTTACTACAAATTTAGTTGAAGTGATCTCAAAGGAGTTTTGTAGAGGAAAACATATGATTTGGTGCATGTAAACACAGTATGTTCTAGAATGAAGTACAAAATCACCATTTTCTCAGTTGGTGGCTGAGCAGATTACCACAGCTGCTCTGTTACCATGTTCTTTGGCATTCTGTACAACCTGTAGCTTAACTTTAATGTTGCAGCCATGCCAGACTCTACCTCTGACCAGATCATCCATGTGGCTTTTTTACATGGAGTGGATATTTACCTAACAGCCTTGGTCTTAGCCTTGCCATCATTATTTTATAGTGATAGGTCATTATCCATTAGGTAAAGATGGCATTATGTTAGCTGAAAAACTGGGCAGGAAAAGTTACTGTTTATCAATTTTGCTGATTTGCTCAGTAAATAACTACACAACATTAACCTAATTAGCCAAGCACTACTACCAACAGTTTGTGTGTTTAGTGTATGACTGATGCTCATTTGACCCATATCTTAGCACATCGTACCTCAGGTGCTCAGTCTTTGATCTGTAATACACGTGCATGAGATGCAGGGTAATTTTTATATCCTTTTTTTACGGGGAAAATGCATCCTATCCGCTGGCAAATACGGTAATTTCATTGACTCCTATGAAAAGGAGGTTAAAAGGGGAGAAATATGCAATCAAATTCTTACTGTACAAAGGTGTGGTCTATTCTTTTCTTTAACTCTCGATGTCTGAGGGCCCACACAGACAGGATCCGACAATTCTTCAAAGATTTTACATACTAATGTTCATCAAAATTTTAAACTGCTAACTGTATTGAAACATGAATCAAATATTATTTTTCTGATCAGTGCTTTGAAAACTTGGGAGACATTTGGTAAATTTGACCGATAAGGTGGAAACAGATAGTGTCACTGATATAAAAGTGTTGCTTTCAATGTCAGTGCAAACAGGGTTGGATTTAGAGCGCATACCACTCTTGGGTTAAAGAAATTTGGTCGCCCCCTCCTCATGTTCTTCTCAAATCTACTTTGTTCATATGAAAACACAAACAAACAAACAAAAAAGGCATTTATAATAAAAATTTACAAATTTTGAAGTCAGGAGATGTTTTGGGGATTCAAGGAGTCCTTCAGTTGTTGCCCTAATCAGCCTGCCACCCTCGGGCACCAGCCTAGAATGCCTACATGGGATATCCAGCACTAAGTGTAGAGGTGTATCCAGACCACAAGTCAAGACTTAGATTCATGAATTAAAGTAACCTCTTACTATTTAACAGAAAGCCATCAATATTCTTATTTTTAAATAATAATCTGATCGTCATTTTATGGGTAATAGTGTGTCTCACTATTCATATAATTACCAAACATGAATTTGCTGGTTTCTAAATCAGATAGTCATATAACCTTTAAATGGGGCAACATATGAACCAGTAATTTAGCATGAGAATGTTTGGAAGGGCTTAATTTCAATTTGAATGTATAAAGGATTGTTATAAAGGCTTTAACCCCTTAGGGATGCAAAAAAATACAGTGGATGCCTCGCAGGACCCAAAAAAGCAGTTTTCAAGCACATTTCTTGTTAAAATCATTCAGTAAAAGTTTTACAGACTTTCAAGCCAGTTCTAATGGCATAAACATATATAAATTATTTCAACAATTAGCCAGAAAATTATAGAAAACCGAAAATAAGTAATTTTCCAATAACCTGGACAATTTTTTTTATAGAACATAAGTTGTATATATGAAAGAGACAAACATAAAAATGTAAAATTTGATGTAAAAATCAAATTGAGATAACCTCCTGACACGGAGCAATATTTTGGTGGGTTGTGCACACACGTGTAGATGTGTACTATAGTGGCTTCACAACTTTCCACAGCTTTGAGCACCTGATTTTGAGGTTGGGAGTGAAGGGAGGGTCGTGTGGGGTCAGGGTTCCTCTCACACATGAGGGCATGTCACAGACCCACAATGACCTTCACCCTGGCCTAACCAGCCAGCACGTGATAATCATGTTGATGGTTCTCTCTTAGCCGCCCTACGGGGACAATCCCCAGTAGAAGTGGATGGCTCTGGAGAGGGAGCTGCCCTATGAGAACAAGTCCCAGTAAATGAGGATGGCTCTGGAGAGGGAGGGGCTGCACATCCCTTACCCATCACAACTAACCCTGTGACTGAGCTGTTAGGCTTATTTTTGTGTGTATTTCAGCTTAAGGTTGTCGATAAGTTTATTTCAGATGCAGGACTATTAGTAGCAAAGTTCAGGAGGAAACAAGGGAAATACAGGAAAACGGAGGTGTCCGCATGTGGGACACTTGTCCTTTTACGGAACCCACCACTATTTCTGCTGGTGGGTCACTCATCCTTTAGGGGTTAATGCATCTATTGGTAACTATTTTCTATTAAATAATTTCCTGTGACCGCTGGCCACAGATAATATATGTGGTAACTTAATATTTTCTTTTGCTGTGGTCAAATAATGGTTGGAAATGGGTTGCTGGAATATTCTTTTTGGGGTTTCACTTTGCTAAGAAGCCATATTTCACTTCAGTCTTCAGTAAATTTATATGCCCCCCTATATTACTGCCCTTGTAATTAAAAAAAAAAGTCACACCCTTGTCCATGCCTACCTAGGTAGGGAAAATGGACGCAGGCTGAAATGACAAGAAAAAGACAGTCTGTGAAATAGGTTATTCCACCACTCACCCCCAAAAAAAAAATACACACTATCAACTGACATTCCACATACCCACCCAAGCCTGTCTAGACATATCAAACCCTAGACAGAAAAGGAAACCAATTCTGAAACTATGACCTTGTTCAGAGTCAGGTGAGGGTGAGGCTCCCATTCCCAATCCTCAACTTTATATTTGGAACAAATGAGACTGATTGCACCACAGATGGTGAATAATGAAACTGCCACTTCCTGAGTACTTAAGTCTAAAAATTAAAAAAAATATATGCCTATTAAATATCACCATATCAGACTATGAACACTGAACAAATCAGTAACATGGTGGTAAAATTTCTTTCTCTCAAATTTAAACACACATAAAGGAGGAAAAATTCTGGGAAAGTTCCATTCTTATTGATTTTCTTATTTTGATGAAAAATTTGTGGAGATTAAATTGTGTACTAATTTCTGTACCATACTAGTCACCATATCTGAGTAAGATGTGGAATTGTAAATATGTTATGCAGAACTGTTGATAAATGTTATTCAGATAAGGCACTGTTGTTGGTCAACTCACTAAAGTTCATGGGGTAAGTAGCTAGCGAGTGTTTCTAATTGGCATCAGTGAAGAAATGGTTGTGATGGTTAGTGACTGGACTCTACAGCACTAAAGAACTCACTGCATGCAATGACTTGCTGACATGTAGATAAATATTTAAGTGATCCTATATATGAAATCATATAGGCTATTTTTGTCCCTACAAAATCATCTAATTATATGGGAAAAAAAATCACAATGCACAGTAAAAATAGGATTTTAGAGTTCTTCCCAGACAGCATTATGATTAAAATGTATACGATGTTACTTCAGAATAATTTAAAAATTGTAAAGTTAGGTTGTGGTATGGCAAGATTTGGCAACTTTTTCATTATCATTTAATTTAGAGTGCACTAATATGTATAAATTTTCATGTCTTTAATCAAGATATCTTTTCAGAGAAGATATTCAGCCTGGAATCATTGCTCAAGGGAAATAGATTAAAACTATTTAAAAGAGCTTAAGTAGAAAAGGTATGAGTAGAGCTGCATCATCTTATTCATGTCTGTGGCAAATATTATATAATTTGCTCAAATGTTGTCACTGAAGTATATTAATTAATTAGCAGTTCATTAATTTATGTACAATAAAGTTATACAAGCAAGAGACACTGTTTCTCTGTAGCAACAAAACATCCTTGATTTGTTGCAACCCAAGTGACCCTTTACCTCACTATATTCTTAACTAACATCTACCTGTGTGACAATGCTTACCTGAAACATTTTTGAAACAGCTTCTTCAATCTTCCTTCATGTACCCTCATTTCAGTGTAACCCCTTTCCTCTGTTTCTTTCAGACTTCTAGTTTTGGAATCAACTCTTCTATATTGTGCAGTATCTTATCAAACAAGCATTTAACCTTTGATGCTCTTCCCACAGAGTAACTTTTTATAATTTTGAGATCTCCTCATACATACATGCTCAGCTTCTCATGGTCAGTCACTAAGTTCTGTTTATAAAAAAAAGTTATGAAGTGTTTAGAGTACATTCTACAATCCTATACAGTCCTAGAGCACATGAAGCACTCTAAACTGACCTTCAGTTATAATGAGACTGACCATGTTTACACTCAAAATAGAATTGATACAATGTACAAGAAAACAAGATGCCTTTAAATTGTGGTCAATGGATTCTTATTTTCTCAATTCCTGCATGAAAAGGAAAATGTTCTTTTGGAGATTTTACTATAATGAAACATACTTAGGTATTTTTTAATGTTTAATAAATAAAGTGATTTTTTTTACCAAGATAAGTTCATAAAGTCTCACACCTGTTGCCTGATACTCAAAAGAAGTTCAGAATGAGTCACAAACACACACACTGGCCACCTCATACCTGACCTTAACCAACCTGTCTTTTTTAGGACTCCAATAGTCATCTTAAAGACAGGTTTATAAATATGACAGGGTACTGGATTATCAACGTGTGTTTTGTACCTCATCTCAAAACTTTCATTATGACTGCCTTATTAACATCACTGAAAAACTATATTATGACATACTGATAAGTAATAAATAATAATATTTTTGGGCAAGGGGTTCTGTCAAGTAAACATTATTGTTATGCTGGTTGAATCAACAAGTTTTATCAAAATTTTTGACTGTCCCAAAACTGGGTCTAAGTTTGATGCTTAGGACACCACATATAGGTCCTGCATGAAAATTTGCTCTATAATAATGTATTTCCTCCATTCTATTTATGTAACTGGACAAAGTTAGGTGTTGATAATTATTTATTTTTGTCTAAAACTGCTGAGAATTAACAATGAGCAGAGCTTAAGCTAACCTCAATATACAACGAGGATGTATTCCTGGAAAGCGATGTACAGTGCAGTATCAGTAGCCAAGCAGTCACAACATTGTTACATTTGCTGCTACTTTGACCACATTGCTGGGTAGTATGTTCCCAGGTGGTAATCTCGGGAGAGGCTCTGACCTAAGATGTTGCAGACCATGGGACACCCAATAGGTATAATAGAAAAAAATAAAAATAATAATAATAATAGTGATAAAAATCGTGTTTCTATTTTGCTCTGAGGCTTATGAAGAACATGAAAATAGAGAAGTAGTGTAAAATATATATTGGAGTATGAGATCAAGGGATAGTGATACTAAATCTAATGAAATAGGTGGAAGTCTAACTACTAAATCATCAAGATGGCGACAAACAAACACTATCCAAGATGCGCCCAGACGGTTCCTTCCAGCACAAAAAATCTGCTATTTGACAGAATCCAAACTTTAGTGTAGAAACTTAGTTAGAAAACATTATTTTTGGAAATCATTATTGGCGAGAGCCTACTGTAGATAAGAAAAAAAAATATTACCTGAGAATAAAGCCTTTACTCCTGCAGCTGATGACGTATTTCTTCGATCTGCAAAGAACAGTTCCCATATAATAGCCAGCAGCAATACAGCACACTTTGATGATTATCTACTTCAGCCTTAAGCATGTTTTATTGATTTTTTTATTCTGGTGCTAATATGTCAATCTTTTATGGTTTATAGAAAGCTAACTAGTGCTATTTAACAGCTGGTGATACCATGCAAGATTTACCTCATCTTCTTTCTCCCTGATGTGTGTTTCTATGTCAGCCAGCTTACTGAGGAAACGCTGTTTGAGTGCAAGGTTTTCAATGTTTGCTATCTCTGCTTCCTGTGCAGCACGTTGTTGTGTCAGAAGTGTCAGCTCATTTTCCAACATTGATATGCGTGCATACAGTTTACCTGAAAGGAAGTCAATCTTAAAATTCAGAAATATAAATCATTAACTGATAAACATCATGCTGGTTCAGTTTATAAGTCTTTTAAATTAAATGGAATGGAATGAAGAAACACAGAATGCGATAACATTCAGGAAGCTAAAATAACAGGCACTTGAGGAATATATATCAAAGAAAAGATAAACTTATAAAAGATGTGTTATGACTGAAAGAGAATTAAAAGTAAAATACATGATGTATTATGTAAGAGAAAGCTAAGAGAATAAATGTAATTAAAATACAAAGTAGAAGAATCAGCAACATAAATTCATGTACTTAACTGCACAACTAGCAATAAGTGGAGCCAATGATGGTACACTGTGTGGGATGACTTAAAATAAGAAGAACTGAAGGAGAGCTTACTGGTACTGTCGGAGGAGTGTCCACCGTCCTCTGATGACCTGCCATGGCCACCACCTGAGGAGCTGCCCTTTTTGGAAGAGGAACGCCCAGACTTGCCTATGAGTTAGAGTTATTTATAAATGATATGATATGCAAGAGAGTCACCATCAATCATGTAAAGAAAAATGATTAATAATATACATAGCAACATATTTTTCAAACTTAGTAAAGCAAATGTAAATATGAGGCGCTGCGTGCAATATTAGGGTAAGCGCCAACCACGTGGGTTTGGAGTTATGATCATATACTACTATTCTGACCCTTCCTCTTTTATCTGAGCAAGTCATTTACCCCAAATCAACACTGGAAATAAGGTAAAAAGTCTCAGGAAAACATATCTCGCTCAAACGTATGGTCCGCGCGAGGTAGGGTGGGCATGCTGGCGTGGAGTAATGGTGTAAGTCCCCAGCGGGCTCTGGGAGGAAGTGACGCAGTTGCCATGTCTAGCTGATCTAATTAATTTTTTGTACAATTTCTAACTTTGTTTGATATTCAATAGCTGACTTAATGTACTTTTGTTTGTTGTACTTTTTATAATTGACTAGTGACAATTTTTAACTAGTTCTTTCTGAGTGAACATGACTAGCTACATTAATTACAACAATTTGCATTATCTTCTGACTTCCAACTGCTCTAAATCCCAGTAAATCACAATACAAGTAAAAACAATACTTCTGGTGGATTTTCTTTTTTCAAAACCCAGGGTGTTTTTTTTTTCTTTTTTTTCTTTTTGCGCTTTGTACATTACATGGGCAGTTTTTTCTTTACATAAGCTTCATTTTGGTATCAAAATTATGATTCTAGCTTTAAAACCAACAAAAAAATTGCAATTTGAAGTTGCAAAAACTTCAACTGTGATTTCTAAGGATTTTAAAAACTGGCGCTTACCCCATTATTGCACGCGGCACCTCACATATAGAATACTATTTCTAGAAAAGTTTTAATATTGGTTACAAACATAATTATTCAATTATATTTCACTCCACCTTTAGAAAACTGCAAAGACATTCCATAGCTACGTTGACAGGGAAGATACCTTTGAATAAATATTATTATGATAAAGTCAAGAGTAAGTCAAAAGATTTAAACATTTCAACTCCAGGACATGGATTTCTTTTTTCAATTATTATGAAAATGGTACAGCATTAGATTACCTTCATGGAAAACACAAACGTACAAGAGAAAGAGAGAAAGAATAAACTGCTATTGTCTCTCCCACTTCCAACTTTAGGAAACAAAAAAGTACAGATAGTCAGAGGAAGAAAGACTTCCCAGTGAAACAGACCACTATATTCTCACACATTACTAATGATTCCAAGAACAACAAAAGAACTACTGCAGAAACAGTTATGGAAATTTGGGTCACATGATAATTTACATTTTTAATGGCATTCATTAGTTTAAAATATAACAATAAATAAGCCATTTTTTGTAGTTTCCTGTTGCTGAACAATAACAGCGTTCAGGTCAATAGATGTTAGAGCTAAACTTCAGCAGCAGCCACCACTCTGCAACAGAACTTCATGCACCCCTTTGGGCACCCCATTCTTAAATATTTAATCAGTTACTTTTCAGAATAGTATAATTATTAAACTGGAAATAAATACCAAATACCAGGCGCTTAAACTCATGCATTTTTTTTAGTGCTTACCTTATTTTCTAAATTTGTTTTTATGTTGCCTTGTTTGTGCAGAAAAGACAAGTACAAAAATATGCAAAAACAAGAAGAAAAAAAAAAGAAAAAAAAAAGAACTTTTCAACTTGGGTGTGACAAGATACTTACCTTTGCTGGCCTTGGACGGGGAGGGCATCTGGGGCTTGGAGGAGGCACCGTCACCCTCCTTCTGGAACATCCCTGAGAAGTCCGTCACCTGTGGCACTCCAGAACCACTCCCTCCCGGCTTGCAGGGTGGACTGTTGCCAGCTTCATTTTGCTGTTTAGAATATTTTTAGGCATCTTTAGATAAACTGCCAATGATTATTAAAATTAAGTGAGGGGGAAATATATTTCAGTGCCATAATCAGTGGGGATTCATAAAATAAAGTGATGGTTCTTCTCTCGTTTCTTCAAAACCCTGAGAACTGAGCTTTTGTTTACCTGAACCCCAAGCAAGCCACAATGACTTTTGCTATGCTTATTATTCTGAGCATTACACCTAGGGTTGCCACCTTGAGATCAGAAAAATATGGAACATCTCACTCTCCAATGCGGAACAAATCTGTATTTTAAGGGACAGGTGGCAACCCTAAAATTTCTGTAGCCTGCCCTGCCTTGACAGCCGTTGCTTGCTGCTTGTGGAGGCAGGAAGAAGGGGGGTTGCGTACTGTAGGCCTACTACATGTTTTCAGGACGACCCTTAACAAACATAATTTTATGGCCTGTTGCTTTAGATTGACTGAAAAAGGCCATTACTACAGCTTTAAAATGCTGAATTTTATCTGCTTGCCCATTCAGACAGACAAATACAGAACAAATGGCATTCCGTATTGGTTCAAAACGAAACACACCATTTCATTCTCCAATACGGAACGATTCTGTATTTTAAGGGACAGGTGGTCACCCTAATTACACCACTTTAGATGCATACAGAATTTATGGTAAATCCTGAAAGAAGCAATAAGAATAGCTTTCTGTATATGTAAAAAATAAATAAATAAATAAATAAAATAAAATAATAATAATATAAAACAGAGTACCAGCTCTCATACTAACAACGACCACTTACCAGGTACGATTCTGAAAACCTGCTGTCATCCACAGAGAGGCGTGAATCATCATCTTCATCCATGATGTTGATAGTTGGTCCAACTTCGTCATCTGAGGAGCTAAGAGCACCTCCAAAGAGTTGCTCTGAGACAACAAAATGTGCATTATTCATACTGCAGGTGTTGAAAAGTACTGAAATATAATACAATGAGCATTATGTATGACAAGATGACTGTGGGAAACCACTATGTCTTGATTTCCAAGGGTTTGTCCTGCATGTCAGCTGTAGCTTTCTAAAGTTAACCTCTATCTAAGTACCAAGTTTCTGCAGATTTCAGATTTACCAGACTGAATCTGCTGTCTATAAACTGTCCATTTGTGAAGAGGAATACATGCTAAAATGAGACTAAGATTCATCATGAGCTGAACCTCCTCCCAAACCCTCCTGTGGAAGCATTCATGGTCTAGGAGGACCACCCTCCAAACAGCTTTCAATACCCCTTGGAGGCACACATTTTCTACCTTCAAAGCACTTATGAGTTTTCGAAATGGCCACCCTAAGTCACCCAATCAATTTTTTTTTTTTCATTCTTTATTCAGTCATTATCAGTTTTTATTGAGTTCCCAAAATATAATGTTTTTTTCTTTGGCCAAGCTTTATGAGAGAATAATTAATAGTGTGCATAATCCTGCTAAAAACACAGAAAAACAGCACCTAAAACATAACCTCCTTCATGCTGGTGGTGGTGATGAAATGGACTGTATTGGCTATCCGGTGGCGACTCGGAGACAAGTACTGTTTTGACTTAACTCGGACCAGAAGTCAAAATAGCTACTAACAATTATTTAACAGCAAGTTAAATTATTCTTAAGCTGCTGGAGAGCAAAATAAAGCCCTGGGCGAAAAAATACGAAACCTCCTAGCTGTGTTTTGGCTGTTTGGGCCACTCAGGAGACTGCGGCCCGCAGCACATTCGCCCTTCAGTGGTCACACACACCACACACAGACACAAACCTTAAAACCTTACCAGCAAAGGGTAAATACATTTTTTTTTTCAACCAGCAGGTACCACGTTTGGACATTTGGCTTCAAACGACAGCCAGTATTAATTTTTCCCGAAATAGAAAAGAGGAACTGAGTAAAGCCAAAACAGCACTTGTCTCCGATTCGCTGCCGGATAGCCAATACAGTCCATTTTTATAAAAGAATGGATGTGGAAAACTGGATTGCCATTATTTTTTAAAATTTTAACTCTGTTTTAGAAGAAATGCAATGAATCATCATACCCTCTTTTATATTTTTACCAAAAACTCCTTAATTAATTATACGAAATACGATGTTATACTGCCCCCCAGCTTCTCATAAAGGTAAAAGTTCTACAATAAGTTAACACTTACTCAGTGCAATGGTTGCTTAATCAGCAAAATCTGGAGACAGAATATCTGCAAGTCCCCTTAAGATTAGGTTCATAATACTAAGGATTTACTGTACAAGAAATATCTTTAAAAACTATCCAGGCAAGTATGTTTACAAACAGAGAAGAACCATCTGCTTACCATCAAGGTTTGAGGATGATATATTTGTATCAGCATTATTCTTTTTCTCATCTTCTTCTCTAATTACTTCCCATCGAATAGAAGTAGCTTCATTATCGGTTCTCAACAAACGTTTCACTTCTTTTTCTATTTCTGGTAAATCCAGGTTCTAAAAAGTGTTAAAAATGTGTGTAAGTAACCTTACTAATGTGTGCATAACAAAAAGATGACAGCAACTGAAATTCAAGATGTCTAGACACATACCTTGAGCTCACACTTGCCTAGGAACCAAATAATGTATACCAATAAAAGAGCAGAGTTTGGAGGAATACCGTGTTTTATAATTTTTTCAGAACACCTCAAAAGTAGTGTCCAAAATAAAATATGACAGCCCCAACATTCCCATAAATAAATAAAAAAGTAATTCAAGTTATGTGATTAAATACAAGGTACTACCCTAAATTTCTGAAATTTTGAAATTTACACAAAAAAACTGATGTAGTTTAAGGGAAGGTGGAGAATCATTAAAATACTTGAGAATCACCTACTAAAATGTTCATATATAGAAAAGAGAAAGTACGAAAATATATACCTTTTTTCTCAGTGTTTTCCTAAAACGTCGTTTACGGACATTTTTGAGTGGTGGGGTGTAACCATGTGGCCACAGGTATTTTTTGTCTACTTTGTTGGGGTCTCGCCTCTTCTTTTTAGAGTCTTCTTCCTCAGGGGGATCTTCTTCCTCCCTAACCATCAACATCTGGAAATAAAAATAAGCTGATACTATTGACATATTATAATTTAGGACTTGATTTTGATTCATGACTACAAACAGGCATCTGCATCAAAACCATCTTCTTTTCCTTGGTTAAAAGAAAGAATAGTCAAATGTTTAATTTCCTTTCCAACCATCTTACCTGGCAAACATCCGCTGTCTTGTAGAAATTCTTACCATCAATGCTCTTCCATGTTTCCATTATTGTGGGGTAGTCCATCAGCTGAAAATTAAGTATCCCTATATCAAGAAATGTTGGAATGTCTTCTACACACAGAGGCTAAACAGTTGCCAGTGTTTCCATTTTCTTTTCTATATTGGCATTTTTTACAACTTATTTAGTGCTGAAATATTTCTGAATGGTGGAAATATATAAATCAAACAAACTTCAACTTGGTCTTTGAAATACATGATGTGAGTAAGTTCCCTTTATTTTCACAATTTAACATACCTTTCTATTGTCTTGCAGTTCTTCAGATTTGTGTAAGTAGGTAAATCTAACACATGTGATTACTGAAAATGATTACGTTTTCAAAGATAAAGATTGATAAACACCCATTTGGAAAAAAAAAGGGGTGTGGGGGGAGGGAGGGGGGAGCCTTAAACCAATACTGGTGATTCTAAAGGACAAAATTATTAAGATATAAATACAGACTAAAAAGTAGCAGATGACTTAAAAGATGCTTTACCCTTGCTTTGTACATGATGGTGTCAATTGTGATTACACCATTCCTCATGTCATCCTTGTCGTTGGTGAAGTCAAGCTGAATGGCTAGGCGGTCCTTGATGTTAGTGTGGCCATGTCTGATGGCCTCACGCAGGGAAGCAGCCTGGGCCTGCAATGAGCCCTATTTGTGCACTGACGATGTCCACTTACGGCAGAATAGACGAGGTAATATTCAAACTTGAAAGCATTTCTAGTTAATTTTCATGGAAATAAAACAAGACAAACTCTAATGATAAGCAATTTTTCTCCCATTATTATATAATATAGGATTATGTGAACATCTGATGGGATGTAAGACATCCCCTATTGCTAAGGGAATGTCTTGGTCACAACCAAACAAATAAATTTTTGGAGCTTTTGCAATGATTAGGATACCCAACAATGATGATTATAAGGATCACTTACTGCTGGAAGCCTCAGAATAAACTGATTTTCAAGTTCAGCTCCTTGTGACCCAGGTGGCCGGGCCATCCGCCCTTTAATGTTTCTGTTCATCTTTGAGAACTCTGAGAACCAAGACTACAGGAAAAAAATACACCTGAATCGCTGGACAAGTTTCTCCCTGGAAAACAAAACAAAACAGAAAACATTAAATATCTTAACAGCATTTCTGTTGCTTGTCACTACTTTGTACTTTGACTCAGAAAACTTATATATACTTCCTTACTAATGAGACTTTCTATACAACTAAGTGAGGTCATTCTTTGTTGATTTATACCACAAGGTGCTGGCTATCCTGTGTTTGAATATACCCTAAACTTAACCTAACAAAAACCCAAACAGTAACTATAGGTCTTGACTCAGAAAATTCATATATGCTTCCTTACTAATGAGACTTTCTATACAACAAAGTGAGGTCATTCTTTGTTGATTTATGCCATAAGGTGCTGGCTATCATGTGTTTGTATATACCCTAAACTTAACCTAACCTAACCAAACAAAACCCCAGTCATTAGCCCTAAAGGCCTTGACTCAGAAAATTCATATATGTTCCCTTACTAATGAGACTGAGACTTTCTATACAACAAAGTGAGGTCATTCTTAGTTGATTTATACCATAAGGTACTGGTAATCATGTGTTTGAAGATACCCTAAACTTAACCTAACCTAACAAAACCCCAGTCACTATAGGTCTTGACTCAGAAAATTCATATATGCTTCTTACTAATGAGACTTTCTATACAACAAAGTGAGGTCATTCTTTGTTGATTTGTACCATAAGGTGCCGGCAATCATATGATTAAAGATACCCTAAACTTAACCTAACCTAACCTAACAAAACCCTGAACAGTTACTATAAGTCTTGACCCAGAAACTTCATATATGCTTCCTTACTAATGAGACTTTCTATACAACAAAGTGAGGTCATTCTTTGTTGATTTATATTGTAAAGTGCAGGCAATCATGTGTTTAAAGATACCCTGAACTTAACCTAACCTAAGCTAACAACACCCGGTTAATCTAGCTAACTACTGCTTCTAATATACCGAAAAAATAGCATGTTGAGTGCATAGGATACTTTATTTGCATCACATTTGTTAAGGTTTTAGTTACCGATTCATACCAAATTACTGCGTCAACGGCTTGAATGTGTGGGGATGCCTTGAAAGTTTCTAAGTCCAGTGTTGTTTCACGAGGGCTTCCTAATCAGACTGAGCCTCATAGCTGCCTTACACTACACCACAGAAACTAGTTCCTAAGTCAGTAATATCCAGAACACACATGGATCATTACGATTTCGGACATAAAACGGTCTTTAAGAGTTCTGTTATTTTCTTCTCTATATTACAGCAAATAATGGCACTATGCGGGTGTGTATCACGGCTAACGTGTAGGCGGCTTCCTGAAGCTCAGTTTTCCTCTAGCCGCCATGATGGACGGAGAGACTGACACTCTAGTCTTCTCTAGTCTCCTCAAAATATAATTTTACTTTACCTCTCAGTATGTGTTAACGGAGTATTTAACCTCTTTAATGGTATGCATGTAGTTTGACAAAAGGACCGGTTACTATCCACTTCTATACCAGATGTTTGTCTTGTGACACGTTTCACTTTGATTTACCCATGAGGCACCTCGTGCCACATTGCAGCGTCAAATAACCCAAAACCAAGTCCTTGTGACCCTTCAATACCACCATATTCGAACAGTGACATGGGCATGTGACATGAGGTGTGCTTGGTGCCTCATGGTCACATTAAGCTGTGACAAGCACGTCTCAGAAAAGAAACTGGATATTGTTCACCGTGCGCAACTCAAAATTTTAGTAAAATGACAGCTGTCACAAATCGGTTTTATTTTGCACCCCAAAGTACTCGGTAACAATGATCTAGCATTAACTTAGCAGAAGTGGACGGGTTAACTATCAGTATTGTACCATATGTAGTTGTTGATTGTAGGGTCCCACCTCCCCTCTCGGTGATTATTGCATGATTATTTTCATCCATTGTAAATGAAACTTGTTTCACTAGAGTTGCTCTACTTCTAGGGCCTTTTTCCCTAGGAGGTTACAATGTGGGGGGAGGGGAGTCCAGGGGGGGCGCAGCTCTCCCTGGTTAGGAGGGGGGTGAAGCTCCCCTGTTAGAGGTTAGGTTATGTAAAGTTTGGTTGGGGTATATTAGGTGTGGGCCGTCAGAAATTACACAGTGTGGGACTGATTTGGGCAGCGGTTGTGGGGAGGTTCCACTACACTTACCATCCAATGACACACCCAACACTCATCAAAAGATCGACTGCAGCTGCTGCTAGGTTATTTTATAATAGATTACAAGAGTATACGTTAGGGACTTTCCTTACTTTCGAGATAAGGTAATTTCCCTTATTTAAAGGATTTTTTAAAGGGAAACTTTGGAAGCCCATTTTTCAGTGTTTTTGCCTTCCCCCCCCAAAACCCCAGTTCCCCAGGCTTGTTTTGGGGGGAAGGGGGGCTAGAGTGGTGAACAGGGAGTAGTAGTTGTTCTGTAGTTTTACACAAAACTTCAAACAGTCACTATAGGTCTTTACCCAGAAAATTTATATATGCTTCTTTACTAATGAGACTTTCTATACAACAGAGTGGTCCTTTTTTGTTGATTTGTACCATAAGTTGCTGGCTATCATGTGTTTGAAGGTATCCTAAACTTAACCCAACCTAACCTAACAAAACCCCAAATAGTTACTATAGGTCTTGACTCAGGAAATTCATATATGCTTGCTTAAAAATTATACTTTCTATACAACAAAGTGAGGTCCTTCTTTGTTGATTTTAAGTAATACCTGTGTCAGATACCAC
The DNA here is from genome assembly GCF_024679095.1 of Eriocheir sinensis. Classification (NCBI taxonomy): domain Eukaryota; kingdom Metazoa; phylum Arthropoda; class Malacostraca; order Decapoda; family Varunidae; genus Eriocheir; species Eriocheir sinensis. The sequence continues at coordinate 13,946,525 of NC_066525.1, forward strand.
ACAGTTGGCCTGCATATTATTAGCTAGTATGTACAATACACCCAGATTTGTGCATCTATTACTATTTAGGGGCAGTGATTAGCGGGCTTTTTCTGAAATTCCATTTTTTTTTGTTTTTGCCCTTGAGCTGCTTCCTTTACCGTAAAAAAAATAATAATCTTACCTGACTGCATATTCGAGATTGTTTCCAGCACACAGAGAGCGGCTTTCACATATATTACTACTCACGGTTTCACAACTTCCCTGTAATCTTGGGCTCAGTGTGTGGCGCGATGGCTACTCATCTCTAGAAACATAAATCAGTTTTCAAGCACATATATTCTTCTTCTCCTTCTTCTTGGGTGTTTTATGGGGCTAGCTAGGCTGTGGGGGATGAAGATATGACCCGAAAACGGAACATCAACAACCCTACTCACCAGATGTGGCTCGTCTTGGTCTAGTTCGCGGGTGTTCACTCCGTTTCTCAGACAACAGCCTTTATAACGGCTCCAGAATCCTTCGTCTTATTGTAGATGTGAGTTCTCTTTTGGCTCTGTATTCCCTTCTACACTATATATATCCCCTTCGTCGTTGCTAACTACGGACTGGCCTTGGTCTCGACACTCACACAGCTTCTGAAGAGAAGGGATAAGTAGGCACTACTCCTCGGGCCCTCACTCTCAACACTTTCAAGCTACTTACTCATCTTCAGTCTACTTTAGTTCACTCTCTCCCACTCGTATCCTAGTTCAATCGATCAATCAATGGGGGCATACGCTGGGAGACGTGTCGCCTCGCCTACCCGAAGGCCTATACCCATATAGCTGGGCGTCATCGCGATAAGTTATCGCGATACTTTATCGCTGATAACAAAATCGGGTTATCGGCCATCCGCTACTTATTTATAAAAATATCGGTATCTTCGTTTCTTTTGTAACCAAACCAGCGATAATTGCTACTTTTTTCCGCCTCTCAGAAAAACAATGTCTCCTCCCTACTGCGCATGCGTGGCCTGGGCGCCCGGTTGATACTGATGAGTAAGAAGATAGCAATATGGGAGGAGGAGCAGGCTCAGAAACTAAACAAGATGCCTCCAAGAGAAAGAGAGAAAGAGGGATGGAAAAGACTGCGGAGGAACCTGAGAGGTAGAGAAACGAACCAGGAAGTGAAGCTGAGGATAGAGGGAAAAGAAACCAGCAATGATGAAGAGATAAGAACGGCAATAGAGGGATACTGGAGGGGCATAGTGCAGACCAACACTGAGGAAGACCAAACGGGAGATCCAACAATATACAGTGACAAAAAAGAAATGGGAGGTGTTACAATTGAACTGAAGGATGTGGAAAAAGCACTAAAAGGTATAAAGAATGGAAAAGCAGGCGGAGCGGATGGAGTGCTCGGTGAATTTATAAAATATGGAGGAGAAAGACTCAAACATATCCTGCATGAAATGTTCCAAATAATACTGGAGGAGGGTGTGATCCCACAAGACTGGAAAAGAAGCAGAGTAACACTGATTCACAAAGGAGGAGGGAAACCTAAGGAGGAAATAGAAAATTATAGGCCCATTTCAGTCATGAACATCATGGCAAAGATATTTGGAAAAATCTTGAATGAAAAGCTGAAAATGTGGGCAGAGGAATCCAAGGCGTGGGGAGAAGAACAGAGTGGATTCAGAGAAGGAAGAGGAGGGCTGGAAAATGTGTTGGTTCTTAAAGAAATAATAAACAGAAATAAGAAGCAAGGAAAAGAGCTGTACCTGATATTTATAGATATTGAAAAGGCATATGACACAGTGGACAGAAGCAAGCTAATGAAATTGTTAAAGCACATTGGAATAGATAGCAAAGTGGTAGAGGTGATAAAGGAGATGTACAATGAAAATATGGTAAAATTCACTTTGGGAGACACCACCACGGACTGGATGGAGAACAATGTTGGAGTGAGACAGGGATGTGTGATGTCACCAACATTGTTTAACTTTTATGTAGAAGAACTCCTGGTGAAAATCAGAAAGTCAGAAAAAGGAGTAGGAGTAGGAGACAGAAAACTTGGGTGCTTAGCTTATGCAGATGACATTGTACTCATGGCAGAAAACAAGGCAGATATGGAGGAGCTACTGAGGATTACCAACGAGTATGGGAGGAGTGGAAGATGAAATTCAGTGCCAGGAAATGTAAGGCCATAGAATTTAACAACAATGCCAATAGCCAGTGGGTCCTGGGAAACATCATAATAGAGGGGAGAAGTACACATACTTGGGATTGGAAGTCAGCAAAGAAGGAGTAGGAGGAGAGAACAAAGGAAAATAAACGAAGGAAAAGCCAGGAGGATGGTGGGCATGATCATGAACGCAGGCAGCAGGACTATTAATAAATCAGAAATAACAGAGTACAGGGAAGGTGACCTGGCAAGATTAGAAAAGGTGCAGAACACCATGGGCAGATGGGGACTGGGTGCTCCTAGATGCACAGCAGTAGAGGCCTTAAGGGGAGAAATGGGATGGAGTACATTTAAGGAGAGAATTATAAAGGGCAAGATGGGATTTATGAAGAAAATCGAAGGACTAAGTGAAGAAAGATGGGTAAAAAAGGTGATAACAGAGGACAGAACAACATCCTCATGGAAAAAAGAAATAGCTAGATGGAAGAGGAGAGAAAATCTTGAAAATGAGTGGAACAGAATGAGGGTTAAGGACATCAAGAAATGCATTGCCACCAATGGCCTGGAAAAATGGCAAGCAGGAGCAGCAGAAAAGTCGACTTTAAAATGGTACAAGAGAAAACAAAAGCCTGAAAGAGAAAATTGGTAACGGGAGACTGGGGTCTGGAACTCTAGAAGTAAAGGGGAGAAGCAGAGACGAGCAGGACCAAAACTGTAGCTTGTGTATAGGGGAAAAGGAAACAATAGAGCACCTGATAGTGGCCTGTGACAGGTATGAGGAGGAGAGGCAAAGGCTATTGGCTTCAGTAGTGGAAATTATTGGGATAGAGGAGGCATAGCAGAATGGAGGAGGAAGACGGAGGCACCGTGTTAGGACTATATGGCAGTAAGGAGGAAGCAGTGAAATTAATACCTCACACAAAAATTTTCTTGACATGTGTTTGGAAAAAAAGATCTGAACAGTAAAAGTGGAGTGAAAAGTGTACTAGTGGAAAATAGCAAAGCACATAGGCAAATAAATCTGGAAAAGAAAAGGACAGAAAACCTAAGTTTCATGATGAAAGAAAGTGATGTATACTGAAAAGAAAAGTGTGTAGAAGTGAAAAGAAGAAAAGCGGAACGAAAGAAGGAGGACCCAGGTCAAAGAAGAAGAAGAAGAAGAAGAATGAAAAAAACTGGGGTTACATAAGAACATAAGAACGCAGGAGTCTGCAAGAGGCCGGTAGGCCTGTACGAGGCAGCTCCTTTGACCCTAAGCTCCCGTGTATCTAACCCCACCTAATATCGCTGTCCATGAATTTATCTAGTCTATTTTTGAATGTGACAATTGTATTGGCACTCACCACATGACTGCCAAGCCTATTCCACTCATCCACCACCCTGTTAGTAAACCAATTTTTGCCTATGTCCCTGTTAAATCTGAAATATGTTCGTTGAAGATATTTCATACTTAGATCAAAACATTAAAATACTAGGTTATTTTTTTTTGTTAGACTCAAAAACCAATATATCAGAGAGAAAAATCATTTAACTTTGTCCAAAAAATTATTATTCACTGCCTGATATATGTGATCTCGTTGTAAAGAGCGCAAACAGAAACCAGCGGCTTGTGTTATCACATGACGGCGTGACGCGTGGCCTCTCAGTGACTCGAGTGACGGAGTGAGTTTTTTTTTTTTATTATTTTTTTTTTTTTACGTTGCTGCCTGTTGCGCCGGTAGGCATCTTCCTGGTGGGGCCTGATGGTCGGCCCAAGGCTTCTTCCAGGTGGGGCCTGATGGTCGGCCCAGCCCGTTCTGGCGCAGGCGAGTGTTTATAGTGGCGCCATCTTGCATTGGCTCATGCTGCCCCCCGGAACTCGTTCTTGATTCGCTTGGACGGCTTCCTCTAGAGTCCGGGTTGATGGGTGGTCCTCAGGACAGCATGTGGGTAGTTTTAAGCCACTCGGCGGTGACTGAAAAATCCGAGTGGTAGCGTGTGGATTCGAACCTGCGTCGTCCATCACGCGGTGAATGTGGGCCCAGTATGCTACCACTTCGGCCACCGCCCAGTGCTTCATTACTGAAGTGTCTGTTAAAGTGTTAATGGTAATAAGTAAGAATAACTGAATAAGTAGAGATGGGCCAATTCACGAGAGACCAGTGTTTGTAAACAAAAGCTCCAGCTTTTGAAGGTGGGAACGCCAAATAACAAGACACCGGTTCAGGCGTTTCTAGTGTTATCGTCCATATGTACGAGTCAACGTGTGGTTTTCAGGTTTTGTAAGTTTTGGAAAATATAGATGATGAAAATTTGAATTTATCTATGTTTTTTTATTTGAAATATCAATATAGTATCGTTTTCGCCTATCGGATTTATCGGTAGCTAGTATCGAAATTGTGGATTTATATCGGGTATCAGGTATCGGTTATCGCCTATATTTGTGTCTCCAGTTAACGAATATCAGTTATCACCGATAAGGTTTTCCATTATCAGTTATCGGGTATCGGGAATAAGGTTTTCTGTTATCGTGCCCACCTTTGCCTATACCCCTATACTACGACGCCAAGTCCGAGAGTCCTCCATGTATGTCCCTTCCCATCCTGAGTACCTCACGGCAGGATGCATCGACTTTCTCAACCCACGATGGGCGTCCCCTTGGCCACTACGCAGGTAATACATGCATGTCGAAGCAGTCTCATGGAGTAGTCGACGGTTAGTCATTCCAGCGATATCCCTTGATTCTACGTACATACACACTAGTTCTTACCATTCTAATCAACCATGCTCTCTCCTAGAATTCTCACTTTCCATGGACTACCTTTTTGGTGATCCATATCTCCCATCCAGTCCAAGTTTTAATTTTCAAGTGAAGAAGAAGCGGCATGAGCCCGTAACAGGTCACTCTGCTCCAAGGATTATAATTATACTACAGTATATAATTCTTGCTCTGCTCGGGGTTGTCCGAAGCCCGACGAGCCGAGCGCAGCCATATCGTCCCGGCGCGAGATTCTCGAAGGTTACGTTGACTAAGCCTACGTTGTCGTATCTTATGTGGCCCTTACGATGACGTAGCGATGGTAATTCACATGGAGGTATTATAACATAATACCTCCAAAGTAATTCACAAATGACATCGCAGCCCTGCAGGCCGCATCTGATTGGTGGAAGACTCGGGGAGCTGAAACGTGACGTCATCAGAGTCGCCAGCGAATTAGTCGCTTCTTGAGGTGAGCCAGCCAATCACGAGCCAACCTCACGCCCCGCCACGGCGATGAGTCATCCTCCCTCTCAAGGATTCTATACTATAATATATATATATATATATATATATATATATATATATATATATATATATATATATATATATATATATATATATATATTATACAGGGGAGGGTCCCAGGGGGCCCGGGACCCCCCAAAAATCTCCGCCTCCCCCAGAAAATCTCGTGTATGCGGATATTGGGTACAGAACTGACCCACTTATAATGTGTTGCAACTATAATACGGAATGTGTCGTCGGCTGTAGGCAAATGCAGGCGTGGATACGGGGGTGGGGAGCCAGATGGCCCGGGCCCCCCCCAAAAAATATTAGGATAACTAAAATATTTGAAATACCTATGAACTGAGAAAACATAAAATATATTTAAGATACCCCTAAAAAGCTAGAGAGCTGGGGAGCGAAGCCGGCCGTCGCTAGATAGCTCTGGACGTCGTCCTCCAAACTTTAAAAAAAACTCCTTCTCTATAGGTTCCTTGGGGTTTATTATGCGGAGGTAGACGGGATGCGCAGGCAAGATTTATTTTTTTTCGGTGTCTGATATAATTTTTCACTCTTCTGCAGGGCCAGGGCACAACGGGCACGTGCCCAGGGTCCCGCGCTCTTATGGGCCCCGCACTCATCTAACAATCTATATACTCGTACAGGGCCGTAGTACGCCGTACCCAGGGGGGGAAGGGGCCGGGGGTGTCGGACGACCCCCCCATCTGCTAAAATGTCCACTTTCTGTGAGTCAAAACGAAAACTGGTATCTTTCTGTTGCATTTCTGGAGAACTCAGGATTTTCTTTATTTATTTTCAGTATTTAAGTTACGGAATCGTATATTGGATATTATAGAGCAAGATTTAAAGGCCTAGGAAAAAATCTTTGTGACCTCATTCCTCACATGCAAGCAGAAAGTGAATTTTAGTGCAGGCCACTATCATAATTC